>NW_028250769.1:0-585397 GCF_964263255.1 Lissotriton vulgaris | reverse complement strand
AAACCATTGCATTGTAAATGCTTGTTTTATGTAACCACGGGTGGGGTCCAGCAGTCCTGAACCAACCAGAGGATGTACGCAGCAGCTTGGGGGCTAGAGCACCCAGATCACCGGGGTGGGCAAGGGCTGCAGCTCCTGGCCACCTCCGGATGCTTGGTGTTTGGTGGGGCGGTGCCCTGGTATTGGGACAGTGAGGCGGGACCGCCCCTCACGGATGCAGGTGGTTTCACCTGTGTGGTCCAATGGCGTTTGGGATTGCGGGAGGTCTCTGGGGGTGTGGGGGTTCAGGAGTCCATCTACTGCACTGTTCATTGTGTGATGTTTCTTTATCACGTGTATAATTCTTTATGTGTTGCCATTGGTGGATAGGAATATGCTTCTTCCATGAACGTGTTTTCCACATGAGTATTTTAAATAACTGTAATAAAACTCTTCCACCCAAGTTCACGATCTGTGTAATTATTGTTGGGCCTTGTTTGGGTTGTGTTGGGGCGCGAATCGAACTGGGGGTATCCGGGTCCTAAACTCTTTCCACAATGAAAGGCAGATGGAGTTGGTGAATGGTGACAAACAACTTAGCAGCACCCCTTTCCCACCCTAAACTAGAATTTAGGAGAGCAGAAAAGTACGACAAACTCCTGGCGAAATCTCCACACAAACATGGATTTCCTCCAGTGAATTCCTGGCAGACATAAGTAAGGTAAATTTGATCACATCCATCCATCTTTCTGAATAGGCCCCTTCATTTTTGACCCCAGAAGGTCAGACAGCTTCAGAAATTCAGCTCTCAAAGTTTCCACTCAGGCATCCTCTATATTTTTAATCCCAGGAGGACAGATGATTTCAAAACTTCTAGACTGAAAATAACTCGATTTGAGGTTTTTTTTTAATGTTATAGAATGACAGCTGTTCCAGCTGTGACGGTATTTGGTGATGTGTTGTAGCATTATTTAATGGACCGCCTCCGAGGACATGTGCCTATTCTATACCATATATTGTAAATAATAATGACCCGCTTTGGGGCACAAGGTTGCCTTTTAAACAGCTTTTCATGTTAGAAAACGGCCCTAAACATGTTCTTAAAACAAGCAGCCGGCCCAGCTGTGAGCAATGAACCGCGCGCGGCACATATGGAATAACATTCGATGGAAATCCGATCCCACGCGTACCTGGAAAGGCAAGGCGCGTGCCTCCCCTCACACTGCACATAACTTCGCTTCCTGCGTTCCCGCGCATTCTTTCCACAGGCCGGGCTCGCGCTGGGAAAAAGGGCCGCATTTGGAGGCGCCCAATCAGGGTTTTATTTCTTCATTTTTGTGAGGGGGGAAAAAAGAGCTGCCCACGCGCTGGTTCAGAGAAAAATGGGAACCTTTGGGAAATCGCATTCCTTTATAGAAGAAAAATATATTTAATTTGTGCTGAAAGGCATGAGGACGAAACAGGCAAAAATGGTGCGCCCTCAAAATACTCCGGGCCTCAATGTTGTTGATACCCAAGCCAGGATAAAGGTCTCCATTTTAGTTTTACATTTTACATGTTTTAGCAGGCTTAGTTTTGGTTCTATTAGTTTTACTTTTTTTTATTTGTGAGAAGATGCTGTACATGCTGCTGCTTTAGACAGCCTTTTTTCTGCGACATTGTACAATTTGTTTAAGGCTAAGAAACAGAACAAGATATCCTAGTGTTTGCGTTGCCTGCTCGAAGACAGCTTCTAATATCTAGACACATCAGAGCTGTACCTCTAAGACAGTTGTTTTATTATATAAACAGTGCCCTGTCCCTTTACACGTCAGAGGGGCACCCCAGCCATGACGGTCCTGGAACGACGTCTGCGTTCGACGTGCAGCTCTGCGAACGCCGATCTTCCATCCTGATCTTAGAGAGAGTCATTGCCAATCCTACTCAAGACCAAATAACCCAGGTATAGGGCCTCCTTAGGCTAACCTAAGAGATCAGGGAGAGGGTACACCCACTATGCTCTCAAAATAGGAGGGATATGATTATACAGTGGCATGTGTCCACTACTGGACACTGGTCACCCACCCCTTCCGGCTGCCTGGTGTGCTACATAACTCCTAGTATACGCCTGTTCTGGGATTTACTAAACGTTTTCCCTGGCTTAGAACAGTCAGTGGAAAGTCACTAGCAAGGAACTCTCATCCTGATTTGAAAAGCTTCTACTAGATTAGGAAAGTTTAAATCCTGGTTTAAGACCATTCTAAAACTAGTCTTTCAGGATTAGGGCAGTCCTAAAACTGTCTTAATCCAATAAAAAACCCTTGTAATTCTGATAAACTTAACCTCACCAAAGACAATCTTAAACTAGAGTTCTTAATTTGGACAGCTATGTTGGGGGTACCTGTGAGTTGTAGTTTTAGAAAACATTACTGTAACACTTTTCGTTTAGGAAGATTTCAATCAGAAAACGCATCGACAGGTTTACGCGGCTCTAAATAGCTCAGAAATGAACTTCCTACTTGGCACACAAGTGAGAGATGCGGAAGTGCACAAGGTGTCCATCAGGGCTCTGGCTGGAGGAAAGTTTTTGCCCAACTTGTTGAGAAATATTTCCTGGTACTCGTGCAACTTGAACTTAGACTGACTGCAAAACACATGAGAACGCAATCTGCAAATCTATTATGAGGAAGCGGTTTTACTTTTTCGGTTGATTACCGAAAGTGTCGCTTTTTCGATCATGTGTCTTTTTGAATTGAAAGGGAAGGGGAAGCGGATCCCTGACATGGTTGAATGTTTCACCTGCTCAAGGTCCAGTTCAGTTCAAAACACTCAAGAGACCTTAAAAGCAGCATAAACATATTACAATATTCATTCATATAAAAAAAACATATTCAATAGACAAGATTTAAATCCAAGACATGTAGTAAAGTACATTTATAGTAGTTACTCATAAAATTCTCACATAAGCAACGAGTACGGTTAGTAAAAAAAAAAAGAAAATACTGTAATCATTTATTACTGTTAAGAAGGAGACTAATAAGGACACTAATAAAACTATTTCCATGAAAGTCAATGATTGCTACCCCCTCATATGCAGCGCAATAAAGTGCAAGAATCATTACTAAAAGAGACGGGGAGGTTGGTCAGTTTTCATGACTATGGAATCCTCTCTATGCCCAGAATTATTTACATATTTGTCGAATGATTGCCTGGACGTCCAGAATCCACTGGCCTAAATGTTTTTAGAAGAAGTAATAGTTTGAAATGAAATGAATTTGTACTTGTAAAGCGCACTTATATCCCAACCGGGGTTTCCTGGCGCTGTACGCATACCGCTGTGGAACCCTTCCTGGCTTTTCCCTGTGAAATGTCCACTCCTGGGCACCCCCAAGGTGAAGCCAGGCATCCCAGCGCTGCTGGGGCCGTTGTGGAGATTAAGCAAGCTATTGCCCAGAGTTGCAGAGTGGGACCCATGATTAGAATAGGCCCCGAGTTGAGAATTATCAGGTCTGAGGAAATTGAGCCCAAGACCCGCTGAGGCGGGAATTGAACCCTGGTCCCGGGCCGGCCAATGCTTCAGGGTCTGTCGCTCTAAACATTGAGCCACACTTCTCCACAAGATCTTAGTCCGAATGGGTCATATGGATTAGAGATATTTAGTGACGGAAAAGACTATACACGGCGTGGTATCGGACATACAGAGTCTCAACGCCACTTTGTGTTGATGGATTCCCTGGAAGCAGCAAAGACCACGACCATTGCCTGTGTTCCCTAGCATACACTGGGCAGAAGAACAGAAGATGTCCGTAGGTCTCTTCTATCTCCCTACACGCCGGGAAAAGTATGCAGCCCTCTGTTACACTCCGCCATTTGCTAGTAATGGATGCAAGTGGTAAAATTCCCAACTTCAATCTTTTATAGAGAGATTTGGCAAATGGTGGATCAATTTAATCCAGAAGCATCTCGAATTTGAGTACAAATGTTGGCTCTAAAAACCTGTCGATCAGTTGACCAGGGTTCAATGATTGAATTGTTTTCCTCCATTCGTTATCTCAAAAGATCATCTTCACCAATTTAGTGGAAATAGGGGTAATAGAAGCTGGGTGTGTCCAGAGATCAGACAGGCCCAGGTTGTATAATGTCTGTTTTATACACTTCAGCCAAGGTAATGTCACGGCTCCTCTTTGAATACTCAAAATCTCCCTAAGTCAGAGCTTTCCAAACTGTGTGTCCCGACACAGTTCTGTGTCACCTGCAAGTGGTGGGTGTGTCGCGGGATGACACCACTGGTATTAAGGGCACTTACTGCTAATTAAGAGGCATTCCTTTGAAAGAGTGTCTCGGAGTCTGCCGAAGCGCGGACTCTGAGACACTCTGCTCTATGGGGGCCGGCGATTCACAACAAAGCCCCACTAAGAAGTAAATGGTCTTTTAAAGACCTGCGAAGGACTCGGGTGTAGCTGTGTTTGTGCCCTTAAAGCTGAGTTGAGGTGACAGAGGGAGGCACGCAGAGGGAGGGAGACAGGCAGAGGGAGGGAGACTGGGAGACAGGCAGAGGGAGGGAGACAGGCAGAGGGAGGGAGACAGGCAGAGGGAGGGAGAGAGACAGGCAGAGGGAGGGAGAGAGACAGGGAGAGCGGGAGAGAGACAGGCAGAGGTAGAGAGACAGGCAGAGGGAGGGAGACAGGCAGAGGGAGGGGGGGGGGGAGGGGGAGAGAGAGAGAGAGAGAGAGAACCCTCCGAACTCCGCTTAGGTGTTTCGGGCTCGCTACACTGCCTTACTGTGTCCCAAAATGATGCATCTCCAAAAAGTGTGTCCCCAACATGAAGAGTTTGGAAAGCTGTGCCCTAAGTCTTATCGTATATGGTCCCAACTCATCAGTTTCCAAATTCTCAACCAGTACAAGATTAGTTTGAGCCTAACTTTGGCTGTGATAGATTGCATATCCAAATCCATTTTTAGAAAAATGAATGGGCTACTTTGATGACGTTTTAGTGCCGCACTCAGAAATTTGTTCTCAGCAACCTGAAGTGAGTCGACATTGCACTGGTCCCAGGTTCAGAACCCTATACTGCAGAAGCTACTGCTCTGCTCTCCAAATTTCCAGAAGGGGTGACACCAGGTGAAAGGAGTTTTTTGCAAAGTGGCTGCCACCCTGTGGTTAAGGAGCGTGCTCTTAATATTCTGGCTGGTCCAGGAGTTGCGACTAGACAGACGGATATCCAAGTAGTCAACGTCCAGTACCCTCTCTAGGTTTACTCTCTTCAGACTCAAAACCCCTCTGAAGTGTCCATGCAGATGAAGGCAGGCAGAGGAGGGTAGAGGTCCTGGGAGATCACCTTTTTCCGTAGCTCCGCCGGGACACTCTGCCTTTCCGAAGGGGCAATTCTCTCGAGATTATCGGCTGGAAGTTATCCAACTACATCAACTCGGGTGTAGTATTTTACGCTCTAGTGGGCCCTCGTGCTGTGAAGGGTGACCTACTAGCTCTTATAGGGCAGAATTATCTCATTCTGGCCCTGATGAAATGCCAATTGACCCTCAAGGCAACATAGGCATGAAACATGTCGACCCCACTGCATTCTTTACATTCATAGCTATCTGGTACATTAAGACCTTAGGGTAGCACCACTATTTTTATTGAGTAAAGGGACCATTCCCCAATAAATACTTCTTCAGTTACCTTAGACTTTTTACTCTCACGTGTAGTCACCACCCTATTTGTCAAAACAATCCTCTACATGCACTCATCTAATAGCATTTACAGATCAAAAGATCTCTGATATAGAGCCCCCAGGCATTGCAGCGCCGGCCTGACGAAGAGCGCACTATGATGATGCATGACACCCTGCCAGGTGTGTGAGGGCATCAAGATCTGACCACCCGGATCCCCTGTGATCCCAACGGTCAATCCCATTATTCCACCAGGCTTAGGGTCTAATTTCTCCCTAGAGAGGAACTACGCCAGTTGAAGTTTTCAGGAACATAATTCTAGGAGGAGAATGGCAGAAGGACTTCATTTAGCTCTTCGCACCCCCACCCCTGTTGATTACCTATGCAGATGAATTGCAATAAATTCTCTTTTTTTGCTGTTGATGGCTAAATCGCGATGAACACAGAAGAGGTTGAACCTGGCAAGGAGGGTTTCAATTCCCTTGGGGCGTTTTGACACAAATAAGGTGTCATCAGCAAACAATAGGATGGGGGTCTTAATGCCCCTAGGAATGGAAAATCATTTGCGCAACCCATTAAGAAATGAGCACATCCACTTATAAATAATAGGAAAACTAAAACTTAAAACTTCGAGCTGAGCCCTGCACACTGCGTTTCCGCAAAGGTCTTAAAACCTTTCTGTTTCCGGCATAACGCCTCTATGCTGTCCCCTTTACCATCTGATGTTGTCTGGAAGCGCCGGGATGCCCAAGGGTAGCTGCGCGCTATATAAGATTTTAAATTAATTAATTAATAGGGTGGAGCGAGGATACATCATTGTCTGACCCCTTTGTCAACCTTTTAACCGATCTGTTTCCCTATTGACGCCGCATCTCATTTGTGCGCAGCTGTCTGTGTGAAGACGCTCTATGATGTTTAATAGGAGAGGTGGCAACCCAACTTCTCTTAAGAGGCACCAGAGTCAATCTCTGGGTACCATATCGAAAGCAACCTTCAGGTCAACAAATGCTACGTAAAGACTACCTCGGTTTATGTCCACCACTTTCCATCTTTGGAGCTGAAATCTGAAGGCCTGGTCTACCGTGCTCGTTTTAGAATTAAACCCCACTTCGAACTAGGATACGATCTTGTTGTCTTCCATCCATGAGAACAAATGGTCCAGGATTTGTTTGCTTGACGATTTTTTGAGCCATGACGATCAAAGTTATAGGTCGAAAATTAGCTTGACCAGATTTTGAGCCCTTCTGGAAAATGGGAATAATCTCAGCTCCTCTACAAGTAGCAGGGATTTGGGCACCTGCCATGATGGGTTTGGCAATTCGATTAATATAGGTTGCCCATATAGCAGGCTCTGATTTATATAAGTCTGCAGGGATCTTGTCCAGACCTGAGGCCTTGCCCGCTTTCTGCACACAGATGGCTCTGCGTGTTTCGGCCAGGAAAAAATTGTGTGGCATCTACTGCCTTCTTCAGAGGCGTACTACTGGCAACAAATTAATCTTTATCTGATTCAGCAGGTGACTCCTCTCGATCTAATATGTCATGAACTTCGGAAGCAGTGGCGCCCTAGCCGCAAAAAAACTGAAAATGTATTACCCAATCTTTGGCATTATGTTGGTTTTACCACCGTGGCTAATCATGTGTTAGAAAGCGGACTAGTTCCCGGACCGGACATCGTCCACAATGCCCACCCCCCCCCTCACACAGGTGTATTCCAAGTTATTTTAGCATGTTTTGGGCCTCTTTATACTCACCTGCTCAAGGTCTTGCTACGCTGTCTTTAGGAAGACATGCACTTAAAAAGAACAAGACGACTCACGATTTTAGTATTAAATTTAGCCAAACCCACATTTTCTTAATGAAGTTGCCAATTACTTAAATCCTTTTCAAAATTCGTAATTCAATTTTCTTTGATGTACTCAAAATACATTAGACGCCACGTTCAGTACTGTGAATAGGATTATTAATAAGGATTCAAAAAGATGGACCCTTTATTAAGTTCTATTATCTCTTGTACCTCAAATAATATGTGTTATTAGAATTAAACTCGATGCTAGTCTTTTCATCTTCTGGGGTAGCTGGAAATGTCAGCATTAATATTTTAGATGAAAATAGCTTTGTTTTTCTTAAAACATCCAGGTTTTATTCATGTAACAGATTAGTATCAGTATTTTTTTAAATTCTCATGCATCAGAATAAGGAAGCTCTGGTTATCTTGATATAATATCCATAACAATATGCCCAGGGTTCAATCCTCAACCTAACACTTAAAAGTGTTGCCAGTTTTAGCATTGCACACTGCACTGGTTTCGTGTTTAACTATCTCTATCTGTGTCTGGATTCTGAGTTGGCACCGGAGCCTTTAAGCGCAGTCGCAAAGCTATCGCCACATGCCCATGGTGAGAAATAAGATGTTTCACCAGTCTCACACCCACAAAAAAGTTAACAATTGTCAGCTGAGGCTTTTGAAAATACAGTTATGGTATGGAGTTGCTCTTATATTCTGCTACAGGACAGGCCAAGATTCAGGAAAACTGTGTTGCAGGTGGAGGTCAAGATGGAGTAAAGTCAGAGTGTTGCATCACAAGGACTACACAACACATCACAACAGCCACTGCTTAGACTTCTGATATAAGAGCTGAGCAAGATGTCATTTTCAGCAAATTTGAATCAAGATGGCTACCAGGTTTCAAAGCACTAAAGGTGAAATTTCAAATTTGACTAGCAGGGGCCGTACCATACAAAGTGAGCACAAGGCGCGGTAAGTTACGATAAGTCTTTGCGATAGCTTTAGATTGACTGGTGTCCTAAGTAGCTGAAGGGCTGGATCAGCCCTACTTTATCACCTTAAGACAGTGGTAAATAGTTGCTGCTTCTCACATAGACTTTGAAGGAATGTGCTGGTTTTGGCTACAACTTTAGTAGCATTTGTTGACCTATCCAAAGTAAACCATACATGGCAAAATAGCAAACACAAAACAACTTAACAGCACAATTAAAACATAACAGGGCACATTAAAACAAAATAGTCGAATCACAACACAAGTGTAGTACAACATTACAAAATCACAGTACAATCAGGTTCACAAATTCAAAGGACAAAGAAAGCAACGCAACAAAATGCCACACAACAAATATGAGCGAACGTTCTTGTCACACACTACCACCTGAATCCTGATTTCATAATACCAAGGGCATGAAACAGCAGCACCAAGGGCATGATGCAGTGCCAGCCAAAATGTATTGTTATTCGGCCCTGGGTATCAGAGGTGCAGCCTGTGAGGGCGCACACAGCGGGGCAGGCGGTGTGTAATTCACTGGGCACGAGCTGCCACTCTTACACTGTTTTGAAAGAGCCTTTGAATATTGGGCAATGTGTGATGCTATCAGCAGGAAACATCTGTCATATTCTGATGAAAGCTCTGGCCCCAGGGTGGCAGGAGTCACGCGGCTCTACGTAAGCAGACACTGAGTGAAGCTCAGGCCTGCATACGGCACTGCACAGACAGAAGGGCTGCCTCGACCCTCAGACCAGAAAAAGCACCAGGCCTCATCACAACCAACCCCCAGCTCTGAGGCATCACCACCCACTTAATACAATGCAACCCCATTACAAAAATAAGACTAAACATGCTGTGCATGATGGGAAATATGAAGCCAGGATAAACGAAGCATGCTGCGCTAGACAGAAGCTAGCACTGTGTCAGCTGGTCAATATTGAAGTGCGCTGGTCACCTAATCATCTGGGATCTGCAACCCTCTCCTCCGCCATGACACTTTCACTCACTTTCCACTACCCATCCCTCAACTGAGGCACATTCATCAATTATACTCTTGGGGTTCTTAACATACAAGAGATGCGGTCAATAGATTATTCCTCCATCAGGAACTCCTCGCGAAGTATGTCCTGGTTCTGGTATCATCCATAAGGACGTCCTCACAAAACCTGTCCCAGGTCTGGTAGCATCCATCGGGACCACCTTGCAAAGTGTGTCCTGGTTCTTTTGGCATCCATTGGGACCTCCTCACAAAATCTGGTATGGTTCTGGTAGCATCCTCCTCAGAAAGCCTGTCCTGGTTCAGTTAGCATCCATTGGGACATCCTTGAAAACCTGTCCTGGTGCAGTTAGCATCCATCGGGCCATCCTTGCAAAACCTGTCCCAGTTCTAGTAGCATCCATCAGGACCACCTTGCAAAGTGTGTCCTGGTTCTGTTGGCATCCATCGGAACCTCCTCACAAAACCTGTCTCGGTTCTGGTAGCATCCATTGGGACCTCCTCCCAAAGTGTGTCCCGGTTCTGGTAGTATCCATTGGGACCTCCTCGCAAAGTTAGTCCCGGTTCTGGTAGCATCCATTGGGACCTCCTCACGAAACCTGTCCCAGGTCTGGTAGCATCCATCGGGACCACCTTGCAAAGTGTGTCCTGGTTCTGTTGGCATCCATTGGGACCTCCCTGCAAAGCCTGTGCCAGTTCTGGTAGCATCCATTGGGATCTCCTCACAAAATCTGGCATGGTTCTGGTAGCATCCATTGGGACCTCCTCGCAAAGCCTGTCCTGGTTCAGTTAGCATCCATCAGGACCTCCTCGCAAAACCTGTCCTGGTGAAGTTAGCATCCATCGGGACATCCATGCAAAACCTGTACCAGTTCTAGTAGCATCCATCAGGACCACCTTGCAAAGTGTGTCCTGGTTCTGTTGGCATCCATCGGAACCTCCTCACAAAACCTGACGGTTCTTGTAGCATCCATTGGAACCTCCTCGCAAAGTGTGAACCGATTCTGGTAGCATCCATTGGGACCTCCAGCAAAGTGTGTCCCGGTTCTGGTAGCATCCATTGGGACCTCCTCACAAAACCTGTCCCAGGTCTGGTAGCATCCATCGGGACCACCTTTCAAAGTGTGTCCTGGTTCTGTTGGCATCCATTGGGACCTCCCTGCAAAGCCTGTGCCAGTTCTGGTAGCATCCATTAGGACCTCCTTACAAAATCTGGCATGGTTCTGGTAGCATCCATCGGGACCTTCTCGCAAAGCTTGTCCTGGTTCAGTTAGCATCCATCAGGACCTCCTCGCAAAACCTTTCCTGGTGTAGTTAGCATCCATCGGGACATCCTTGCAAAACCTGTCCCAGTTCTGGTAGCATCCATCAGGAGCACCTTGCAAAGTGTGTCCTGGTTCTGTTGGCATCCATCGGAACCTCCTCAAAAAACCTGACGGTTCTTGTAGCATCCATTGGAACCTCCTTGCAAAGTGTGTCCCGATTCTGGTAGCATCCATTTGGATCTCCTCACAAAATCTGGCATGGATCTGGTAGCATCCATTTGGACCTCCTCACAAAGTGTGTCCCGGTTCTGGTAGTATCCATCGGGACCTCCTCGCAAAGTGTGTCCCGGTTCTGGTAGTATCCATCGGGACCTCCTCGCAAAGTGTGTCCCCGTTCTGGTAGCGTCCACTGGGACCTCTTTGCAAAGTGTGTCCCGGTTCTGGTAGCATCCATTGGGACCTCCTCACAAAGTGTGTCCCGGTTCTGGTAGCATCCATTGGGACCTCCTCGCAAAGTGTGTCCTGGTTCAGTTAGCATCCATCGGGTCCTCCTCGCAAAACCTGTCCTGGTTCTGGTAGCATCCATCGGGACCTCCTCGCAAAACCTGTCGGTGTAGTTAGCATCCATTGGGACCTCTTCGCAAAGTGTGTCCTGGTTCAGTTAGCATCCATCGGGACCTCCTCCCAAAACCTGTCCTGGTTCTGGTAGCATCCATCGGGACCTCCTCGCAAAGCCTGTCCTGGTTCAGTTAGCATCCATCGGGACCTCCTCGCAAAGTCTGTCCTGGTTCAGTTAGCCTCCATCGGGACCTCCTCGCAAAGTCTGTCCTGGTTCAGTTAGCCTCCATCGGGACCTCCTCGCAAAGCCTGTCCTGGTTCAGTTAGCATCCATCGGGACCTCCTCGCAAAGCCTGTCCTTGTTCAGTTAGCATCCATTGGGAACTTCTTGCAAAATCTCCCCTGGTACCATTGGCAACCCTGAAGACCTCCCTGCATTAACCTTTTCTCGTTCTGTGCCCTTGCATCCTCTAAATTCACAGCGCCGTTTCCAACTTCACACCCAAAAACAAGCAGACCCAAGCTAGAGGGTCAGTGTGCTGCCATGCCAGGATTCCCAACAGCGTCCAGTGTGCACTCCCTGGAAGGCGGACTCAAGTCTCGGCCTCATCACAGGTGTCAACGACCAGTTTGACGACGTGTAGGAGCCCAACAGACGCTTGAGGGGCAATAGGAGTTTAAAATAGTCTTACTACCCATCAAACAAGAGCTGTATGCAGGGCCTCTGGAATTATGCGATTGTACGATGCTACGTTTTTGGTATAAATATAGATTTACTGCATTTGCCACATAATCCATCACCTGCTGCATAATCTGAGCATTTCATTTAAAACAAATTGTTTGTAGCGTTAACAGTTCAAAAGTTACTAAAAACACAGCGACACATTGTGCTGTGCAGTGTGAGGCCCTTTG
Source organism: Lissotriton vulgaris (assembly GCF_964263255.1). Lineage (NCBI taxonomy): Eukaryota > Metazoa > Chordata > Amphibia > Caudata > Salamandridae > Lissotriton > Lissotriton vulgaris. The sequence continues at coordinate 573,253 of NW_028250769.1, read as the reverse complement.
CAAAGTTTAACTGGCCATCTTTATGTTGCATGTTCCTATATTTAGGTGTTAAACTGGTACCAATGAGGTGTAACTTATGCCCAAAAAGATTGAACAAAATATCAAAAACATTAAATACTATAACAAAATGTGTTGCATTATGCCGCATAATTTGCACTTTTCTTGCTGCATAATTTAGTCAACTCTGCTGCATTATGTGGCCCTCCTATGCCGTATAATTCCAGGGGTCCTGGCTGTAAGTAGCTATGCCACGACTTAGCGTTGAGTGGGTCTGAAAAGACCCTCACCACAGACCGCTTTTACGCACAATTGAAAATAAATGTAAAAACATGGCCTGAGGGCGGATGTCAAACCTCATTCAATTTTGCCTCCACGACAGCGTGGGACCGGAAGTAGGCTTCTGGCCGGCATCCCTGATGCCATCTGCCTCAGCACCAGCAGCACAGACACTTCAGACAGGGAGCCCAGACCCCACTGCACAGGACACGATAACCCTTGATAGCAATCGTGGAAACTCGGCCGGGGGTGTTTGTACACGTGAAACAGGTGATGGCAAAGAGGATAGTGGACGGGATTCCAAAAAAATAAAAGCAAAGTCGGGTGGCAGAGGCAGAGATCTTGAAGCCAGGGGAAATATGCAAACTGACACAAGCTGTCTTTCAAAGCATCACTCAAGAATGAAGGCTCCCGGTTTAGGGTATTTAACTTTATAGACTTTCCCATCTGTATTTACTTATATTTACTTTTTGCTCATCATTTCAATATTTATTCATATGTATTTTGAGCTCTATGGAAAATCCTCCGTGCACGCATGTAGAGATTCAGTACCAGGCTCGACCTAAAAGAGCACCAGCATCGATCCTTTTCCAAAAAAACTATCCAAGAAAACTCTAACTCAGCCTCTCCGTTCCTTCAAACAAATTTCGCGCAATTAATTTATTGACCTGGCCAAACCAAGCATGCCTGCCCCCAACCCTTCTGACCCGTGCCCACTGCAAACCTTAAAGACAATTCTTCTAACAACCTCTGATGTCACTCCTGTAAGAAGAACCATCAACAATTCCTTAACTACCGTAATATTTCCGGAAGAACTAAAAAAATCATACATACGCCCTTTACTGAAGAAAAAAAAACTTAGACCAGCTGAACCCTGACAACTAGAGACGCATTACAAATGGACCGTTCCTGGGAAAACTGAAATAAAGAGCAGTGTTCGACCAGATGTCACAATTTATGGAAGAGAATGCCATACTTTCAGATTTCCAAACGAGATTCCGTCCGGGAAGAGGCACAGAATCTGCGCTCGTTGCCATCTGAAATGACCTGAAGAACACAGTTGACGGAACGGGTTGCTGCGCTACTTGTCTTGGACCGCTTGGCTGCCTTTGACACGGTTGACCATGACACTCTGAAACAAAGGCTCCACGAAGCCCAGCACAGAGGGGCCTGCTCTGGAATGGATCGCGTCCTACCTTCGCAACAGAACTAATGTCCTTCATACCTCCCCTTTCTCGTCCAAACCGTACTCCACAAAAGCAGGGGTCCCTCAAGGCTCTATCATCTCAACCATGCTTTTCAACATCTACATTAAGTAATTACAGGCACTGATCAATCAATTTCACCTCACGTGCTATAACTATGCAGATGACACACAAATACTTCAATTGCAATGCCTCAAATACATTGGAACCTCACCAATTTTCAGTTGTCTCAGAGCAGTGGATCAATGGATGACATGGAGCCATCTCAAATTGAATGCTTCCAAAATGGAAATACTCACATGTGTGGTGATTGGAAACATTATGACCCGCTCGCCGCGTGGCCTTATGATCTGGGAACACTGGCTAAAGTATCAAAGGAAGTAAGAAAGCTCGGGATGACCATGTACTCCAACCTATCAATGAATGCCCAAGTGGACAAACTAGTAAGATCAAGCAATGTTACTATAAATACTAAGCGACGCATCTTTCCCCACCTGGGATTTCCACACAAGCTCCAGGCTACCACCTCTTGTGTTCTGTTAAAACGCGGTTATGCCAATAGCCTCTACCACGGATCACCTTTAACAACTATGAAAAAACTACAACAGATTCAGAACTCGGCTGCCAGACTACTCTTACATATAAAACTGCAAGACCCTGCCTTGAGGGCCCTATATTGGTTACCGGTTGCCAGAAAATCCACTTTCAAGCTGCTTTGTATCACCCACAAAGCGATACATGGAGCGGGACCGCTCTTTATCAGGAATCACAAAATACATTCTGCAAAGAAACTTCCGCTCTAGAGTGGCACCTCGCCTCAAAATCACAAGATACAAGAAAAAAAAAAACAAGGGTGGCACATCCTTCTCTGTTCAAGCAGCCAAACTACGGAACTATTCATCCCCAACATAAGATCCACGGACAACCATCTTATCTTCAGAAGACTACTCATAAATTGGCTCTTCCCCATATAACCACCATACTCGAACTTAGATATCTAATGCACTACTCTATTTCCTACCCTATATCTCTCTCAATATATCCTCCACCTCCACTCTCTCATTCATCCTAAATCCCACACTACTGCTATGATTACCAAAATAACCCTTTCTAGACTCTTCCCTCCTCTACCCATCCTGGCATCATCTCATACCTCTTTTACTATTCAGAACTCCCAAACAAGCCTTTCTAAACTCTTCCCTGACTCTTTCCCCTCCACGTCCCCTGTACTCACCCCAAATCCCATCCTACCGCTATGAATTGCAAAAGAAGAGGGGAAAAACTTTCTACACATTTCTCTCTTTCATACTTCCCTATACTAATTCCCCACTAATCTTGTTTGGGTTCCAGAGTAGCGTGCTACCCGCCAAATAGAGCTTTACCACCTCATCAGGAGTGGCAAGCACTATATAAATACAACCTCTTCAATCCCTGTCAATCCAAATATCAAATTCACGCCCACCGCTCAAATTACTTTCATATTTCCCTAGACTAATTCATCACTAATTCTTTTTTGGTTCTGGAGTAGAGTGCTACTTGCCGAAAAGCACTTCAACACCTCATTTTGGTAGCAAGCGCTATATAAATGCAAACCTTTTCCCGCCACTATCCTTCAAAATCCAAATAACAGACTAACATATTCACTGCACAAATTAATTTCATATTTCACTATAGTCATTCACAACTAATCCTTTATGGGTTACGGAGTAGTGTGCTACTCGCCGAAAAAGAGCTTTGAAATCTCTACAGGGGTAGTAAGAGCTATATAAATGCAATTACAATACAATACAACACAATAAGCAGCCCTCCCAGCTACAATGCTCCCACGACAAACACTAAGAGGGTATTAGAACACTGGAATGTTGGGAGCTCCATTGAGGACAATAAGTAACTCCGGGGAAATAATGGCTGTTGTAAGCCCGGAGCTCCAACATCCAATGTTTTTTTTTCGCCAGTTTCAATTTAGAACATTCTACCTTTAGTGGGTGGACTGTTCTAATAGTCTTAAAGCCCCTCAGCCTCGGGCTATACCAGTTGTTAAAGGCCCGTGTCTCTCGTCAGAGAAAGCGGTTTCATGGCCTTTAACAACCAGTCAGCCCTCAGCAGTAGGCAATAAGGCTATATTACAAACATGAGAATATCTGCTGCCTTTAAAATTGCGTTACAACAAGGAGGGGTTGCTGGACTGTTCCTATGCGTGACTAAGGGAAGAATTAACTGGCGTGACCAAAGGTGTAAGTGTAACACCCTAGGGCATCCATTTTGTTGGATGGATTTGCCTCACACACCCAGAAGGATGTCATGCTTCATCATCGGCGGTTGCTCCTCGTCGGGGAGGCGGTGCAATCCCCGACGGGCTCACCTCAAAGAGGGGCTCTTTGGCGGAGATCTTTTTTCCAACAGCCTTATGGTGAGGTGTGGGTGTGTGGGCAGGGTGGTATGTGATAGTGAAAAGGGATGCCTTGAAAACAGCGGTACAAAATCCAGGCTTTAAGACAAAACTAGCTGAAATTAACAAGGAAATGGCGGAACACAAAGAATTTCTGATGAACCAGAAGGTTGCCAAATTGCAAAAGGACATCAAGAAATTCTCAAAGGAGAAAGTCTATCCATACCTAAAGGATGACTATGTGCCCCCAGGGACCAACCACAATTCAGATTATAACTCAGACTCCAGTACTAATTCTTCCAGAAGGGGCTCTAACAGCGGCTCCGATAGTAGTGGAGATAATAGTGCAGCACAGATGCCGCCAAGAGCTAGAAGAGGAAGGGGACGAGGACAACAAAACTACCCTAACTATCCAAACCAAGGACCACTCACCGGGCCCCCCCCCCCTTCTGGCAATATCCCCAGTTTTCCCACTTCCAACCCCCTTTTGCCCCCCAATATCCTCCATTCTACCCCCCTCAAAACCCTGCACACCCTCCTTTTTTAGGCAGAGGTTGGGGCAGAGGGCGAGGGCGAAAAAGAGGGAACGCACCGGAAAAGAGAGTACAGTGGGAGGAAGCCCGCCCACAAGGGATGGACACGAGGAGCACGAGCCGATCAGGACCACAATAAGCCTGGTGGTCAATCTCTCTGACCGTCTCCTCTCACAGAAAGAAGTGGATGTCCTACAAAAAGGTTTAGGTTTTGTTCCGACACCTAGGATTGATCAATTCCAAGAGACTAGGGAACTGAAGTCGTTTTTCCGAAAAGTCAGGTTAAAAGCCTTTTTTGAAGGCAAACCCTGTGAACCTATAGATGACTCTGGACTACATAATCCATCTACATTTACACCGCACAATGGAATGGTCCCCCCTGAGGTGCTCACATTCGAACAAGCGATTTTGAAAGATATTTCTAAATTGAACCGACACACACCACACTGCAACATCTCTAGGGATGAAATGACAGTCCTGAGATCACTGGCTGATGATCCTCTGATCACTATAAAACAAGCAGACAAAGGTGGCGCCACGGTTCTAATGAATACCAAAGACTATGAGATAGAATGCAACAGACAACTGGGCAACCAAAAATACTATACTCCCATCACTAACGATCCAACCCAGCGCTTGCTAACTACCATCACGAGCCTGGTTACAAGCGCAGAGTGTGATCAATGGATCACGAGGAAGGAGGCGGACTTCTTGATCAAAAAGGACCCGAGGGTCCCCTATTTTTACATCTTACCCAAGATTCACAAAGCAACCAGACCGGTACCAGGGAGACCAATCGTCTCAGGGATAGACTCCGTCCTGGAGCCCCGCTCACAATTTTGTGACCACTTTCTGCAACCCCTCGTCAAAAGCATCCCCTCCTATATCCAGGACACCACAGACGTGTTACGCATCCTGGACAGTGTTCAGAACGCTGAGGAGATTGATCTATTGATTACCCTAGATGTGGAGGCCCTCTACACGAACATTCCTCAGAGGGCCACTCTAGAGGTAATTGAGGAGAGACTAGGCCTGGAAAGGTGGAATTCGAACACTCCACAGTCGTTCATCATGGAATGCGCCACCCTAGCGCTTACAGAAAACTATTTTGAATTTAGGGGCAAATATTACCACCAGACCCAAGGCACCTCTATGGGCAGTACATTTGCTCCCTCGGTAGCCTGTTTGTATATGGCCAAGTTTGAAAGTACACACATAAACCATGAGTCCAATCCTTTCCGCAACAACATCAAAATGTGGAAACGCTTTATCGACGACATCCTGATCTTGTGGAGAGGGCCAGCAACCTCCCAGGAAGCTTTCCTAGAGTGGGTCAATGCGCTAAACCCACATTTAAACTTTACCATGACCTCATCACCCAAGGAGATTGCTTTCCTGGACTTAACAATAAGACTAGACGAGGGGTCAATAAGCACTACCATGTATCGTAAACCCACCGACCGCAACAGTCTCCTACACTATAAAAGCCACCATCCGAAGGCCTTGCGCACCAATTTGCCCTTCGGGCAATTCTTGCGTATAAGGCGCAATTGCAGTGATGTGCGTGATTATAAAAAGGAATCCACGATCTTGTCTAGGAACCTTCTTGACAGGGGTTATCCTAAAAGCGATGTTCTAAGAGCTAAGAAACGGGCTAGGAATAACAATCGCGAGGCACTGCTTGAGCGCCGGGAAAAGGTCCCTGTTGAGAACCAACCCATCACATGTGTGACCACGTTCACCCCCCTGTCTAACCAAATCAGGAAGACAATCAAACACCACTGGGGTATATTGAACACAGGTGACATGACCCTGGAAGACCCCAGGTTCGCCTTCAAAAGGTCACAGAACTTAAAGGATATCTTAATCAGTACCCGACCTAAAAAAGCCAAAAAGGAAACCCAACAGACACTGTGGCATCTTCCCCCGGTCACGGGCCACTATCCCTGTGGTATGTGTGGAGTCTGCCGATACACCATGACAGTTAAAACGGTACAGCTCTCTGAGACCTTCACATGGGAGCTTAGGCACCATACTAATTGTAACACCTCACACTGTATATACCTCCTCACGTGCCCTTGTGGTTTGCATTACATCGGGATGACAACCCGCCCCATCAAAACCCGTATTATTGAACATCGCAGCAATTTCCGCTGCAAGAGGACACACACAAAGATGTGCAAACATTATGTAGACCAAGGCCATGACGAAGAATCTGTTAAGTGGGTAGTACTCGAGTCCAGCCCTAACTGCCCCAAGAATGCCCTCTTTCAGAAGGAACAGAGATGGGTCCACCGTTTATCTTCTGATAAACAGGGTCTCAACGAAGACATCCCGTGGCACTCGTTGTGAGCCATCCGAATTCCAACTTAAGACACTGTTGCCAACTATTCCATGCAGCCTCACAACCAGCATTGGGCTGCAATCTGTAATTATACCTCCCCCCACTGGGTTCATACCCCATAAGTGAACTAAACACACACTCAAAGACGTGGCTTCCCCACCCTTTTGATACCACGATCAGAATTAATGCCACAACATCTCAGGGGCTATTCATGACACACTCGGAACAGGCGACCCTGCATTCTTTAATTAGAACTACAAATGAGCTATGAGCGCTCAACCACTGATGCTTGCACATCCCAAGATTCAACAGGAATCCGTTTACAGCACGCATGGTTTTTGGATTCACTCAGGGTTGTAGGCACTGTGACACCATTCCAATATGGCCGCCGCTACACTGATCGACATCACGATTTTGAATAATGTTCGCCCCACCACATTTTCACCACTGTAGCAAGGCATAACAAATGAAAACCCGACTCCAATGGGACTTAATCACCTGATCAACGGGTATCCTGCGCATTTAACGCAGTAAAATGGAGCGCAAATACACATCATAACCTCCCTGACGCTACAGATCCACTAGTCAAAGATGGCCGCTCCGCGATCGACTGAAATCGCGTGACACGCCGATAGGCGGAGACGCGCGTTTCGTTTCGATTCGCTGTTGCCGATGTAAATAACCCTGTCCGCCGAGCTCCCATATCTACTCGAGCTCGGCGGAGAAGGGTAGGTCATGCAGCCAAGGCACATGAGATTAGAGGTGAGTGTTGCAGCGGTACAACAGGGCTCTAGGCTAGGAGTCCCCTGAGGTTGTAGATACTGCTCACCTATTAACGTTTGCCTGGCGGTTTGTTTTTCACCCCAGTTTTGACCCGTGGACTCATCCTTGATGCCTTATCCCGCCGACCCCTCTGGTGGCTGGTAGTTCTTGACTGATAGGTGAGTGGACAATGTGAGTTTGTCAGAACTGAGGCTCTTGTAGAGTCAGAGTGTGTGTGTAATTGTTCACTTAGTCACCTTTATGTTTTAATGGGTGTCTCCCTCTCTACTGCCTGATGCCTACACATGGTATGAACCCAGGTGCACACTCGAGCCTGGACAGCTGCAGCATATTTTAACCTTTTAAACCTTCTTAAACCTCTTCACACTTCACAACAATCCACCTCACCTACTCAGTGATTGTTCTGTGTGCCACACTTTAGACACTAGGCATACACAAACACTAAGGCATGCAATGACTGTTACTTGAATCACAAGTACACCTACAGCATGCCACACTATTCACAGTTCTTTCCCATGACGTGACCTACTTTGCATCTTGCAAATTGTTTTTTTAATCCTTGTTGTTTTATCTCTTTTCTATGTTTAGGCATAGGACAACCCCCACAGAGGTAATACACACAAACTCACACATGACACCAGCATGTTGTAAATCACCTTTTTATAGGTCCTGATGAATCGCGGGTAACTACTGCCCACTGCGAGAAACATGTCGACTGTCTTCACCACTAGCCCTATCTAGGTTCACCTGACTTTACTCGTTGACTCCTAGTGAGCTAGCCCCCTGTTTTTAATTGCAGCCAGGGGACCCCCAGAATAAAGTTAATTCCGGTACCCTTAGCTACATTTTAAATATCCCTTTTCACTATCACATACCACCCTGCCCACACACCCACACCTCACCATAAGGCTGTTGGAAAAAAGATCTCCGCCAAAGAGCCCCTCTTTGAGGTGAGCCCGTCGGGGATTGCACCGCCTCCCCGACGAGGAGCAACCGCCGATGATGAAGCATGACATCCTTCTGGGTGTGTGAGGCAAATCCATCCAACAAAATGGATGCCCTAGGGTGTTACACTTACACCTTTGGTCACGCCAGTTAGTTCTTCCCTTAGTCACGCATAGGAACAGTCCAGCAACCCCTCCTTGTTGTAACCATTGATACGGGCACACGCTGTGACTGGACCTTCCACTCACCTGAGTGGTAAACGGTGTCCGTTGATCAAGTGATCACTTCTCCTTCCTCCCTCTTTTTGAAAATACTTGAGCACGGTTCGCACCGTGGGAGTTCCCTCTAGGTGGGTTAGATTGTTCAGATCCCCCATTAGTCATTGACCTCATACCAAATAGGTGGGTCATACCTGGTCCAGAGCCCACTTTGGCACTTGGAACCTCTTCTTTCTTTCTTTTCCTCCCCCTTTCCCTACCTTCTGTGAAGGACTCCACTCCACCGAGACCAGCCACCCTTGACCATTCCACTATGGAGGGTCAAGGTCTGAGTTTTGGTGAGGAGGATGCAGCAGCTATCATGAGGATACCATCTTTGTTTGGTATCGACGTTGAACCAGCCACGGGGAGTAATACAACAGAGTGGCAATCTCTATCAGATTTAAAACGAGAATGGATAAGGATAACAATCCACGGGACGATGATGGCTCAATATTTCAAAGCCAAAATAGCACCAAATGGGTTGATCGTTAAAAATTTCCCAAGGATATTCTGGGAGGATGGTCAATTCAAGGTTGAGTGGTCACAGGTGTCATGGAAGTGTACACACGACCTCCTCATCCTAATAGTAAATACAGCCAAACGTCTAGCAGATGCACTTCTAGTTAGAATACAAGCAGCTGAAGCTGCCTTGAAAACAGCGGTACAAAATCCAGGCTTTAAGACAAAACTAGCTGAAATTAACAAGGAAATGGCGGAACACAAAGAATTTCTGATGAACCAGAAGGTTGCCAAATTGCAAAAGGACATCAAGAAATTCTCAAAGGAGAAAATCTATCCATACCTAAAGGATGACTATGTGCCCCCAGGGACCAACCACAATTCAGATTATAACTCAGACTCCAGTACTAATTCTTCCAGAAGGGGCTCTAACAGCGGCTCCGATAGTAGTGGAGATAATAGTGCAGCACAGATGCCGCCAAGAGCTAGAAGAGGAAGGGGACGAGGACAACAAAACTACCCTAACTATCCAAACCAAGGACCACTCACCGCCCCCCCCCCTTCTGGCAATATCCCCGGTTTTCCCACTTCCAGCCCCCTTTTGCCCCCCAATATCCTCCATTCTACCCCCCTCAAAACCCTGCACACCCTCCTTTTTTAGGCAGAGGTTGGGGCAGAGGGCGAGGGCGAAAAAGAGGGAACGCACCGGAAAAGAGAGTACAGTGGGAGGAAGCACGCCCACAAGGGATGGACACGAGGAGCACGAGCCGATCAGGACCACAATAAGCCTGGTGGTCAATCTCTCTGACCGTCTCCTCTCACAGAAAGAAGTGGATGTCCTACAAAAAGGTTTAGGTTTTGTTCCGACACCTAGGATTGATCAATTCCAAGAGACTAGGGAACTGAAGTCGTTTTTCCGAAAAGTCAGGTTAAAAGCCTTTTTTGAAGGCAAACCCTGTGAACCTATAGATGACTCTGGACTACATAATCCATCTACATTTACACCGCACAATGGAATGGTCCCCCCTGAGGTGCTCACATTCGAACAAGCGGTTTTGAAAGATATTTCTAAATTGAACCGACACACACCACACTGCAACATCTCTAGGGATGAAATGACAGTCCTGAGATCACTGGCTGATGATCCTCTGATCACTATAAAACAAGCAGACAAAGGTGGCGCCACGGTTCTAATGAATACCAAAGACTATGAGATAGAATGCAACAGACAACTGGGCAACCAAAAATACTATACTCCCATCACTAACGATCCTACCCAGCGCTTGCTAACTACCATCACGAGCCTGGTTACAAGCGCAGAGTGTGATCAATGGATCACGAGGAAGGAGGCGGACTTCTTGATCAAAAAGGACCCGAGGGTCCCCTATTTTTACATCTTACCCAAGATTCACAAAGCAACCAGACCGGTACCAGGGAGACCAATCGTCTCAGGGATAGACTCCGTCCTGGAGCCCCTCTCACAATTTTGTGACCACTTTCTGCAACCCCTCGTCAAAAGCATCCCCTCCTATATCCAGGACACCACAGACGTGTTACGCATCCTGGACAGTGTTCAGAACGCTGAGGAGATTGATCTATTGATTACCCTAGATGTGGAGGCCCTCTACACGAACATTCCTCAGAGGGCCACTCTAGAGGTAATTGAGGAGAGACTAGGCCTGGAAAGGTGGAATTCGAACACTCCACCGTCGTTTATCATGGAATGCGCCACCCTAGCGCTTACAGAAAACTATTTTGAATTTAGGGGCAAATATTACCACCAGACCCAAGGCACCTCTATGGGCAGTACATTTGCTCCCTCGGTAGCCTGTTTGTATATGGCCAAGTTTGAAAGTACACACATAAACCATGAGTCCAATCCTTTCCGCAACAACATCAAAATGTGGAAACGCTTTATCGACGACATCCTGATCTTGTGGAAAGGGCCGGCAACCTCCCAGGAAGCTTTCCTAGAGTGGGTCAATGCGCTAAACCCACATTTAAACTTTACCATGACCTCATCACCCAAGGAGATTGCTTTCCTGGACTTAACAATAAGACTAGACGAGGGGTCAATAAGCACTACCATGTATCGTAAACCCACCGACCGCAACAGTCTCCTACACTATAAAAGCCACCATCCGAAGGCCTTGCGCACCAATTTGCCCTTCGGGCAATTCTTGCGTATAAGGCGCAATTGCAGTGATGTGCGTGATTATAAAAAGGAATCCACGATCTTGTCTAGGAACCTTCTTGACAGGGGTTATCCTAAAAGCGATGTTCTAAGAGCTAAGAAACGGGCTAGGAATAACAATCGCGAGGCACTGCTTGAGCGCCGGGAAAAGGTCCATGTTGAGAACCAACCCATCACATGTGTGACCACGTTCACCCCCCTGTCTAACCAAATCAGGAAGACAATCAAACACCACTGGGGTATATTGAACACAGGTGACATGACCCTGGAAGACCCCAGGTTCGCCTTCAAAAGGTCACAGAACTTAAAGGATATCTTAATCAGTACCCGACCTAAAAAAGCCAGAAAGGAAACCCAACAGACACTGTGGCATCTTCCCCCGGTCACGGGCCACTATCCCTGTGGTATGTGTGGAGTCTGCCGATACACCATGACAGTTAAAACGGTACAGCTCTCTGAGACCTTCACATGGGAGCTTAGGCACCATACTAATTGTAACACCTCACACTGTATATACCTCCTCACGTGCCCTTGTGGTTTGCATTACATCGGGATGACAACCCGCCCCATCAAAACCCGTATTATTGAACATCGCAGCAATTTCCGCTGCAAGAGGACACACACAAAGATGTGCAAACATTATGTAGACCAAGGCCATGACGAAGAATCTGTTAAGTGGGTAGTACTCGAGTCCAGCCCTAACTGCCCCAAGAATGCCCTCTTTCAGAAGGAACAGAGATGGGTCCACCGTTTATCTTCTGATAAACAGGGTCTCAACGAAGACATCCCGTGGCACTCGTTGTGAGCCATCCGAATTCCAACTTAAGACACTGTTGCCAACTATTCCATGCAGCCTCACAACCAGCATTGGGCTGCAATCTGTAATTATACCTCCCCCCACTGGGTTCATACCCCATAAGTGAACTAAACACACACTCAAAGACGTGGTTTCCCCACCCTTTTGATACCACGATCAGAATTAATGCCACAACATCTCAGGGGCTATTCATGACACACTCGGAACAGGCGACCCTGCATTCTTTAATTAGAACTACAAATGAGCTATGAGCGCTCAACCACTGATGCTTGCACATCCCAAGATTCAACAGGAATCCGTTTACAGCACGCATGGTTTTGGATTCACTCAGGGTTGTAGGCACTGTGACACCATTCCAATATGGCCGCCGCTACACTGATCGACATCACGATTTTGAATAATGTTCGCCCCACCACATTTTCACCACTGTAGCAAGGCATAACAAATGAAAACCCGACTCCAATGGGACTTAATCACCTGATCAACGGGTATCCTGCGCATTTAACACAGTAAAATGGAGCGCAAATACACATCATAACCTCCCTGACGCTACAGATCCACTAGTCAAAGATGGCCGCTCCGCGATCGACTGAAATCACGTGACACGCCGATAGGCGGAGACGCGCGTTTCGTTTCGATTCGCTGTTGCCGATGTAAATAACCCTGTCCGCCGAGCTCCCATATCTACTCGAGCTTGGCGGAGAAGGGTAGGTCATGCAGCCAAGGCACATGAGATTAGAGGTGAGTGTTGCAGCGGTACAACAGGGCTCTAGGCTAGGAGTCCCCTGAGGTTGTAGATACTGCTCACCTATTAACGTTTGCCTGGCGGTTTGTTTTTTACCCCAGTTTTGACCCATGGACTCATCCTTGATGCCTTATCCCGCCGACCCCTCTGGTGGCTGGTAGTTCTTGACTGATAGGTGAGTGGACAATGTGAGTTTGTCAGAACTGAGGCTCTTGTAGAGTCAGAGTGTGTGTGTAATTGTTCACTTAGTCACCTTTATGTTTTAATGGGTGTCTCCCTCTCTACTGCCTGATGCCTACACATGGTATGAACCCAGGTGCACACTCGAGCCTGGACAGCTGCTGCATATTTTAACCTTTTAAACCTTCTTAAACCTCTTCACACTTACTACTCAGTGATTGTTCTGTGTGCCACACTTTAGACACTAGGCATACACAAACACTAAGGCATGCAATGACTGTTACTTGAATCACAAGTACACCTACAGCATGCCACACTATTCACAGTTCTTTCCCATGACGTGACCTACTTTGCATCTTGCAAATTGTTTTTTTAATCCTTGTTGTTTTATCTCTTTTCTATGTTTAGGCATAGGACAACCCCCACAGAGGTAATACACACATAAACTCACACATGACACCAGCATGTTGTAAATCACCTTTTTATAGGTCCTGATGAATCGCGGGTAACTACTGCCCACTGCGAGAAACATGTCGACCGTCTTCACCACTAGCCCTATCTAGGTTCACCTGACTTTACTCGTTGACTCCTAGTGAGCTAGCCCCCTGTTTTTAATTGCAGTCAGGGGACCCCCAGAATAAAGTTAATTCCGGTACCCTTAGCTACATTTTAAATATCCCTTTTCACTATCACATACCACCCTGCCCACACACCCACACCTCACCATAAGGCTGTTGGAAAAAAGATCTCCGCCAAAGAGCCCCTCTTTGAGGTGAGCCCGTCGGGGATTGCACCGCCTCCCCGACGAGGAGCAACCGCCGATGATGAAGCATGACATCCTTCTGGGTGTGTGAGGCAAATCCATCCAACAAAATGGATGCCCTAGGGTGTTACACTTACACCTTTGGTCACGCCAGTTAGTTCTTCCCTTAGTCACGCATAGGAACAGTCCAGCAACCCCTCCTTGTTGTAACCATTGATACGGGCACACGCTGTGACTGGACCTTCCACTCACCTGAGTGGTAAACGGTGTCCGTTGATCAAGTGATCACTTCTCCTTCCTCCCTCTTTTTGAAAATATTTAAAATTGCGTTACCAAACATATCCTTAATGAAATTCTCCAAGCTGTCCACCTGCAAAACTTTTGGTCTGGCAAACATAATTCCCAGCATGCACATGCCGTCAAATAAAGACCTATTTTCCCTCTTTGCAATAGGAGGTAGGACAGATCACCAAGAAATGACCACCGGAACAGGCAGTAGCATCTTTACAGCTGGATGTAAAATAGATCACCCAGACATGGTTACAACAACAGGCATTGGCATCAGGGTCTGGATCAGAGTGGAGCACATCTTCAAAGTAGAATGCAAGACATATCGCGAGGACAGGATTTACAGACAGATGGTGGCATCGCGATCTGGCTCATAGCAGATCACCTCTATGCTGGGATGTAAGACAGATTCCACAGGACGAGTGCCAGTGGCATCAAGCACTCACAGCGGATCACCTCTTTATGCTGTTATGTAAGACGGATTCCACAGGACGAGTGCCAGTGGCATCAGGCACTCACAGCAGATCACCTCTTTATGCTGGGATGTAAGACAGGGCTCCCGGACAGGATGGCCAGTGGTCACCAGGCACTCACAGGGGGTCACCTCTTTATGGTGGGATGTGAGATAAGCCACCAGGACATGATCACCAGAACAGGCATTGACACCGGGCTTTGGATCATAGTGGATTCAGAGATTCTTCCCAGCACTGCCTCCGGGTGCATGAAGATGAGGCCAGTGGCTCCACATCGATTCCTTCCCAGCCAGGAAGTGATGCCAGAGCCACATATAGGCGCCACCCTTGTGCGTGGATATCAGTTCCTTTCTTTCTGCGCCTTCGGACATGGATCTGGAGCTTGCTCCCAAACCTTTTCCCTGATCTTCAAGGTTTGTTGTTGAATAATTCTGTGTGCAAGGCAACATACCCCCACTTAAAGCGACAAGGTACAGACTTTATAGGGACGGTCACAAGCACGATCCCCGCGAGGTATGCCTACAGTGTTTAGGGTTATTGCACAATTCGAAGGCTTGCGAGGACTGTGCCTGGGTAAATCCCAAGGCAATCTGGGACCGCGAAGCCAGACTCTACATTGTTGAACACTGGTGGAAGGCAGATAAGACCTGCTTCCGTTCAAAGTTAAGAGCGCGGACCTGCTCCTGCTCTCGAGGCTGTTCTTGTGACAGACCCTCTTCGCATTCAAACTCTTCAGGGAAGTCCAAGAAGAATTAAAGTTATAAAAGTCAAAGGAGGACTGCATCCCATCCTGCCACACTCGCCCGGAGAAGTCAGACGGACGTCACAATGCCGCTCCATGTTGGTCTAATCCTCTAACTGTGCAACTAATTTTCCAACTTATCCTGATGCACCCCTAGTTTATGGTTCCATTTGGGATGTCATAGCAGATACAGGTTTACATGGTAGCCATCTACACATATTTGGCACCATCACAACACAAGGTATAGAATGATATACCCTGGCTATGACATCAATATTTGTCTCACAGCAGATCACCTCTTCGAGGGTAATATCATATGAATTATCAAGTAAAATTGAGCAAATCCGGCAGTAGTAATGGGCTGTTTGAAATGTTAGTATGGAGGATATTAACAGAACCAGATTATGACAAAAGTATTCCAGTTTTACAGTTACAATGAATTCATATTTTCAGAAAAGTAGAATAACTTTTCAACTCCCTAAAAACTAAAGCTAATCACAACTTTTAAATGTAGGGCGTAACACAGAGAGACTTTGAAAATGTGTCTGGATGCAGGTGCATGGGGTTTCCATGAAGTGAAATACAGCGGAGAGTAAGATTTGGTGCCCACAATCCTTAAGGCTGTCCTACCAACACCTTGTATGATCAGCACCACCAGACAATGTGGCCCAAGTGCTCTCGGAGTTCCTACTCGATTCACAATTGAGTACCCGGCTGGCTAGTAGAGCTTAATTTACAGCTGAGCCACACATAGAGCCAAAGAGAAAAGTAGAGCTGCAGTTGTAAGCAACGCAAATAGTAAGTTACAATCCTTAGCGTGGGAAATCGGACTGATACAGAGGAACACAAGTGATATAGAGGATATCTGGCCGGGTGTGCATGCGCCATCTCACTTCTTAAAACGCTTATTTATAACTCATTGTTAAAAAAACAAAAGTGAAAGAAAATCTTTTCAAAATACAGTTTTGCACAAATTGGGGTGCAAATCCTATATATCTAGCAGTATTCTTACTGCATATTGTTGTGTTTTAGATTTCTGCGGAGACTGTTTTGACTGTGAAGATCACCATATTCATGAAAACCTATACCCCTGACGAAGGGTTTCAAAAACCCGAAATGCATTGGGACTTTTGAAAAGAGAATTATACTCAATTGGAGCCATATGTTGATGCAGATATTGTTGCGTTTGCTTAGGATTTCTTTGAAATTAGACAGGGTAGTCTATATTGAACTCCAATGTTCTGTGAATGATAATAATGTTTTTCTGAATTTGAGTTATGTAATGGAATATTACTAAATTTGATGATATCAAATGAACCCATTGCCTCTGAGCATTTCTCACTACCATTGCAATTGTGTTGATAAAATTGTTTTGAGACATTTTGTCCCTTAGCAGTGCACTCCCCATACTGTGGGTTCTCCCACAGCTTCTCTTGCTGTTATAACATGGGAAACTAGGGTCGTTTTCCACCCAGGGAATAGCACGCAACCTCTTTACAAACTTATAAAATCACTTACCCCACATTAAGAATCTTATATAAAATTGTTGCTATACAGGTGTGCACCTGCACCACTTTTTATTGATGAATAAGGAAATGTCAGGATTGAAAGGAAAAACGTTGTCAAGACCGACTTGAAACTGCAACAAATGCTCTGGCCATCTGCTGCTCTGCGTCAGCCCGTGAGTAAGTGCACCTTTGAGCTCAAATGCAGGTGGAATGAGTACAGCAGCCCGCCCCTCTCCTGGAGCCACACATTCTGCATTTGAGTGGGAATGTCTGGGCTTTCAGGCAACATGTAGAATGCAAAAGATAAAAGAAAACCAACCCATTACAGTATGGTCTGTAGTAAACCAGGCAAAAACATACCTGTTGTGTCATACCTTTACGGATGAGCTGGGAGGAATCGGGAGCAATAGGCAGCATGTAGGAAGGTGCCCCTTTTTACATGGTTACCCCTCACTATGTGCCTGATTCTGATGCACTTTGACTGAATATACACTGGATTCCTGCTAACCCGGTTCGCAGCACCTGTGTTCTTTCCCAAAACTGTACCATTGTTTCCAAAATTGGCACACCTCTAGCCCACATATAAGCCACTTGCAAAAGGTACCAGTGATACCAAGGGCATCGTGACCAGAGATGTCTTTAAGGGCTGCAGCATGTATTATGCAACCATAATAGAGACTATACCAAATACATGCACACTGCCACTGCAGCCGGCGTATTTTGGGGCAGCTAAAAGTAAAGAGTCGACCTGGCACACACCCCTGTATACCAGCACTGCAAGAGGCATAGTTAAGTCACCTCTACAGCAGGCCTTACAAGCTCCATGATGGCTTCACTGAATCCCAAGATGTTTAGTAGCAAACATCTTAGATTAATGCACCCACAATGATGCCAGTGGTGGATTTAATAATAAATGTGCTCAGGTGGCACCCCAGAGGTGACCCCTGAAAACCACTAGTGTGTGGCTGACTGGTTTACACCAGTCTACCACCTCCAAACATGGTTCTTACCCCCTGAGGTGGGCACCTTGGGCTCTTGTGGGTCAGAAACAAAGCCTGCTCTTGTTGGAGGTGCTTCACACCTACCCCCAAGAAGGAACAGAATTCAAGGCAGTGAGCCTCAAAGGCTTCCTACCTTTTGTTATGCTAGCGAAGGCCTTTCCAGCTAGTGGAGATGCCCGCCCCCATGACCAAGGCCCACTTTCTGGAGGAAAATTAGTAAGCAGGCGAGGCATGCTCCCTCTCAGGCAGGACCACCCCTTAGGTGTCCTGAGCGGAAGTGGGCCTCTTATTTGAAAATCCTCCATATTGTTTCTGATGATTTCAGCCGATAAGATTTGGGGTATGCCCCTCCCCAAAGGGAATGGACATGGAAAGGGTGTAGTCACCCCAAAGGTAAGTAGCCCATTGGTTACTACCTTCCAACACCTGTAACACCCCTTAGGTCTCGCCTGTCGATGCGCATGCGCATCGAGCAAGCGAGACTATGGGGGCTTATCCACTCTTTATCCACTGCAAGGAATCGTGGCGATTCCTTGCAGTGCCCGTGACTTTTAAGCTCAATGCGCATGCGCATTGAGCTTAAAAGCGCGTGCACGTCCGTCTTGTTTTACCCGCTCCGCCCCCTCCCCTTCCCGCCGTGTCGCATTTCTCCTCCCCCCTCCCCTCTCCCCCGTCCGTCTTGTTTGTTTAATTTAACCCGCTCCGCCCCCTCCCCTTCCCGCCGTGTCGCATTTCTCCTCCCCCCTCCCCTCTCTTCCCTCCGTCTCGTTTGTTTAATTTAACCCGCTCCGCCCCCTCCCCTTCCCGCCGTGTCGCATTTCTCCTCCCCCCTCCCCTCTCTTCCCTCCGTCTCGTTTGTTTATTTTACCCGCTCCGCCCCCTCCCCTGCCCGCCGTGTCGCATTTTTACAAGTTATACCATCACGCACTTACTCGCGTTCAGCAATAGCCAGGGAGAAACTCCCTTCACTCATTCATTCTCTTACTGCCTCAAGGTGCGTCCCTCGCCGTACACCTACGTGCGCCTGCTCCTTTCTCTCGATAATGTTGGAATGGAAGGGAAGGTGCATATTTAACTGTTTTCCATTTTGCGGGGAAAGTGAGATGCACAGCGCCTGCGGTTAATTACTATGTGCCGGTGTAACTGTCCGTGTTCCAGTGTCCGATGCCGCCTCTGCCTGGGGAGCGCATAATGACATACATCTCCAGCAGGCGTTACTATTACATTAGTGAATTAGTATTACAAATACCCTGAAGTATAGTCAACATTTTTTTCTTTTTTGGTATGTCAGTGGGGCCTCACAAGATATGCCCGATGTTTTGAGCCAGTGCCTTTTCAAATATCCCAAGTAGAGACTGTCTGGGGGCCGCGTAGTGATGTAACTTCCCCTGCCGTCGCTTTATCTTTCCCTAAGGCTCATGGGAGTTGTAGTTGTCATCCATCGACCCTCATTGGCTGCTTGCAGCTTGTGATTGAGAGGTGCCATGATGTGCCTGAATGTTGGTGTCTTTTTTGGTATGATTGTTATACATAATAAATGAATGTACATGAGCAGTGTAATTCAGTTTTGACATGGCGGACTGATTCACACAAGCTTTTTTATAAAAGATGCCATGATATACTATAAGTAGGTATTATTTCTTTCATATAGGATTAGATAAGTGTACATGCCTCAACTTCCAACCAATATCGGTATATAATGGGCCATTTGCAACTTGTTTCTAAGAGATGTCATGACATTCCAAGGTGCTGATGTTTCGATATTATGTTTGTTATACATGCTAAATGTACACGGCCCATGTATTTCAGTTGGGACAAGGCGGTATATGTCAGGTGTCGTTTGCATTCTCGCAGGTTGAAGCTAAAGTTTTCATGATATACTATGTGCTGACTAACTGTATTTACAGTTTATCGGTTATCCACAATGTGTGGCTGTGTTTATTTCTAATTATTTCATGATCATGGGCATCTTTTTATGTGATTTGAAGCCAGGGGATTTCATGATTCAGTCCTTTCTCTCCGTCTTTTTTTTTTTTTACCCGCTCCGCCCCATCCCCCAGCTCAACTCGTAAATGCTGCAAAGTGACATGATCAGACCTACCAGACCTGTAATACCTGTGCCAAAGATGCTGAATACTGATTAAGAAGCCCCGCTGGCCTTTTAACAACAAAACATGCTCTAATGTTGGCCACTGTACCGTGTGTCTGTGATGTCATACTCCTCTGACGTTAGTAAACAGAATACGGGTATGTTGAAGCAAATGGCAGGTTGTAAGACCCCCTGGCCTTTACATATCGCCTTGACGCGAACGTGCGGCTCTGACTGCGTGTAACAATATGGGTTGCCAGCTGGAGGGGGTGTGGCTGTACATACGTGTGCGCCCTGGAGAGCATGATTGGCAATATATGCTTGATTAGAAGGACGTAAAGAATAGCGGGCCTGCCGGGATTCGTACACCTTTTAGACTATTGGAGATCTCTGCAGTGGATGCAGTAGTCCACTGAGCTATCTTACTAACAAATATATATGTGATGTGTTCCTGCGTATGCCTCCTCTCTTTTTGGTAGAAATAATACACCCTCACTCACCCTCAACCCCTCACCCTCACTCACCCTCACCCACCCTCAACACCTCATCCTCACTCACCCTCAACCCCTCACCCTCACTCACCCTCACTCACCCTCACCCTCACTCACCCTCACCCTCACTCACCCTCAACCCCTCACCCTCAATCCCTCACCCTCACTCACCCTCACCCTCACTCACCCTCAACCCCTCACTCACCCTCAACCCCTCACCCTCACTCACCTTTACTCACCCTCACCCACCCTCACTCACCCTCAACCCCTCACCCACCCTCAACCCCTCATCCTCACTCACCCTCAACCCCTCACTCTCCCTCACCCTCACTCACCCTCACCCACCCTCACCCTCACTCACCCTCAACCCCTCACCCTCACACAGTGCAATAGGTCTCAGAGCATTTGAGTTAGAGCTTTTAGAAATGTTTATGGCTTTTTTTATTTGTAATTCTTTAGCATTGGCTACAGGAAACAAAAATGCTAAAGATTTACAAAAAAACCCCATAAACAATTCTAAAAGCACTAACTCTAATGCTGCGAGACCTATTGCATTTCCAATGCTTGTTCTGGTAGATACTATATCTGCCTGTGGATTCCTCACCTTGTGAATATCCCCCTTGCGTCAGCAACATTTGGAAATTCTTTTAGTAGCCTCGCGCCGACGTGGACTTGGACGTCATAGAGACACGGCATCGCACGCGACTCCGCTGACGTCACAGACGTCTACAATAGGCCCACGCCGGCGGGATGACATCAGTTCCGCCCTTTTTTCCGTGCCATCGAGGCACACGGACGGACCAATGACAGTAGAAATATACACAGTATACACAATACACAATAGCCAAGGAGAAACACACACAGTGTGAAGCATGTGCAAGAAAGCAATAGAAACAACTCCTTAACATTACACTATATAAACAATACATTACAGTAACCCTGGCATAGAAGAGTGGACAATGGGGAGGCGGGTGGGTCAGTGAGGAATCCACAGGCAGATATAGTATCTACCAGAAAAAGCGTTACCAAAGGTAAGTAACTTGTTCTTCTGATAGATACATCTGCTGTGTGGATTCCTCACCTTGTGAATAGAGTCCCACAGCAGTCCCCACTCCAGGAGGAGGGTGTCCACTCTTCTAAACCAGGAAATCCTGAAGGACAGAGCGCACAAAGTGGCCGTCCCTCCTCACCTCAGTATCCAAGCAGTAATGCTTCGTCCTCTACAGGAACACCTCTAGCTAATGCTGAGGGAGACGACTTAGCTCTAGTAGAATATACCCTCTGGAGGATCCTTACCGGCCAAAGAGTAGCAGATCTTTATACAGAGGACGATCCATCTTGACAATGTTCTTTTATGGACCGCTCTGCCTCTTTTGCAGCCAGCAAACCCAATGAAGAGCTGGTCATCCAAACGACAGTCTTTAGTCCTGACCAGGTAAAAAGACACCGCCCTCTTAGGGTCCAGACGTTGTAACCTCTCCTCCTCCTTGGAAGGGTGTGGGGGAGGATAAAAGGTATGGAGGGTAATAGATTGACCAAGGTGGAAAGGAGTCACCACCTTAGGGAGAAAAGCAGCCCTGGTCCTAAGAACCATTGGATCAGCATGAATGGACAGGAATTGGGGCTTGGAACTAAGAGCTTGAAGCTCACTTACCCTCCTTGCCGAGGTTATTGCAACGAGGAAGACTGTCTTAAGAGTCAAAAACCTCATATGACATTTATGAAGAGGCTCAAAGGGAGCACCCATCAGAAAGGTCAAGACAAGATTTAAGTCCCACTGAGGCACAATGAAAGGAGTAGGAGGGAACTTATTTGTGAGGCCCTTCAAAAACCTTAAAACTACAGGAGACTTAAAAAGAGATGGCTGGTCAGGCAAACAGAGAAAAGCAGACAGCGCAGAAAGATAGCCCTTAACCGTGGCAACAGCAAGCTCTTGCTGCGCCAGAGAAAGGGCAAACTGGAGAACATCAGACAAACGGGCTCTCAAAGGGTCAATAGAATTCCCACCACACCAAGTGACAAATTTTGACCATCTATATGAATAGACAGACTTAGTGGAGTCACACCTGGCTGACAAGATGACATCCACCACGTCAGGTGTGAGAGAAAAGGAAATCAGGTTGACCCGTTCAATCTCCAGGCATGAAGGTGCAATGTCTGGAGGTGGGGGTGTAGAACCTGCCCCTCCATCTGAGAGAGGAGGTCTGCCCTGAGAGGGAGACAGAGCGGCGGGTGAGAGGAGAGGTGGAGAAGATCTGTATACCACACCCTTCTTGGCCAGTCCGGGGCGACCAATATGACTTGGGCCCGGTCTTGGCAAATCTTCCTCAGAACCCGAGGAATCAAAGGTATGGGAGGAAACGCGTAAAGGAGTTGACTTCCCCAACTCAACTGAAACGCGTCCCCCAAGGCTCCTTGCAACGGATACTGGAGACTGCAGAAGGACGGGCAGTGAGCATTCTCGCGAGTAGCGAACAGGTCCACCTGAGGAGTCCCCCATGTCCGAAAGACGTGACGAACCACCTCCGGGTGAAGCCTCCACTCGTGGTCGGCAGAGAACTGCCGACTGAGACTGTCTGCACGCACGTTCAGAACTCCGGCCAGATAATTTGCCATCAGACAAAACTGGTGGTCCTGAACCCAGGACCAGAGTCGCAGAGCCTCTCTGCAGAGACACTGCGACCCAACTCCTCCCTGCTTGTTGATGTACCACATCGCGGTCGTGTTGTCCGTCAGGACTTGGATCGACCGACGCGAAGGGAAGGGAGGAAGGCCTTGAGCGCCAGACGTATCGCCGCAATTCTAGAAGGTTGATGTGAAGCAACCTTTCCTCTGGAGACCAAAGACCCTTGACCTCCAGATCCCCCAGATGAGCACCCCACCCTAGAGTGGATGCATCCGTAATCACTCTGGCCACCGGAGGAGGCAGTTGAAAAGGCTTCCCCTGAGACAGGTTGCCTTCCACGCTCCACCAAGACAAATCCGCTGCAGCTTCTCTGGAGATCCTCACTGACTCCCTGAGATCTCCGTTGTGCTGATACTACTGCCTGCAAAGGCACCACTGGAGCGCCCTCATGTGCCAGCGTGCATGGTTGACCAACAGAATGCAAGAAGCCATCAGACCGAGCAGGCGAAGGACCTTCAGGACTGGAACGACCGCTCCATTGAAAAATAAAGGAATCATTTCCTGTATGTCGCGAATCCTTTGTGGAGGAGGGAATGCACGACATACAGTTGTGTCCAGTACAGCACCTATGAACAGGTTGCGCTGGGAGGGCACCAGGTGAGACTTGGGTACATTTATTGAAAAACCCAACCTGTACAACAACTGGGTTGTCTCCTGCAGATGATGGAGCACTCTCTCTGGCGACTCTGCCTTGATCAGCCAGTCGTCTAAATAAGGGAATACAGGAATCCCCGACCTTCTGAGATGCGCCGCCACCACTGCCATCACCTTGGTGAAGACTCGAGGCGCAGTAGTAAGCCCAAACGGAAGGACCGCAAACTGATAGTGCTGCGATCCCACCGTAAAACGGAGATACTTCCTGTGCGACTTCAGGATGGGGATGTGAAAGTGCAAGTCGAGCGACACCATCCAGTCTTCTTCCAGCGGAGCCTGAAAAACCTGAGCAAGGGTGAGCATCTTGAATTTCTCTTGTTTCAGATAAAAATTCAAGTTCCTGAGATCCAAGATTGGACGAAGCCTGCCATCCTTCTTGGGGATCAGAAAATACCGGGAGTAGCATCCCTGACATTTTTCCTGCTCTGGGACCACCTCTATCGCACCCTTTCTCAACATAGTTTGAACTTCCTCCTGCAGGAGTAACAGATGTTCCTCTGAGCAATATCCCTGGCAAGGAGGGTAATTGGGAGGGAATACCCGAAAGGGAAGGGCATACCCATTTTCTACGAGATTGAGAACCCAAAGATCTGATGTAACCGATTCCCAATCCCGTAGAAAGTGGGTAAGCCTACCCCCCACCGGACCCACATGATCCTGAATGGCGGATATAGGGCTGCTTTTCTGTGGCTGGGGGGTTGGAGGAGGTGGAGGAGGAGGAAGAAGCTTGACGCCCTCGAGGACGTGCCCTTTGCCTTCCCCTGTACGACTTATACAAGGTATTTTGCTGCTGCTGCTGCTGTTGATGCTGCTGCTGACCTTGTCTAAATGTACGAAAAGAAGAGCGACCAAAGCCTCTGAATTTCCTGGTCGTAGAACCTCTAACTTGAAGACCAAGAGATCTAGCAGTCGCCCTGCTATCCTTAAATCTCTCCAAGGCCGAATCTGCCTTCTTGCCAAAGAGTCCTTCACCACCAAAAAGCAGATCTAACAAAGCAGACTGTACATCAGCAGAAAAATCTGAGGATTTTAACCAAGCTGAACGCCTTGTGGCAACAGCAGTGCCCATGATCCTTGCCACAGAATCTGCAGTATCAAGGCCGCTCTGGATAACCTGACGAGCTGCCGCTTGAGTGTCAGATAAAACTTCCTCAAAGTCACCTCTGCAGTCTTCTGGAACCTTAGGGATCAATGTACGTACAGAGTCCACAAGATCGTGGACATATCTTCCCATAAGGCAAGTGGCATTTGTTGATTTTAACGCCATACTCGCGGAAGAAAAAGTTTTCTTGGCCACTTGATCCTGCTTTTTAGCTTCCTTGTCACCAGGAACTTGTGGAAATGCACCAACTGACTTCTTAGAACATGCCGCCTGAATCACCAAACTTTCAGGAGAAGGGTGAGACGACAAAAAGGCAGGGTCCTCAGGAGCCACTCTATACCTCCTAGCCACACCTTTCGAGACAGCAGGAGCAGAAAGAGGCTTCTTCCACACCTCCATAATGGGTTCAGTCAAAGCATCATTAAAAGGGAGCAATGGCTCCACAGCTGAGCTCGGAGAATGAAGAACCTCAGTAAGCAGATTCAATGTAAACTCAACAGTAGGCAATTTTAAACCCAAAACTCCTGCTGCTTTTTTCATCACCACATGATATGGCTGAACATCTTTAGACGGTACATCAGAACCTGATGGTAAAACCCACTCTGGAGAAAACTCAAGACCACTAGCCTCTGCTAGATCCTCGAAATAATTTTCATCCAGCTCACCTTCTTCCAAGTCAGAATGAGACTCACAATACCTCTGCTCTTCCAGGAGACGTTGAGCCTCTCTCCTAGATCTCTGCTTAACACGGAGTGCAGCCGGATCCACTGTCGACTCCGACGGCGCCGGAGACGACGTCGGAGCCGACGTCGGAATCGAATCCGAAGGCTTAGAAGGATGTTCCAGAGATTTGCTTGGAGCGGGCGACGCCGGTGCTGGAGTCGTCGACTTCGGTCGAGCCGGCGTCGACATCTGCGTCGACCTCGGTGGAGCCAGGTGCTGCCACAGCGGGGTCGGAGCCGGCAAAAATGGCATGAAAGGTGCCGGGGCATATGAATGAGGCACCCCCAAATTAAATGCCATTGGACCCATGGGACCCGAAGGCGCTCCAGAGGGGTACCAAGACCTCGAGAAAACATCATACATAGCGTTGAGAAACGCTGAAGGATCCTGATCTGGAGCTGGAAAAGGTGGATGCTCAGGTCGACCTCGAGGTAGATTCGAATCTGTCTCAACAACAGGAGTCGATTCCTCATTCTCCACAGGAACTTCACCGACCTCTTCTTGAGCTGGAGACGGTGCCGGAGTCGGATCGGGTGCCGGAGTTGGATCGGGAACTGGAGTCGGAGAATGAACTTGCGACTCCGAAGGCGAGGCCTCGCCCTCTTGATCCGAAATCTCTTGTGGAGGAATTACTTTCGATTTAATCTTCTTGGGTGATCTCGACCTCGAGCCAGACTTATCACCCGAATGACGACGAGACTCATGTCTCTCTTCTTATGCTTCTTATGTGACCTCGAAGCGTGATCCGACGAAGACCTCGAAGCCGACGCCTCCTGAGACCTCTATCTCGACCTCGACTTCTTCGAGTGGGATTTAGAAGATTTCCTAACCTTATCGGCCTTCAGTTTAGCCACAAGAAGCTTAGACTCCCTTTCCCGCAGGGCCTTTGGATTCATCTTTTGACACGACGAACACCCATCCACGTCGTGGTCGGAGCTCAAACACCAAATACAGTCCTGGTGTGGGTCCGTAACGGACATCATCTTTCCACATTCTCTGCAGGGCTTAAAACCCGTCTTCTTTGTCGACATATTAAAAGAACAAAGAGGCAAGAGAACAGAGAAACGAAGAAATACAGCAACAGAGTTACTAGAAGCTACAGAGTATCCCAAAACCGTTAGCGTCGACGACGCGGAAAAAAGGGAACTGATGTCATCACGCCGGCGGGGCCTATTGTAGGCGTCGGTGACGTCAGCGGAGTCGCGTGCGATGCCGTGTCTCTATGACGTCCAAGTCCACGTCGGCGTGAGGCTAGGAAAAGAATTTCCGAATGTTGCTGACACAAGGGGGATATTCACAAGGTGAGGAATCCACACGGCAGATGTATCTATCTGAATTGAGTATTTAGGGGCACCCTTGAACCTTAATCCTTACTTACTGATGACCTACAAAGGAAGCGGACAAAGAAGGGCTGTGCAGCCGAAGAAGACTGAAGACACCTACTGACTTTGGCCCCAGCTCTACCGGCTTGTCTGCAGTCCTCGAGATTCTGCAAAAACCGACCACTCGTCCCTCGCCCAGCAGCCTCCAAAACCCACTATAAGGACTGCTGCAGTCAACAAAATCCAGAACTCCAGAGAACAGCGGCCATGTTCGAAGAAGAAACTCAAAGAAAGGCCTCTGTGACCTGTGAAATGGCAAACACTGGTTCCGGATGGCCCACTGCACCCAATGCATCTGGCTAACTAATCCCAGCAAGGTTCCCCAGCGTGATCCATCCATCATGGGTTGACCCCTCCTGGACTTCACAACGACACCTGCAGCCTCAACACAAAGGACCGCCCTGACCGCGACCGGCTCTGGTAAGGATTTTCCAACGTCCAAAGACACCCCTGCATCCGCAAACCCAGGCCTTGGAGAGTCCGAATGACGGTGCCCAGGAGACCCACAACATCCAAACTTACCTGCCCAGTCACCAGTTTTCTGGTTCAAGCCTGAAGCCTTTGTTTCAGACCATCGTCTTTCATTGATTTGCATTGGGCGCCCAACGCTGTGTTGGCACCCTGCACCTGGCCGCCTCTGTGCCACTGAGGGTGTGTGTTTGGTGCTGACTCATGGCCTCCCCAAGTGCTTGTCCTAACCCCCCGAGGTTGCCCTCTAAATTTGCTTTACTTACCTGTAATTGGCACGACTTTGGATATCCCCGGGCTCCTTTGGTAACTGTTGGGATCCCAACCCTGAATCTGACCTCTGCTCCCGGCCTCCCAAGTACCGCTGGTGGTGCAGTCTTGCTGCTCACTTGAACCTTGCCCTGTGTTGACCTTAGCCCTCGAAGACTGGGGTTGTAAATAAATAACTTACCTGTAAATTGCATTTCTGTTTTCCTCCCAAAGGATAACATTGCTCATTTGAACCATTGCACTGTGTATTTCTCTTGAACTGCAAAGCATTGCTATTTCTAAAAACTGTATTTAACTGCTGAACTAAAGTCCTGCACTAAGTATTGATTGACTGCATTGGAAAGTGTTTCCAGTTTAAATACTGTACGCACTAGCAATGACGTTTCTTTAGTTCAATAAAAGTAACAAAGTAATATTTTAGAAACCATTAGCCTGGATTTAGTCACTGAGTGTGTGTAATCATTTTGTGTCTGAGTGTGTACAACAAATTCTTAATACAGCACTTTGATAAGCCTAACTGCTCACCCACGCTACCACAAATAGAGAGTAAGATATTATCTACTTTAGTGTCTGTAAAGCCTCTTGGGATCCAATGGGACTCTGTGCACACTATACCTTACTTTGGTATAGTATATACAGAGACAGCTTCCTAAGCAGAGAGAAGCAACACATTGGCAGAGAGCAAGAAATCATAGGCAGTCCATGGAGTGCTTAAAGAAAAAGAGAAAAGTAGTTTCCTAATGTGAGCCAAGGAATAATACCAGTCATCCAATCCAGGGGAGGAACAAACACACGAATAAAGGAAAGCCATTAAATAAGAAGCACGCTAATCCGATTGACAAGAAAATTAATAAAGGATAAGTCTTGGGCTAAACCAAGGTCATGTCCAAGTATTGGTATTGTACACATTAGGTCATTGACAACAGAGTTAAAAGCCGATTGTAAGCAAGACCTACATAGCCCTTCCGTAGTTCTATCTCTGCCAAACAACTGGCAGACTGTGGATCCAGCTACCTAATTATATTCGTCTTGAGGACAACTATTTGACTTTTCAAAAACTTCTGAAAACTTTTCTGTTTCCTTGAAGACCGTTCTGAAGTTCTACGATGTCACCGCTTCTAGTGCTGGGATGCCTTTGGGTAGCCATGCGCTTTAGAAATGCAGATTCATTCATTCACTTACCATACGTTAAGGAAACTGGAAAGAGTGGGACAAGGCAGAAGGTTTCTCTATAGTTCTAGGTTGTGTGAACACATGCTCCACTGCTACCTTGTCAGGCAAGTTATTTCTCCAAGGATAAACACCCAACAAAACATTAAGACACCACAAAGTTCCAAAAAAAGTAACTTTCATTTATTATATTAAAACAATAACATTTCTCTTATTATATTAAACAGACATGGACTGGGTTAAAATTCAATGATCTCTCTGCTCTCTTTCTCATCCAGCTTGATTCATGATATTTAAAGGATAAACAGACCTACAATAATGTACATATTTGGATACATTAGTAAATTTCAGGAAAATGGTGGCAGTTTCCGCTTCGTTTTTTCACCTTCTTGACCTGTACAGGAGAGGAAACCGAGAATTCATAATTTGTAAGCGGACGTCAGTGAAATACAAGGCATTGTCAATAACAGAAATACGTTAACCCTAGCATTTCGGGGAACATCCACTATCTTAAAATAAATAACTTAGGAATATGAAGTACAAACATCAACCTGGTTTCCTTAATGCACTCTAATCCCCCTTTTCCTCTTTGTACTTATCTTTGATCGGATTAATGTAAAATATGGGTCAAATGTCTAAAATATACAGAGTAAAAATTAACACTGTACAAATACAAATCATGTAGTAATACCTACCCATAAATAAATTAACTTGTTAAAATGTCCCAACCAGGTTGAATTCAACTCAGGTGTAAGTATGCCGCCTTGACAAGTGGGCCTAACCAAAAGCTTCAACACTAATCAACAAGGTCATAACGTTTGCCATCAGAAATCTGTATAATCTACGTAGGCATGTTCCCTTCTTCAGCACATCGTCACAAGGTTGACAGGCTTTCTGCTAAAACAAGGTCACATACAGGCTTGATTTCAGGTCTATTCATTCCAATGTTCATTACTACCTTTTCAACATAATTTCACGCAAAACCCTGCTCATAATCTAAGATCAACTAACCATATTCTTTGAGTCACTCCCAAATCACCATACACAACCTCCAAGTACCAGTCATTCTACCTTCAAGGTACCAAGATCAGGACTTCAGGCAACCCTCTTTCCATGCGTTCACGCCCGCATTGAAAGGTCATACACTGCAGCTCAAAAGATTTGGGTGAATAATGCCCAATGGCATATGTGTATATGAATCTAAATTAGCTGTAAAAATGTAACTATGAAAGATGTGTGTATGTCCTCACCAATATCCACCATACAATGAATCCTTATGGAAAAGTTTGCTTTCATCTTTCACGTCACAGACCTCACTCTTTCTGCTCTATGAACTGTCAATGTTGCTTTTGTAAAACATTTGACTGCAAAATGTTAATGTGTACTAAATAAACACCAAAAATAACAAAATTGTTGTCACTCTTGGTGATGGAATGTTTACATATCAATATTTCTAAAGACAGAACTTGCTGCCGGCTTCATATTTTTCCGGGCTCAATCGGACTGATTTATGGATATTTTTCCGGGCTCAATTTTTAAAAATCTAAACCACTGTAGTCTACATTCAGATAGGCATCTCCGATTCGTTATCTCAAGGTCTCCATTAGCAGCCAGTTTGTTCAACAGAGATACCAATGCAACCCACATCCTGGTCGCCTGCAGAGCCCCTTTTTGAGCCTGTCCATGCAAGTGCAGCATCACTGTTAACAAGCACTGGCCCCCTGCAGCTGCCTTTACAAGTCGGACCATGCAAGTGAACCCTCAATGTTAACAAATACAGGACCATTGGAGCTGCATTTCCAAGCCGGTCCATGCAAGTGAAGGATAAGTTACTTACCTGTAATCTTAGTTCTCTTCCAGGGGTATACTTATGAAAGTCATAAGTACTGAATAGTTCCATCCACGTGCGGGGACCCCGGAGCTAGATATATATATATTTTGCACATATACCTTCAAACTTACATATATACATAAAAATGAAGCCTAACATTCAACATGCTAAGATGCCAAAATTTCATTGGATTTTTCATTTAAAATAAAAATAAGTTAATATAGCATTTCTGTAAAAAAAAACATGCACTCCTCTAGTGTTCCAACACAGCCTTTTATTTTCAAAGTAATATCAGGCAATTAGCCCATAGGCTGCATAGAGAAAACCACAACATCAATAAACTGGCACCGTGCCATCAAGACCTCCACGACCTTCCTGCTCCCATCATGCACCACAGGTGACAGTTAGGTCAGGTCAGGTCTTTTTTACGGTGTACTAACATGGTAGGAATCATGAAGCACCAAAGAAACACTACTATACTAAAGATATTTGTGCGGGGAGGTGGGCTGGTTAGCAAGCCCATAACCACTATCTTGTGGACGAACATCAGTAAAGTCACAGCAAAGAAACTCTTCAAGGATAAATCATCCAAACAGATTCCTTGAAGAGGCTTGCCCAAACTGGGCATCCGTCTGTGTGTCAGAGTCTAAACAGTAATGGTGAGTAAATGTATGCACTGATTGCCATGTGGCAGCTTCACAAATCTCTGCAACAGGTACATTTCTAAGGAGAGCCGTGGTAGAGGCCTTTCCCCTGGTAGAATGTGTCTTTGGTTTACCAGGGAGATGTTTATTGGCCAACTGGTAAGACAATGTGATACAGGAGACTATCCATCGAGAGATGGACTGTTTGGAAGCTGCACAACCAGTATTTATGGGACCATAGTTTACACACAGGCGGTCTGATTTTCTCAAAGCCTTGGTCTTGTCTAGGTAGAACTTCAGAATCATCTTAAGGTCTAGTGAATGTAAGGCCCTATCTGGAGGATTTGAAGGATTAGGAAAAAAGTAGCAAGAGTGATAATTTTTGTTTATATGAAAATCCGAGACCATTTTAGGTAGAAAACTCGGATTAGTTCTAAGGACCACCCTGTTTGCATTAAAAATGATATAAGGTTCTTTACAGCACAAAGCTCGTCTCTCACTCACTCTGCAAGCCGGGGTGATGGCCACTAAAAAAGCGGCCTTCCATGACAAGTGCTGCAGAGAGGCTTTATGAATAGGTTCAAAAGGGGCACCCCATCAACCTAGCAAGAACAATGTAAAGTTCCAATGGAGGGGATGGGGATCTGAATGGTGGGTAGACTTTTTTTTAACCCCTCAAGGAAGTCTTCGACCACAGGTAGCTGAAAAAAGGAAACCTGAATAGGAGATTTTCTGTATGCTGTAATAGCTGCTAAATGGACCTTTATAGAAGAAAACATAAAGTAGGTATGTTAAAATCACCTGCTCTGACCCCGAACGGGATCATTAACAATATTAATGCACCATAAGTAAAACTGGTTCCATTTGACAGTGTACAACTTTTTTGGTGGATGGTCTTCTCCCTTCCTTAAGAATGTTCATACAGTCTGCGGATAAATCTAGAGGCCCGTACTGGAGGACTTCAGGAGCCATGCCATCAATCCCCCGGTGTTTGGAAAGTAAGTCTGGTCGGCATGGTAACTTCCTGTGTGGGATCTCGGACAGAAGAAGATACCACCACTGGGGAGGCCACTCTGGTGCGATCAGTATCATTCTGGTCTTGGCCCTGTAGAACTTGTTGATCACCAGTTGAATGAGTGGAATTGGAGGAAAAGCGTAAAGTAATGTCTAGGACCATTTAACAAAAGGGCATTAACTCTGGAGTCTGGTTGGTGAAACCTGGATGCAAAGAGGGGACATTTTGTATTTGTTGAGTCTGCAAACAGGTCGATGTCTGGAACACCCCATTGATGGAAGATGTCCTGTGCGACGTCTATGTTTAGCACCCAGTTGTGTGCTTCAACGACGTTCCGACTTAGAGAGTCTGCATGGAAGTTAAGAGTACCTGGGAGATGAATTGCCAAAATGGTCAAATTCCTTGCGAGAAGCCACTTCCATATGGTCTGAGCCTCCTGTGAGAGGGGTCTCGACCTGGTTCCTCCCTGTATGCTCAGATAATACATGGTTATGGTGTTGTCCGTCTGAATCAACAGGGAAAGTGTGCGGAAGGGAGGGAGTAATGACTTGAGGTCAAGATGTACCGCTCTCAGCTCTAGTAGGGGGATATGATACCCCTGCTCCGTCTCTTCAAGTCCTTGTACTGGCCCACAACATGGAGGGAAGCATCCATGACAACTATCTGACTGGGAAGATCCTGATGGAAAGGAACTCCTTTCGGCAGATGCAATCGTTTCATCCACCATTTGATTGAATCATTGTCTGACTGAGGGAAAAACACAAAGTCTTTCCAGCAATCCGAAACTTGTGACCACTGGTCCTCCAGTGTTTGCTGAAAAAGACACATTTGTAGTCTGGCATTCGGGACGATGAAGATGCAGAATACCATCGAGCCCAGAAGTGAGGATACTTGTCTGACCATGGGATGGCGAGAGTAGAGGAGAGTGCAGCACTTGTCGTGTATTGAGGATAACCTCGCCTCCGAAGGACACACGCTTGCACTTACGGTATCCAGAGAAGCACCCGGATAGTGGATCTTTTGAGTCGGATTGAAAACTGACTTATTGTAGTTGATTTGCAGGCCCAGATTGCTTAACACCCTTATGCAGTATTAGAGGTGCTTATGCAGCAGAGTGGGTAATGAGATATTTCACACCCAGTCGTCCAGGTATGGATAGACGAAGATCTTTTGTTTGTGAAGAAAAGCTCCTGCTTTGAGTCCAAACGGGAGGACTTTGAACTGGAATTGTTGAGAAGCTACCTGAAAACGCAGGAATTTCAAATGTTTTCTGGAAATCTGCATGTGAAAATAGGCATCCTGCAGCTCTATGGAGCACATTCAGTCCCCTTGATGTAGTTGGGGGAAAATATGGTGCAGTGCCAACATCCGAAATTACACTTTGCGGATGAACTTGCTCAAAATCCTAAGGTTGAGATTTGGTCTGTACTCTTGGATAGGACCTCTTATTCGTGCCAGATAGTGGCAGGAATACATTTCCTGTCGTTGTTGCGGAGAAGGAGCTGCTTCTATAGCGTCTTTCTTTAGCAGGGTGTTCACCTCCGTCTAAAATAAGTGGTGATGTTAGACATACCTTCCCCGAGGTGGTACTGATGGAGGTGGGGATTTGAATCTGAGCAAGTAACCATTCTGCACAATACTGAGTGCCCACTTTTCTTTTGTGATCTTTCTCCACTCATCCAGGTGAAACATAAAACTTCCCCCAACCAGAATGGGCAATAGAGATGGGGTAAGCCAGTGCTCATTGTTTTGCTGGTTGCTTTATTGAGAAAGGTGTCGTTCTTGGAGCTCCCCTTCATCGACCTGGGAAACGCAGATGGTAATGGGACCTGGATTGTTGCTGTTGTCGACCAGTGAGCGGCTTGAACCCTCTGCTGAAAATCCTTACACGTCTCAAGGCTGACCGTCTTCAAAGTGTCCAAGTCTGATTTCATCTCGGACAGCTCATCATCGGCATGAGTGCCAAATAAGGAAGTACCATTGAAAGGAAGATTCATGATCCTTTGTTGTGCTTCCGGTTTGAGGTCAGTGAGCCGCAACCAGGCCGAACGTCTGGCACAAATGCCATGGGAATATCCATGTGCTGCCAAATCTGATGCATCAGCAGCTAATGGCCTGGTTTGCAACAAGACCACCTTCCTGCAAAATCTCATGAAAGTCCTGCTGGTCCTCCTTGGGCAGCTTCTCTGTGAATCTAGCCAAAGAGTCCCACAGGGACCTGTCATACCTTCCCAGTAGTGCCGGGGCACTAGCCACATTCATAAAGAATGCCAATGTATTGTTCATTCTTTTCCCCAGAGAGTCCATGTGTTTACTCTCCTTCTCAGGAGGGACTGAAGAAGATGTTGCTCCAGGCTGTGTTTTGGCACTATAACAGAATTGGTGGTGGATCTGATCGTAAGAACAGTGGCTCCTAGTCAGGGGCCTTGTACTTTTTTTAAATGAGTGGGGGAGCCGAACCCACCGCAGCTGGAGTTCAAAAGGTCTGCAGTGCTGGTTCAAGCAGCACAGGAACCAGAGGGAGTAAAGGCCTTGCATTTAGTCCAACATCTCCGCCTCTGTAATGATCCTAGTATGAAAATAACCTGCAGTGGTAGACTTGTTATTCTCCTCGTTCTAGTAATGCGACCTCATGTCTTGACAGCTGTAACACAGGCTTGTTCACCACTTGGTGAACAATCCTGTGATACAGGCGAAAGTGAGTGTGTGTGTGTGTATATATATATATATAACTGCTCCAAACTCCTCCAGGTAATTGTACCTGATAAAGAAGACAGCACTCCCAAGGGGGGGGGGGTCCAATGAAATATATTCAAAAGGATGGAAACCTCGGCACACCAGTCGCGTTTCGGCACTCAGCCTTTGTTAATTGTTGCAACAATTGACAAAGGCTGAGTGCCGAAACACGTCTGGTGTGCCGAGGTTTCCATCCTTTTGAATATATTTCATTGGAAACCCCCCCCTGGGAGTGCTGTCTTCCTTATCATGTACGATTACCAGGAAGAGTTTGGAGCAGTGATACGTGGAGGGGAACACCCCCGTCAGGCGAGCACCCGTTCATGAGTGCGGCAGGCTGGTGTTTTTGGAGATATATATATATATAAGATATATATATATATATATATATATATCTTTTGTATATGCTCCAGGGTCCTCGCACGTGGCTGGACTATTCAGTGCTTATGACTATTGATGAGTATCCCCAGGAAGAGAGCCCTCAATGCTAATAAATGTTGGTCATCTGTAGCTTCCTTTTCACAGACCATCCAAATAAGTGGACCCTCAATGTTAATAAACCACGTCCGCCTGGACTACCCGTGTAAGTTAACTCCCGATGTTAACCCCTTCGGTGCTTATGATGGAACCGTTCCGTCACGCGCCTCGGGTGAGCTGTGCTAGTGACGGAACGGTTCCGTCAAGGCCCGCTCGACGCGCCTGCGCTGATTTCGCGCCTGCGCGGCGCGTTCTATTGAGCGGGCGCGTTCGTGACGGAACGGTTCCGTCACTAGCACAGCTCACCCGAGGCGCATGACGGAGCGGTTCCGTCACAAGCGCAGGTGAGCCGTGCGACCCCCCCACCCTCACCCCCTAGCACTGCGGCGGAATTGCCGCCGCAGTGAAGGGGTTAACCAAACGCTGCAGCTGCCTTTTCACAGTGGGTGCCTGTAACATCCTCCTGTGCATGATAAATAATGCTCTCCCCTCGATGGCTCATGTGAACATTGCAAAGGTCGATGAACGTGCAGGACTGATGCACAAGTCGATGTACGTGCAGCACTGAACCCTTTGACTATGATATGAGAGCTACTTGGTCTCCACTGAAGGCCCCAGTCTGGTCCTTGAAGGAGTGTGCATGGTCTCCTCATTATCACCACCATTTGTTGACATAGATGAGGAGTCCTTGAGCGACCCATCAAGAATGGCATGTCAGTTACATGTAACCTAAAGTATGAACTTTATGTCTACCTGAATAGGAGCTCAAGCAACTCCTCAACAGCCTTGCAAGAGGCAAACCTTTCTGGAAGCATGGCAGATCCAGTACCGATTCTGTTTGATGCCGATGGATCAGTGACGCACACAATCTGAGGCAGATGCAAGTGTAGTCAATCTATCCAGCTCTGTCTGTGACCACATTAGTAGACTGAGAAGGCATTACATTCTCAAAGCTGGCTCTGTCTTTTCAGAGTCCTTGAAGGGATGAACCTGGGGCCAAGGCTTGGATCATAGGTCGATCTCCTTAACAGTAGCCCGCCTGCAGAAATGCAGGCGTCATCACCTTTGTTTACGGCAGAACGTGGCATGCAACAGTGGTACCAGCTCTCCCCCTTTTCTATTCATGCTCGTCATTGAGGCACTAGTGACTTTACAGCAGGAGAGATGGTCAGGGACAGAGATTTGATTGGGGTGACACTAAGGACGATCGTGCTTCCTTATACGAAGAACACATGCTGCTATACACACTATCCTCAAAGTGGACTGGCCTGCGAATCATGGAGAATCTTGTAACGCTTTGGAGGGGCTTTGGGTTAGGTGGTGAACTGGAATAAATCTATTGTTTACTCCTTCAACAGTGTAGATCTGGCTCCAAAGTGGCAAACCCAGCTGACGGTAGCCAGAGATGGGTTTAAGTACTAAGGGATGCTTGTCACTAGGGACCCACAGCAGGCATGAGAAATGAATATGGCATTCCTACTGATGTCCCTCAATGACAACTTTGTCCCTAGAATTTACTCCAGTTCTGAATTGCCGGTTGAATGTCCCTGTTTTAGATGAATGTTCTTCCACATGTGCTGTACATCTTGCACAGCTGCCCATATTAAATTTTCACTGGTGTTCTTCCAAAAGATGTGTGACTACTCCATAACTTTTTTCTGAAGGTAAAATATACCCAGAGAAGTGTATAATAAATGCATTCCAATATGGTACGATGGAGGGCTAGCTATGACAGACATGCAACTGAATTATTGGGGAGCCCAATTATCCACACTCAATGACGGCCTGTTTGGGCAACGAGACAACTCCGCTACCTGAGTTGAGTTGGCTGATCTGCTAGGGAAAAACCTACTACACATCTTATACAACCCCATGCTCCGACCACAACTCAGGTCACTAACATGGTTACTGACTGCAAGCGTATGGCTCTCTTCTGAAATTGGAAAAGCCACTCTGTGTGGAACTTGGCCAACTAAACTGAATGACTTAATGGGCTTTGGGCAATAGGATGATATCAGGATTTCCCGGGTAGGAGATATGTAGGACCATGGCCACATGAACACCTTTTGAGGCCTAACTGAAGAGTTTGATATGCACAAGTCCCAGGTCTTTAGAAATCCGCATATGAAACATGTAGTGAAGTAGTGTGGCTCACTGGTTAGAGGCGGCAGACCCGAGAGCAGAGGACGGCCCGGGACCAGGGTTCGATTCCCAGCGCGGCAGGTTTCTGGACCAGGGTCAGCGGACTCGATAATTCTCTCGCCTCGGTGCCCACTTTGATCAGCGATCACACTCGGCAACTCTGGGCATTAGCTTGCCTCATCTTCACTAACGGCCCCACCAGACCGCCGGGGATGCCTGGTCTCACCCTGGAGATACCCATTAAGGGACCATCTCTCAGGGAAGCCAGGAAGGGTTTCGCAGCGGTCGAAGCGCCTTGGGACCCTACGGGTAAGTAGTGCGCTATATAAATGCCTATACATAAATGTACACAGCTAATCTACCTAGTACAGACCTCCAGAAGTTAGCCTAATACTTAGCCCAAAGGGGAGGAAGAAAACCGTGCAGGTCTACTGAATGCTGGTATTTACCCTGCATTAGAGCCAGATTTAGGCCCACTAAAATAAAGTAACTGACACGAGGCAAAGATCGCATCAAAGAAACTGGCATTTTCAGCCAGGCTCAGCCTGATTGAATTCAATAGAAGCAACGAGTATACTTCATGCCAGGGCACCTCTGGAAGATGGCTAAAATGTCATCCCGGAATGACTCAGATGTCTCCCACAGGAAGTTTCTTTCATGGGATTCATGGATGTGAGATGATTCAGACATACTTGCAAGTAGTCACTTGCATACGGTCAAAAACACTTCTTTTACCCATTGGTTTATCTCCCAATCAGGCCCGGTTGGGAATTATGAATGATGCAGAATTCTCACACAGCACCTGAACTCTCCCAGGTTTGGGATTTCTCCTTGCTAAAAGAGGCTAACAATACTAAAAGCCGACCTCCACCTCTTCTGTTTGTGGATGGTGGCGAGGGAGGGAGAAGGTTCTCAAGGCTAGTAAACGCTAGCTATCAGACAAGGGATGACAGCAAAGACATGCCAATATC
Organism: Lissotriton vulgaris; assembly: GCF_964263255.1. NCBI lineage: Eukaryota > Metazoa > Chordata > Amphibia > Caudata > Salamandridae > Lissotriton > Lissotriton vulgaris. The sequence continues at coordinate 534,497 of NW_028250769.1, read as the reverse complement.
TGGAGACCAAGGCAGATTCACTATGGGATCTTAATGTGAATCTTTATCTATAATGTGGGTTGAGCCTCTCTTGCGATACAATGCTGCCCATTGTCAAACTGTCGCAGTTGTAAACGGCACACTGTAATCATTCATTTCTGTGATGCATTGCCGAATATAGATGATATGAGCCGGATAAACTCAACAAATGTCAATAAAATGAATTATAAACAAAAACGGAGGAGAATGAGCTTGCGTCTTCCCCTGGTCAGAAACAGAATCCTGAAGTCCAGAGCCTCGTGCATCTCCCTTTATGTGGCTACAAAAATATTATCAGGTAGAAGATGTTCTTTTCATTAGAAGGGGTACTTTAACTAAGAATTATTTTGTTGAAAACGTCTCCTTAGCATCGCTAAAGAAAAGTGGAAGATGAACACTGATGACGTTAAGACTCCAGAGGTAGCAGACAGCCTAACTGGAGTTCTAAGATAACTTTGCCTATTGATCTTAATCTGGGTCTCCGTTCAAAAGATGAAACAAAATGGTTCATGATCTGAGTAGACGTTGGACCTATCGGTTTCTAGGAACAATTAACATGAGGAGGGTAATGCAAACTCTCCTGTTTCCTCACGGTGGATTGGTATTTACTACAAGGGAGTTACTGTACCCTGTTGTAGTCTGGCAGCAGGGTTTCCACCGGTGGAAACGTCACTGATTGAGGATTTACGAAATCTCCCCTGAATCAGTAATTTTCTTTTTTTAAATAATACATTTATTATTAATTTAACATTTGTCACTTGCATATTCACAGCGACATACATTCCTTTACAGAACTGAAAGTAAACAATACCGTGCACAATATTGCAATCAAACATTACAGTTCAGTAGCCCCCCCTCCGTGATATTTCTAGTTCCACTGTTGGTGAGATGCACAGCTCCCCTCAAAAGGCATTCCAGGTGCCCCATTTTTGGTCCCACTTCTTAGGACAGCCTCTAGATTTGTTAACCTCCTTTTCGGATACCGTGCATCTGTCCATTTCCGCCACCCCTCCCATTCTCAGTAGTCTATTTACTGCCCCCATTTCATAGCAATAACTCTTTTGACTAATGTGTATCCCATGGTGGTGAATTGTTGTTCGGAGTCCGTTAGATCGGTTGAATCAGTAGATTTAGTATTCAAAAAATGTCTAACTCAGGTTTTTGTGTTTTGTGAAGATCTAGCAATCCAATGGAACCTAAATTATGGCGGTCTTTTCAACGTCGCTCTTCCTTGGATGTGTCTGTCTGAAGCAGTCCATGCACGACAACTAAAAATCTTAAAATCTGGAATTCTAATGAGAAACACTGCCCATCTAAAACTTATGTTCAGCCAACGACTACTACATTTAGGTTTGTCATGTTACAGGTCTCGGACTACGAACCTGTTGATACCTAAAGGCTGTGTTGTGAAACCAGTGAACTACGGTGAATCATGGGACAGGCACGAGTTAAAACCCGTTCAACTAGAAAAGTTCAGGTTACATGTAGTAATTATAATGCACATTTTAAAGAATCTAGGCCAGTTATTCCTAATGGAACTAAAGTCACTGACATTGTAATTATAATGTCATGTCTGTTATGTGGCCAACGATCACAGCACAACAGAGTTTGATGATCAGTGACTAACGGGGTAAGTCTGCATAACTTCGGTTGCGACATTATTTTTTCAAGAGGTAATTTTTTCTTTTCTTTTTAGATTTGTCTGTGTATTATTGCCCGTTAGCAAGTCAACTGTTGCACTAAATTTGGATTTCTGAGGAATGTATTTATTTAAGGAGTTATGAAATATAATTAGGTTAATTATATTAAAAAATTAAGACACTTTCGAATTATAGGCCCGTGTTCTAGTGGCGCTCTCATGATAGCAGCATTGAATGTGATAGCACTGCAGAGATTGTGCCCAGCACACTTACAGATGGCAGAGTATTCATATTATTAATTATCTGACCCGCAACGAAGATGTCAATGTAACTGGTGAGGTGCAAATACACCCCTCCCAACACACTAACACATTTACACAGGTGATCTGAATGCACCCAATCATATGCAAATATTAGAACGAATTCTATACAATGGAACGCAATTAATATTCGTTCAGAAGAATTCAAAGAAGATCATTTCAATAGGTTGAGTCACTCATAGAAGGTTTAACTTTAAAATACATTATTTAAAAAATGCTAATTGCTCTTTCCACACTTATGAGGTGAGGGGATAGTACTAATTCACATTAAAGAAGCTAAGCAGTAATGCACTTATGTTTCCACTTTGTTTGCGTTTTATTCTACTTTAGTAGAAGAAATCCAACCAAAAGACAGCCTTAGATAGAGTGAAAGATAATTTGTTATTTAGTGTAAGCTAAAAGATAAGTTCAACCACAAAAGATGCATCTTTAGTAGCTTTTATAGGAAAATAAACAACAGTGAAAGATAAACTACCAAGAAATTTCATTAGAACAGCAGGAACTGTATGTGGAGGGGGAAAGTGGCATTTGGTAGTATTGGTAATAAAGGGAAACTGTGAAGTCTTTCTGAGCCCAAAGATTACCCTGAAAATTTTCATGCTGCTTGTTTGCGATTTTGACCACGATTAATTTATTCCGACTGCGCAAACTCAACTCTCGTCATTAGGAACAAACAGTTTCACAGCTGACAACGCTGTTTCAACCAAGCTACCAAGGTCTGAGGGCTCTAGTTCAGCAGTGTTAAGAGGGCGAACTACAGATGAATTCCAGTTGCAAAAGTTTAAATAAAATTACATTGGTGAGGCAAAAAATCTATTTTTAATGGAGTGTGCATATCTGAAAATATGTATCTATTTCCAGCGTACATAAGTCCCACCTGAGATAACATGCGGTGGGTTTTGCAGAACAGACACCTTTCTTATCTTAACAACTTCCTGCTAGCTGATATTTCAGAGTCCCACAACTGTGAAATATTTCAAGTAAGCATTTTTGGTCACGTTGGACTCCATTACGGTTTTCAGACAATCTAGTTCACAGTAACGCAGAACCCTGCCTGACTCCGTGAACATCAGAATTACATGCAGGTGTATTAAATTGTATTATAGAATTTGTTTGGCAATTTAAGCCACTGACGAGTGGATAATTAGCCACAAATATGGATTTCAAAGGTTGAAAAAATCGAGACACAGTTGCACAAAAATAGTGCTTAAAAGTCTCTAACACACATGAATTTGCCAAACATATGAATCTTACATGTGGGATGTGCTGGATGGGTGTGGTACACAACATTTTCTCAAATCAAGCACTCATAAAACATTAGGACTAAGGTCTACTGGGGAGAAAAAGAATGACACTCAGGTCAATGTGTGCACTGGGACTTCCATGTCGAAATTCTTAAGAAGAAAATAGGTCATCAAATAAAATTGGTCAAATAGGCGATCACATAAGAAGCTGGACCTAAAAAATGGGACAATCCATTTGAATAAAGTCAACATTGTTCAAGGGTGGTAGTTACATTCAGGGGTCTTTCTGACCAGTTTCGTCTTTTTCAATAATAAATTTAAATAATTGTTTATGCTTTGCTGTGTTTGTCTGCAAAAAAGTAAAGAGAGGGCAAGGCGCGAGTCAAAATGGTGGAACATCATACATGAAGACTCATCACTGTAGAAAGGACTTCCAATAACACTTAAGAGAGAACAAAGAGAAAAAAAGAAAAAAAAAGTAGTGTATAAAAACATTTCTAAAAGTTGGACTAACTTTTGTGAAACAGCAAGTATGGGCAGAACTCCAAATGACTCTAGAGCACAAATGCTCACTTTAAACAGCGCGTTTTCCACCAGGCATGACTGATGGCATCAACGCACACCACGGGCCAGAGGTTTTACTCTATGAAGTCTTCCGTGCTCTTCTTCTACAGATGTTAGTTCAACCGCTTCTCAATGTAAACTGAAAAGTTAATAGAAGGTCATTTTGGGCTTACTGAGTGCAATGGCGAGGGCAAGGTCCTCCTGCTCCTGGCGCCGAAGCCGTGCTAGCCGTTCCTGTTCGGCCTTCTCACTTTCGCGTTTCGCCCATGCGAGCTGTTGGTCCTCATTGCCGAACTACAAAAGAAAACAGAGTGGAAAAACATGAGAATAAAAATAGACGTACAATCCATGGCTTACTAACTGGAGGGAGCATTGTAGGTTTTTTCAAATATGCTCAGCACCAGGGTGATTTTTGTATGAAGTACCCTAACCCAAAGACAATATAACTTGATCCAACTTTGAAAAGATACTGTCCATTTAGCTTTAAGCCTTTCCTTTCAAGGCACATCAAAGAAATGCACCCATCTGCACAGGTACAAGTATCAGCAACCAAGCTCGGGTTATATTTTTCCTCCCTCAGTTTCATTTCCTATTTCTGAAGACTCAAACGTATCATAGTTACATGCATCATGTAGACACCATTCAACAGCTCCACAGGCATTGACGGGGCACATTGCCACGGTCCCATAAGTGCCCCCCGATGCTGTCACAGTGCAAGACAGTGTACCCGGGACAGCATGCACTTTTCAGGGATGCCATCGGGGAACTACCAGAGAACTGCCTGAATATACACAGGGCAAGAAGGAAGCTCCATGCGAATTAGATGTAGAGGTTTATGCCAACTTCAAAAGTATTTTTTCTGGTACTTTACAAGATGTAACATTTTGGGTGTGACACCTGGGCGAGTCTCTGAGATTGTTATTAAATTGAAATTCAATATGGAGTAATTCCATGATGTACTGGGGGAGTTCACAAAAATACTTACGGTGCCAAGAATTCCACCGAGTGTTTCTTAGTTGCAATGCTTTATTTTTATATATTACCATTATTAAGTGAGACTGCAACAGGAAGGAAGATATTTTAGGTGTATTATTTCAATCTTGTGTCCTTATGAAATTCTGGATCAACTCCTGGAATCCATCGTTCTGAGGCAGTCGACTTTTTTCCAGGACTGGCCGTCTTGCTGTGTCTAACGCTCGGAACAGGAACCGTAGAGGAAAATTTTGTTTCTACACCTCTGCGAGTGCAGTATTGCCAGTATGTAATTTTCAGAAGGTACACTCATGATTTCTGCAGATAAGCAGATTGTGAAGATGACAGTGGTATGTGAAACATTCAAGAAAATAACGCTGGTGCTTGACACGATCAAACCTTGACTGATCTTCCTGGTAGCAATCTCGCGCTTGTGGATACAACGCTGAGGGTGATCAGTTCATAAAGGGAAGAGCCACATAATTTCTGCAGAATCCGATGTAAATTGGTACCCCTGAGATTTTGGTGTTTGCACATAATTTAGACTACCACCCGCTGTCGCACCCCAGAGTGTGGTTCTGTTGATGGTATACGCAACGCACATGATTTACTTAGAACCACTGGAGTTAAGAAATAAATATAAATATCCTGTTTTTAGATATAAGTCAGTCTAAGCAATGACTTTTAAACTTGGTGATAAGATCCGCGATAACCTGCAGATGAATGCGGACTGCCTCTCACCCTTTGGTCCTTCTTCTGTCAATTACCTGAACATTGTTAAATTGGGATGACCAGTTATTTATATTGTTATAAAATAGTAAAATTGCACCAGTGGGCACTATTAAAGTAACATTAATTATGTCTTTGTTAAAAGCCCTCTATGTTACACTTTCAATCAGATGAGGGAACTGAGGCAAAGAGACAGAGAATGTGATTTACCCAACAGCACACAGTTTTGGTCATAACAGAAGGCTGCAAAGACACCTCTGTTCACCAAATTTCACAGTAAACTACTTAACAACTAGACCACATCTTCTCCCTAAGCAGGCGTTGCGCAATGCAAATTTAGAGAACCACAACTTCTGCTTTCTGCTTGAATCTAGGGTGATAATTCCTTTATGGAGGTTTGCAACAGATGTATTGGTGAGAGAGAGAAGAGGGATGTATATGTTTCAAACCTACTGTAAAGTGAGATGAATGGTGCCTATTTTTTTTTCTTGAAATATCATTGAAGCAATTTGAGTTATGGATATCGAAAACGCAACTACATTCAATTAAATATTTAGACAGGAATTACCCAAATAAAATATATTTGTCTTGCACAAAAGTCAAACTGTTTGACGATATCAAGCATTTGCAGCCAATAACCGACAGGAATGTAGCCGTAACTGAGTGATACGGGTGCAATCAAAAGATTGATGCAACTGTTACTCAAACATCGGACACATCTGTGATAAACCACTGGTCAAACAGAGATTCTGGCCTGCAGTTCAAGCCCAAATTTACTTCTAGGTGGGATCATATCTTGTTGTGGACAATTTCAGAAGGAGCAAGGTTTGTTTAAGGATTAGTTACTTCAAAATTAAATCTGGCTCCCCAGCTGTCCCTCTAAAGCCAGCTCAGTTTAAGGAGTCCTTTTCGCTCTTTCTGGCTCCTCTCTGCCAGATAATGAATTCCTCATTCTCCTCAGCAACGGTGCCGGTGTGGTAGTAACAGGCAAGGGTGTCCCCCATTCTTAAGAAACCATCGCTTGACTCGGCTAAACCTGAGAACTTCTGGCCCATATCTCTCCTTCCCTGGGTGGCTAAGATAGCGGAGGCGCATGTTAACATCACATTTATCAATTTTTTGCACTCCAACAACATTCTGAATGTATCGCAAATTGGCTTCCGCTCCGGCCATAGTACAGAGACTTCTCTCCTGGCCATGACTGAACTTCTACAGACCATCCTCGATTCTGGTCAGACGGCGGCACTGATTCTGTTGGATCTTAGTGCCGCCTTTGACACAGTCTCGCACAGTGTTATGCTACAACGACTGGAGGCGGCAGGTGTGACGGGCTCGGCTCTAGAATGGTTCAGATCTTTTCTGTCCGGAAGATCTTTCCGAGTCTCTGCCCCCCCAATTTCTATCTCAGGTCCATTCCATCGATCAGGGGGTGCCTCAGGGTACTGCTCTGAGTCCCACATTATTTAACCTCTACGTTCAGCCGCTGGCAGCGGTCGCCAGGCAGTGGGACCTTACTATGGTCTCATATGCGGATGATACGCAGATAGTGGTGGCACTGGCTGAAGGTTCTACTTTGAACGCCTCCAGGTTTAGAGATGGCCTGACGGCCGTAGCTGGATGGATGACCACTAACTATTTGCAGCTAAATGCGAATAAAACGGAGGTTTTGCTAGTCGGAAAGAACGTAAGCTTGTGGGGTGAGCACTGGTGGCCGAGTGCCCTGGGTAAGACTGCTGAACCAAAGGAGGTGGTTAAGAACCTGGGGGTGTGGATAGATTCTTCTCTTAGTTTTCAAATCCATACCAAAAAAGTTGCCGCCACTTGCTTCGGCCTCTTGCGAGGTCTTAAACCCCTCTTGAAGTTTTTCAAACCACCGACACGCCAGCTGATTGTCCAGTCGACTATTCTATCTCGACTGGACTATGCCAGTTCTCTGCTGTTGGGGGCCAATCAGGCTGAAATTATTCGGATGCAGCGTGTCCAAAACGCTGCTGCCAGAACCTTGTTGTGGCTCCCTCGGTTCTGTCCTATTGCTGACACCATCCGGAAACTTCATTAACTTCCCATGGCGGAGCGGGGATTCAATTTAAGACGTTATGCCTTTCTTTCAAGATACTGAAGCTCGCTACGCCTAGCCTGCTCTGTAACTTGCTTATCCCGTATACTCCCATCTGCCCGCTGCGTTCTTTAGGGCAGCATTTGGTCATTGTTCCCCTGTAAAACGCTGTCGCGCAGGAGGACGGTCCTTCCGTTGCCTGGCGGCCAAGCTATGAAACTGTCTGCTGGTTCAAAGACTGGGTTTGGTGGGTCTGTTGGATTTTAGAAAAGCCATCAAAACCTCTCTTTCCCTTAGTTTAGCTCTCTAGTCTTCATTTTGCTAGAGCTATCCTTCTGTTTTGGGTTAGGCCAGTTTTCTGACGCTGGAAGCGCCGGGCGACCCTTTGCTGGGGCAGCTGTGCGCTATATAAGTTCTGATAACATTAACATCTGCGTGTTAACAGGACCACTCGCTACGGAGGGGAAAACATCTGGTTTTGGGGCTACACATGTTGAAAGCATCACATTTCACCTTCACCGAGCTTACCATGATGAGCAAAATTGCCTTTTGCTCATTTAATAGCAAAGAGGAAAGTGTCACAGAGACCCAGCATTTGAAGCCATAGGCTCCTATGCATCTGCTAAAATGCAACAAAAAGTCCACTGTTGGTGTAGCATTGAAAGGGAGCTAGATTTAGCACCAGAACTGTCCAACGGTAAGTGTATCATTTACAAAGTGATCCACTGTGGATTGACCGTCTTGGCACAGGTTTCCATCGCTCGACCTAAAAAACAGTGAAGGGTAAGAGCGAAAATTGTTAAATAAATGTGCTTTAAGTCATACCTTGAATTTAAGACGCTCCATCACTTGGGAGGAAGATTTCACCAGGTTGAGCGTGAAAACCAGATCCTCTCCTTTGGTTACTGGAGAATCCAGAAGCAGGGAGTTTAATCGTTTTTTTATTTTTTTTTAAATAGGAGTCCTGGCTGCGATGCAGACATTGATCTTGTTTATAATAAAAAATAATTTAAAAAAAAAAAGGTATGGGTGGTTGATACATTGCACTCTGCCAGTAACCCTGAGCTTTGACCAAATTCCGCAAACCGCGTGTGGCGGGTTTTTACCCGTGTGCAGCTCACCAACAGTAAGTTGACGAGCGAGATTTGGCATCCCCATGCACAATTTTTGGTTGCTATGGGGGCACTCGGAGAGGCTTCCGCAAAGTGGACAGTTGCAACCGTTCAGGGTCAGAAAGTTGCCACTTAAGGAGAAAATCTATTCTAGGGGCAGCAAAATCAACTGGAGAAGTAGCGCCCTCTGGTGCGTCGCCCAGTGCAGTTCGCACAAATTTTTCAGCACGGAACCAGCTCCCAGCGCAGAAATCAGCACAAGCTCCGCAATGTGTCTAAATCCCCCGTTCACAGAACTCCATAGAATCTCGCGGTGTTTTCATGTAACTCAGCAGAATTCCACGGAGTGAAACTCCGCGAGTTCCGCCCACCCCTAAAAAACGCTTAGAGTGCTTTGTCTGTGTGCACACTACTCAAAGAGGGAAATACATTCAATTTCATTTTAGGTTCCATTGATGAACAAATGAGAGATGCCCGTGACGTGGTCATTTTGGTGGTATTTGGGACACCGTGAGGGATTCATGATGGGGCTTCTTTGGTTGCAGGGTAAAAACAGAAATAGGACGCAGCAGACAGATTTGTTGCAATGGCCACCAAGCTCTAGTCAAATTTTTTGCAAAGTATTGTGTCTGTTGGAAATGGGACTTCGGAATAAATGAAGGGGATCAGCATCATCAACAGATGACTTAACCTCATAGGAGCGTCGAACGTTCAGCGCCCAGTTCGAAGAACGAATGCTGGCCCGTCGGCCAACGGTCGTGCGCAGCACTGGCAAGGTAGTGCTCGCGACGACCGTTGGCTGACGGCAGCACTTAAGGGGTTAAAAGAAAGTCATACGGCTTCTGGTGCACAAACATGGAGTGGCCAATAGTTCTTCGTTCCTCTCACATAGTGTATGTTTCCATGGCGTTATAGACACATCCTCTAGCATTAAAGGATGCCTTCTTCATACTATGAATAAAGCTAAGAAGTTTAGTTCCACCAGTCCTAACTTAAAACAGTTAATAGATAGTCATCAATAGGTCATGGATACTTAAGTGCAATTGGGTTGCCCAACAAAGAATGACCCACATACACTACAGACCTAAAAGCTTGGACACACACAAATCTTAAAGAATACGTGCATATGACCAGTTTTAGTTCAATGGATACAAGGAACCCAGAGATTATTCAATTTAGGGCCCCAAGGTCACTAGATTCTCACTATATATATGTTCATCTTTATTACAAAAAGCAAAATAAAACAAAAAATGAAAACAAAAACTTTGCACCATATCAGGTGAATAGTAAGGACTTAGTACACGGACATCCAAAATATATTAAACTTAAGGCATTTGTAGGGGTGATGTGCAGGGCACCATATGCTTCTGTAAGGTAGCTTAAAACAGTTTCTATGAGCTCCAGATTCAAGAGTTTCAAAATGTGTTCAATTTATAGAGCTTTCTCTTTCCCATCCAAGTTAAAGTGAAGTGTCACTTTTTAAATCAGGGACAAAATAGTTTGGTTTAAAAAATAGGAATGTTTTTTGCTCAACATTCCCACAGCTCTGTGGTTGATGATTGCAGGCGTCCTGGCTGAAGATGGTGGGTTCATGGAATGACCACCAGCAGAGCAGGCAGGACAATGTGCAGTGCAAAGGCCAGTAAAGTGACAGATACAAGAAGCGGCCCCCAAAACAGGAGCCAGATACAAGGACCTTAAAGAGGTGTCAGATACAAGCAGCATAGCAGAGAGGAGGTGTAAGAGACAAAAAGCAGCCCCTGCAGAGGTGCTCGATACAAGAGGCAGCCACCCCCCAAGAGGTGTCAGGTACATGGAGCAGTCACAGAAGAGGTGCAAACGGGGGGCAGCCCCATGAAGATGTGGCATGAACAAGAAGCAACCCCTGTAAAAGGTGTCAAAACACAAAGTAGCCCCAGCAGTGGTGGCATATACAAGGGGCAGCTCCCAGAAGAGGTGCACACAAGGGCCAGCCCTCAAAAGAGGAGCATACAAGTGGAAGCCCATCAGAGAGGTGGCAGATACATGGAGAAGCAGAAGCAGGAGTTACAAGGAAGAAAATCCGCTAGCGGAGGTGGCAAATGCCAGAAGCACATCTCTAATAGGAGGCAGATACAAGGGGAAGCTTCATTAGAGGCCCCAAACACAAACAGCATCTCCAGAAGAGGTGCCAGGTACATTGAGTAGCCACACTATTGGTGGCACATACAAGGGGCAGCCCTAGAAGATGTGCATATATGCTGAAGCCCCTTCCAGGAGTGGCAGCCACATGGAGACACCCTCAGAGACAGGAGATACAAAGAGCCCCCCCAACACAGGTAGCAAATACAACAGCAGCCCCCATAAGATGCCCCAAACACGAAGCAGCCCCCAGAGAAGGTGCCAGATACAAGGAGCAGCTCGCAGAAGAGATGGCAGGACATCCAGGCGGGCCCCAGCAGAGTTGGCCGGTACAAGAGGCAGCAACCAGAAGGGGTACGCACACTCCAGGATCAGCACCCAGTTGAGGTGGCAGACACATGAACACAGCCTAGTTTAAACAGTATCTGATTACAAGAGGTGCAGGTAAAGGTGCTCCTAGACAGACTGATGTAATGTCTCCTCCCCAAATATGACCCTCAATGGAGGCATCCTGAACCTTTACAGGCAAAGAACCTGGAGGGCCGAAGGGCCAGAGTACAGAGGGCTGCAATAATCAATTCTGAAACTGACAGCTGCTGCCACCACAAATGCACTTTCAGAGCTGGGAAACAGAGTCAGGACCATCCTCACAAAGAGTTTGATGGCTGCAATTGCCAAAGAGCTCAACCAGAGGATCGAAGCCTATGAATTGCATCGTACAGGAAGCAGGCAAATGCTGCCTGAAGTTTATAGAAGGAAAGAGTGGCAAATCTAGTCTGATAAGAGATAGTTATCTCGCATCCAAGCCTTGACACGCACTTTCAACAGATCAGACAATGATGTGGTGTCTTGGGAGCATTTGGTTTAGGAACATGTATTGTTGGCATAAGGCGATTACCACTTGGGTGTCCCTAAAGATTTCAAACACAGGGGTCACGTATTTATTAAAGACTATGGGGGAGGGACGGGGGAGTTCAGATTCGTTTCCTGCAGAGGTTCTAAGTGCATAGAACTATCCAGCAGAGATGGTGAGGGAAAAGAACAGTGTTCAGCAGAGGTTGCGGGTCTCCAGAATGGTGCCTGGAATAGGGGGTGGGTGCGAAGAACAGTCTCCGGCTTAATAGGTGGGTACATAAAACAGTCTCCTAAATATTTGGTGTTTCCATCAACCTATCTATGACAGAGCTGGTCAATTCACGCAATAGGTCCTGAAGAAAGTCTACAGTAAACTTTAGAAACGTGTTTGATTAGTTAAACTGCATCCTAAATAGTGGGTAGATGAAGGAAAAACTGCTAATAAATATTTATATCAGCAAGAATTTCAGTCAATAGAAAATTTAATTTAGAGAAGGTATTATCTTAACAAGAAAAAAGTGGTTAGAAAATTAAATTTAGAGAAGGTATTCAATATCTAAACAAGAAAAAGGTGGTTTAGAAATGGGGTAATAAGTTGCACTACTAATGAAAAGAGTGCAGATCTTGCATCGTTCTTGTTATGTTATGTTATGTTAGCAGTTTTGTAAAGCGCAACAGCTGCCCTGGCAACGGGGCGTCCCGGCGCTAGAACCATCATAACCAGCTGGGAGAAAAGAGAAGGGAGAGAACCTACATGGGGGGGAAGAGAAGAGTTTTGATAGCTTTGCGGAAAGCCAGTAGGTTGTCAATGCAGCGGATGTGGAGGGGGAGGGAGTTCCATAGTTTGGCCCCTAGCAATCTTCTGGTCAAATGTGAGCATTGTCTACTGCGCATGTGGGCTACGAAAGCCAATGAAATCGCAGACAGATTCTTTCTAGCAGAAGAATAGAGTTGTTTATTAGGCCTTCTGTCAAACCACATTCCAAACTTAAAAATGCTACATAACAACATTCCCGCCGCACACAAGGAGGGGAAGACTGTGGGAAAGTATAAACAGCACTTGCATGAATGTGTTTTTGAAATGGGGGATGACCCGACTAAAGGAGATGGCGTGCAACTAAGAATGAGTGACGTCAAGGGGAGACATTAATACACTCAATAATTACACATATTAGTACAAAACCACATGCAGAGGAGCTCCTGGAGTATGTTTAATTCACTAAAAAGCACTGTCACTAATCTTACCCTCTTGGGACTCTTACAGCAATACTCTTCTCTTGCACAATTCACCTTTTACTGTCAAATTAAGATAGCAACGAATGCAGAATTTTAATTTACTTTTACTTATTGAAATTTGGGAGTCCTTCCCCCAGACGTGGCAAATTAAAACACTAGGAAGGTGATTAAAAAGAATTAAAGTCACAAAGCAGAATTTGGTATTTGAAATGAATGGAAGGGAGGCAGGAAGTCCAAGATTAGGTGTAAGTCACACACACCACAAACTGACTGTCACTTATTTTTTCTTAATTTTGGTATTTTTAGAGTATTGCAATGCTGCAATGAGTCACTTATTTTGAAACCAATATATGTTAGGAAAGAAAATGTTTTAAAAAATGGATCACATATTACATGCATGTGGATCCTGCCGATACAGCTCAAGAAGGCTTTGTCATCTTTTGCATTTATGAAAAACTGCAACGTGCCTCCTGCCCACACCAAACAGGGCCTAGTGGTTCTTGTGGACACAGGAGCTAAATTTCCTCAAAACGAATGATGTCCCTTCTGAAGCCGCAGAATGTAATAGGTTAGTTAAAAAAACAGGATGGCTGAAGGTGATAATCAGGACGTGGTGGAACTTGGTAGCAGGGAGATGGTGACAGTGACAAGCCAAATGTTTGTGAAGAAGCAGGTTTGCTGCTTGGTCTTAATTTAGGATGAATGTTTGGAACCCTACTTCTGGGTTTAGGGAGGCTAGGTGTTATGGGCCTTTAACGAGGAGTCGTCTCAATCCCGTGGAAGCACCAGCCTTTATCTGCTGTGACTGTGTAAGCAATGGGCACCTTTGTACTTTTTTCAGGAAGAACTGCATGAAGAGATGCAGTGGTAGACAGGTCCAAACAACCAGCATGCTTTGTGGTCAAGCCACAGAAGTTTAAATGGGAATTATACTTTTAAAAAGGTGCCTTGTTCCACACTATAATGTCTTGTCTACTACCGGATTGTTTTCATATACTTTCTCCCAACTATAAATGCAGCAATCTGATTTGTACCTTTTCTGCTGTAATATAGTAACAGCATTTCCTGTTCTACTCTGATGCCACTCCCTCATTGAGTGGTCCATGGCAGATGACACATTGGATGCCATGTCCCTTGCTCAGCCCATGTTGCATCAGTATATCCAAGATTATGTCTGGCTTCAGTTCTTGGATTCACCGCGCCAGAGAGTCAGGACAGGATCCATAAGTTCCTCTTTGAAACTGTAAATATTGAAAGACAAATCATAGTGTTCTTATTTAGGAAGGGACTGGCGGGGTGAGGGGGTAGGATCTACATTTCTGTAATATCCCGATCACATAATCTCTGAGGGGGATTCTAACAACTGGCACCCACACGTTTAATACGGTGCCAAAAACACGATTATTTTGGTTAGTGTGTTTCAAAATGGCGGCTGTGGACATCCATGGGTTCTTTGTGTGGATCGGCAGGACTTGGCCCCTGTTAATCCAATGACAACGTCTTGAGGTTAATCAATGCTCTCACGCATTCTTTTATGCACCCCCATCTAGCCATCTATCCCCGGCATCGAGAAATGGCGAATGCAACAACATTTTTCTTGCCACGGCCAGCCAATCAGATTACAGTTACCTGCAGAGCTGATCCGGATTTGCAGATATGTAGAAATGTTCAGTATCTGCAAACACTTAAAAATAAATATTAACCTTGGATTTTCCTTGAAAACACAAGTAATTCCCAAATTACCAGTCCCTATATACACATTAATCATTAGATGTTCACCTCAAGTTTTTTCCAAGTCAAATATCTCAAACACTACAGAATGGATTTGCAGCAACCCACACAAATGGCATAGGTTGATTAAAGCTCTTTTGTCATGGCATGTTTGGTGTAACCCCTTCGCTGCGTTCATCGGCCAACGGCCGTTGCGAGCACTACCTCCGTAGTGCTGCGCACGTCTGTTGGCTGACACAGCCCCACCCACTCTGCTAAACCGCCGCACAGCGGGGGCATAAATATGTTCAGCAGTTCTAACTGTAGTAAAGAACATAAATTTCCACAGCACATACAACAGGAAAAGCTATGCATTTTTAAATCAAACCGAATTTGTCTCTCCGCCCCTTTTGACAGAGATGCACGGAATTAAAAATTAAGAAGAGGACCTCATCTTACTGAACTTTTTAAGTGGAAAAAATAAGGGCAAGATGGTCACAGATAAACGTAACTGGACTATGACTTGCTGCTGTATAAGTTGTAGCGGAATACTAAAATAATAATTTTAAATTAGAATCAGAATGGGTTGGATGAAATATGATAATATGTGAGACAGGGGGATAATGAAAGTGTATATACATGATCTTTGTTTGGTATGTGGTAACCTTTCTAGAGATTTTTTGCTTACCTGATGTTTTATTTTATAAAAATATATGTATCGTTTATGGTATTATTTATATGTCGAATAAAGATTATTATTATTATTTTAACTGGGGTGATGGCACATACGAGAGGGGTGCAAAATGTCCTCAATGACCAGAAAAAACTATCATAAAATTATGCATAGGTGGAAAACCTGTATCTCTTTTCTAGAACCTAGGACGGTGACATTTCAGGGCGTCAAACCGTTTCTGTGACTCAAACTAAACATGAGTCAAGAAATGGAAGTGAGCGGTTGACTAACCAAATGTCCATTATGTATAGTACCCCAAACCGCCACAATATTTATGGCATTCAAGAACACGGCAGTCCCACTGACCAGAGAACTGGTTCCTGAACCAAAAGCCACATTTAAGCGATCACCACTGGTTGCAGTTTATGAATCATCAAACCAGAGATCTGATTGGCTGACATGTAAAACCCCATACAAAGAAAAGAAAACACACATGGATTGCTGCTGGAAGACATATCAGCGTTGTGGGTAAGAATCCACATTTATTTATGTTTCCTTTTAAAATGCAGATTCACTGAAATTCACGAGGAATAAAAGAGCACTGGGGTCAGCAAAATTCACACATGCATAAACAAATATTTTTTCACAGTAAGCCATACATCCCTCTCGTGCCTCTAATAGGGTCAGTAGAATCAAAAACTCTATTTCACGAAGTGGAAAAAATGTAATATTGCATGGAGATTGAGTGCACCTTGTCCAATGCAGCAGATATTTTACCCGAAAAGGGAAATTATTTTGTGTTTGATATCAAACAACATGGATTTAGGCATGAGCAATTTGTCCTTCACAAAGTCACCTATAAATGTTTCAGCATTTGTTGGTTTTGTGTAGATGGTATAAATCTAAAATAATTCTATAAGAGATTACGAAGAAGTTGAACTTTTAGAGACTGTATGAGTGCTTTCGAGCTCTTAATGCAATATTAGTGACAAAGGCCTGCACTTTCTGAAACAGTTCAAATTGATATCCAAGTTCACTGGTCCTTTCAGTAAGTTATGTTGCCCGCAATAGCAGATGTTGTGATTGCTGCTTTATTAAATTTGTTGGGTAAAGACGGCAAGCTACTTATCAAGAATGACAGAAGTCTTCACATCATCACTTATAACATCTTCAGAAGCTGAGTTCTCACCAAATGCTTCAGTCTAGGTTGAAACAAGGGATACACGTTATCGATGACAGACTTGATGCCCGTCGTTATGAATTCTGTTTCGGATTTGGTCTACTATACAGTTGTTTCCCGCTTCAGTTTTGGATAATGCACATGATTTCAAGGCCACCGATACACTCCAAGAACTGCAGGAAATGGTTCACATTGGTAAAGAAGTGCACAAGTAGGTCCTGTAAGGGTTCAACAAACATGCTATCGGGAAGTAAAAAATGTACTTGTCGGCAAACCAACATAGGTCCTAAAATCAACTGTAACAAACTATTTACACTTTCCGTGTAAAAACTGGAAGCAATCGTTTTTTTGTTTTGTTTGAAAGACCTAAAAGAGCTTACTAGAGTTATATTCTTCCATTTTTCATACAAAATCGCCCTAATTGAAATAAATATTGTTAATTTACATCTAGATTAGTCGGCAAGTTGAGATGTCTGCAACAGGGGATATTTGGGATTTTAGGTGACATTGCTATATTCCCGAAAGGGCTCAGGAATATACGACTCAAGGCCCAGAGATGAACCTCTGAGAGTTTTTATGAGTGGTGGAATAACTAAGGAGCCAAATTAAATACCATTGCATGGCAGTAAAAGTGTACAAGGGCAACTGGTAAACCTCTGACAGCAAAGATTCAATATTGATGCAGATATGTGTTTTTTGGGATTTTCAGTTCCTAGTTTTCTAGTGTACCCTTTTTTGGTTGAAATCGAATATAAACCAATTCCATCGAACAATAAGATTTATCATTAATCACACTTTCATACACCCCCAACTGAAAGTGATAGAGAACATCAATAAAATTCTGGACCAAGGCCACCGGCGACTCCTTCATAATGGTGGAGGAATGTTGTCCCACTGCTATGAGCCAGTAGGCATATGCAAACATAAAATTATAATAAAACAATTTTATTTTCCATCACTGACAGACAAGTATTAGGGGCAGGGCCATCATGGCGACAGCAGAATGATGGAGGAGTGGTGGGCATTTAAATTGCGCAAGTCGGTTTGGCCGGCTGTCTTAGGATGGCCAAACTGACATGCGCACTTAGATCTCTCCAACCCAAGCTGCACAGCCGGGTGGAAAACAGCAGGCACAGGCTATCAGTCCCTGTGTGTGCGCAAAACCAGCCCGCTAAAACCAATCAAGATGCTTCTCTCATGCAGGGTATTACCAGTATGAGTGCAGCGGTTGGATTGGTGTAGTGTAGTCTGTGAGCCTATTGTTCATCAATAGCAGAAGAGAGAGCAGAGGAGCACTGAGGCAGCGGGCAGCAGGTAAGTATTCTTTCAGTTTTTATCATTATTCTTCCCCGTGCTGCCTCACTACTTTTCGTTAACAGCAGCTCCCACTGACCCTGGCAAAAGTCTGCTTATTTGTAACTATGCACATTCGTTAGTAGAAATGTATTAATTATTTCTCAGAAATGTATCCTTAATATACTGTGTTCGTTCCTAAGATGCAAGTCATTCCATATTTTCAGCATCTTAGGATTTCCCCTACGATTACAATTTTCAGATTTTTTCGACATCTCCTTAGTTTACAAAACCAACTGCACAAACCAAATTTCTTCGGTGCGTTTTGTGTTTTTTAAGTCCTTTCGGTGCTGCCATTCTTCTTGGCGTTCGTCATGGTATATCATTTCTATCAAGGTGTTCTGAAATATTCAGCAGATACAAATCTGTCTCTCTGCCATCAAGCTGCTTTCCAGGTAGGTGCAAACCTGAGTCAGGCTGCATGGGCGAGTCTTTTATTTAGTTTATAACAGTTGCAAATTTTAATTCTGGTCTGGCTTATTGTGAATTAATGCAGGGTGCTCTTAAACTGCATCTTCTTGGACCATGGCAGCGAAGGGAAGAGTGAGATATTGTGTATCGTGCTATATGATGAAGCACCTGATTAGCACGGCAAGGACTGGCAGAAATTATATCCCATACTCTAGGCTGAACTGTAGTAGACAGTAGAGCACACAATTACACCTCCCCAAAGGAGACATACCGAGAAGAAATATCTTTATTTCTTCTCATTTTTTCTTTTTTCTACATGTGCTGCATTCTGCAGCACACATAGAAAGAGGACAATACCTCAGAGAGTTGGTTTTGTGCAGGAAGGTACCCCTTTCTGCACAAAAACAATCCTGTCTTCAACACAGGCACTCTTGCTCCACAGCACAAGAGGGCCTGCGTTGGAGCTAGGTGGTACTTTGTGTGCCGGCGCAAAGAAAGGACAGGAATGTGCAGTATCATGTTAAATACAAGGCATTCCTGCCCTTTACCTTTCACACAGTGCAGCACATCAAGGTTGCTTTTTGCTTTCTGCGCTGAGTGAAATATTGATATACATTGATATAGAGGGGTCTTGGAGATAGAGCTTGCATTTTAGGATCATGATTTTCAACTGTGGTAACCTGTAAATTTGAACAACAAGCTTTGTCAAAACCAACTGGTTGCACCTTTTAAAAACAATTGCCCAAGCATATGATTTTGCAAATATTTGTTCAGTTTTAGAGGTAAAAAATATAATGAACAAGGATTGGCCAAGCCAGCAGCCTCGTCTTTGGGACCTATTGACTTTGGTCATGGTTTTAGAGCAGATGTACATCATCTTCAATGCTGTGTAGCACGACTTACCATCGTGGACTCAGCGAAATCGCTGGGAATAACCCTTGACAGTAGCCTCAATATGCAAATACACATCAGCAACACTTCAAAGGGTGCAAACTTCCAGATAAACACACGGAGGAAGATGAAACCCTTCCTGCTGATCAATGACTTCAAGCAGGCAGTACAAGCTCTAGTAATCCCTAGAGTGGACTACGGGAATGCCTCTCTTTGTGGTCTACCCATAGCTACAACTTCTCCATTAAGAGCTTCAATCAATGCTGCAGCAAGACTCATAACTGGTTCTAGAAGAAACACCCACATCTCACCAGACCTAAAATCCCTGAATTGGCTACCGCTGGAAGCCAGAAATAATTTGAAAATAGCATGTATGACGCATAAAGCCATGCATCACGAAACGCTCAGCTCTGGCGCAGAAACTAACAATCTCGGGTGGGATCAGATCTTCAAGAAGTGTGGAAAACCTACTACTTAAGCTGCAAAAATTCAACAAGAAGAAATCATATAACAGATCCTTCTCGGGGATGGCGCCCAGAATTTGGAATGACTCACCCCAGAAACCAGACTTAACTCCTCCACTGCCTCTTTCAAAATGGAAGTAAAATCGATTCTCATGGCCAAATTCACCTGAGTATGGTCTAAAGAAATCGCGAGATCAAATGTACCCTCATTACATACCCTTTTTCTTATAACAAGAGACCACCTAGGCAACCTAGTCTTGATATCTTCCCTTTATTTAACGCTATGTGATAGTTTTATGTTGTACCTTTAATATGCTGCCTTTACATGATGTGATATATTCGTGCTCTGACCTGCCTTCAATTGATGTATAAAGAACTTTATTTACTGTAAAGCGCTCTGATATCCGCAAGGATCTTGTTCGCGCTCTATAAAACTTTAAAAATAAATAAAATAAATAAATGCGATTAAGCAATTTCGTTCGATTCTGGATAGATCCATTTGACATAACAGGCAGTGCTATACAAGGGTGTTTGGTGGTAGACAGGGACTCCGAGTGATGGCTAGTGAAGACTAATCAGTCTGCATCGAGGGTATATATGAGCAATGACCCATTCTTGTAGCTCGCATTTCAGAAATTCTCTTAATCCTCCGCTCACATTTGACTTGGTGCAATGAAATTTTCAAACTCGCGATCGAAAAGTGGGACAATGCAGGTCATCAATCCGCTACTATTCTAAATGTGGACACGACCCTTGATTTGACCAGGGTCTGGGTGCAGAACACTGTTCGTGCTATGAAATAATAGCTATTAGAGAGTAATCCACGTGCAGAAGTTCGGCTGATACAAGGGCTGAAGATTCGGCTCTTATCCAGCCTAGTTTCGACCCACTCAGAAGTTAGGCGTGATACTGCCATCACTGGCAACAGCCTCAAGTCTGAAGAGGAAGACATACAGAGCTTGATCACTCTAGCGGTCATCTGAGTTTTGCACAAAGGGACCATCCTGTATGTTCTAAATGGAGTACATAGCACAACATTTCCAACTGACAGCTATCACAAAAATAATTACAACAATGAAATAAACATATATAAGAACACCCAAAACACTTTATCAGGCAATGGGTCAAAGAGGAACTGAATGGTGGTCAGACAGTGAGTATATGATATAGGTACATTGCCAAGACCTGCGGTGCTGGCTGCACCTTTCAAGATCTCTGCCATCCTCGATTTCTAAAAGTTGTGAACATTTTCTACGTCTTTGTCTCGTAAATGGGAATGTATCAAAAAGTGATGAATCTGAAAGAGGTTTAGAACCCTCCGACACTGTGAAAGGGTTAGAGATATTAGCACTCTTGGTACCTTTATCTGTCACTCAGCATTTCAGACACAAATTTAATAGAAGCGCTTAATCTAAATACATCAATAGCTCTACAGAGACCAATTTCAGTCCTAGCTTTTGAAATACTGTTGCTCAACCAGACTGCATTTCCAAAAATAATTCAGGCGTAGCAATTATTTATGTAGGCATGCTAATACTCAATACAAACATCTAGTTCTCACCGAGCACTGTAAATAAACCACTCTAAGTTTCTGGATTGGTGTGGGTGGATTTCCTAATTTAAACAACAGCATCAGAGGCTGTCGCCTCATCACGCAGATTTACATTAACCGGTTATACAGGAAACAAAGCGGTTAAGGTGCGAAAAAGTAAAGAAGGATTAAGAGGTGACATCTGACTTTCTTAAAGCAACAGATTTATGCAACGAAGATGACATTTTATGATTTACCCCCTAAGATGGCTTTTATCAGTTCTTCTAAGTTGGTTGTTTGAGTTAGAGTGGCGAGTCTCTGCTTCCTACCTCATACAGCAGGTGCTCTGTAGACAGGTGTCCCAGTGACCATTTCAAGATAGAGTATGCGCTCTGAGGGCATTTACAAAGTTTTTCTCACTCCAAAGTAAAATATTGGATGTGTTGTAAGACAATAAATACAGAAACCCAGAGAAAAGAGGAGAGAGATTCACTTCTCTCACAACTGTGAGCAAAGTCTCTTCCATTAGTGAGATTCATGAAAGTCTTAACCAAATCTCACATGGCAAACAGACTGGCAACATAATGCCTGTCGTAAAAAGACGCCACCAATAACTGTAGTGCTATCGTAGCTGGAGGATTGATGAAATACAATGGCACACCCAGAAACAAAAAAAAGATAATCAATACACCTCGCCACTGTTACCGCTAAAGTATTAAGCATCCTGCCATTATCTCCACAGTTTTAATTTGCCCCAAATTACCCAGTCAGCTTACAGTTCTAGTAGTTTTACCATCCCTCCCTTGCTTTGCCTTTTACCATGTCACTAATGATCAACGTAATCCTGTATCAATATTTTTGCAATTAAGTATTAATTACGTAACGAAAGATGCACAAATTAATGTAAGCTAACCCCGTCACCAAATGTAAACATTACAATACCCTTTGTTAAATATTTCAATATAATGTTATTTATTTTCAATGAATACATTTAAATTACATTTCTCACTCCACCCCTTCCCAATACAAATATTTGTAAATAAATAATTTCAAATAGTTAACACACTCTCACCTTAAAGTAATACTAACACTAACTTCAAATGATGTCAAGAATATCACATATTTAACCTAAAGAATACCAATTCAACTTTGCTTTAAATATGGTACTTTTACCCCAACCATATTGATAATCCAATGTCGAACACTAATCATTAATATTTAATTGTATTAAATCCATTTCATGTATTTGAATTAAATGAATCTAAATTATCATGTGGTTTCCAAAAACAACAAATTCTTATGCTATCCCTTTTCTTCTTCTCCAGGTTCAGCCTGTTGCCTTAACATAACCCTACAAATGGTAAAGGCTCGTTTAGGATTTAATTAATTATAGCTCATTTAATAAATGTTAATTTTTTTTATTATGGAACTCTTGCTTTAACTCTAATACTAGTTGTAATTTGAAACTCCACCAATAATGGTATAGTGTTGTAAAGATAATGGCATTGTATTTATAGCAGCCAAAAGACGCGGGACAGCCAATAACAGAACTGGGCCAGTGTGGGATAAAAGAAAAGTGTGCAACCACAGCCGGATTCAAGACCAACCATGTGGATGAAGACTCAGTCCGACTTGGAAATGAAAAACCGAACATAATGCAGAAGGAACTACCCAGGAATGGAGCTGGAAATAAGATCCAGAGGAGCAGTGTTAAGCTTGTTCGAGCCCTAAACCTCGGGATAAGATCCGTTTGCAGTTGAATGAACTGTTGTACATAGTCAACTGTAAGTGAAGAGCTACAACCCAGGAGATCACATTTTGACTGGTGGCAGCATCCTATGACAGGACCTCGCGTACCATACAGGTTTATTTTTTTCAATTTGGTTCAGTGATTAGGTTCATCTAACAATTTAAACGAAGTAATGGGTTTAATAAAAGAGGTATGTTTTGGTGATAGTGGTGGATTTGTGCAGATTGAGCTACACGATGGTTACATCTCTGTGGTGCTCCTGGCTCCGCTCCACCTCTGGAGGTTTAGATGACCTCAGGCGTGGCTACTTAAAATGAGGACACAAGTCCTTTTAAGCCATCATGAGAACATAAAGGGGGGAAATGGTAACAAAGAGGGTTGAAGGTCATCCCCATTTACGTAAAGAGCTTGATTAAAATGTGAGCCTCAGCTGCCACACCTGTGAATGTCCAGCTCTGGAACGAGAATTGATGAAGACTCTTTTAAGGAGGGAGCAAGTACTTACCTTTGAAGAGCCAGTATTGACAGGAGCTACTTGGTGGAAACAGAAGCAGCAAGATGGTACACAATGTGTGCCAACATCAAAAAGCGTGGCTCAGTGGGGTCTTTTACTGCCACACACGCACCCTGATGGAAGGCAGGCAGCATATGCTTAACTTACAGGAGTACAAATGAGAGAGGAGGGAAGTCTGGAAGGCCTTTAGTAAAATCCATCAACCATGTAAAATGTTACTCAAGGAGGCAGAAATCAGCTGTAACCAAGATATAACAGCATCAGATGCCCAAAGACCTGAAATGAGAGCACAGAAAGGGCCAAGCTCTGTTGACATGGATGAGTGTCAGACCTACCTTAGGAACTAAAGTTTCATTACAAAACTGGTGAATAACTAATTGATTCCAATGCTATAGCAACCTCCAACTTGAAGAGGGATAAATTGTAAAATTATTTTCAAACGCATATTGGAGGGAGTGCACAGTTTTACTGGGACCACTTTATATCAGAAATGTTGGTGTCTACCGTGGAACAAGGCTCAAATAACACCCTCCTTCAGCGGGTTTTACTTCAGCTCAGGTCAGATGATGTAGTCATAGGAATGTTCCCTGAAATCTGTGAACAATGACAGAACCAACTTTGTAGGGGTGTCACTTAAATAATGTATGTGACAGACGGCATGTTCTAATGGCTATCTTGAGGCCTTGTTTCACATCAGATTGAGGGAGGGTGGCACTTTATTTTTCTCCTACGAGTAAGTGTTGTGCCCTTCTTTCTCCTCTTCTGTCCCACTGCTCTTACATTTTTGGAGGATTGATATGGAAGACACAAAAGGGCAGTGATTGGAAATGTTTATTCAAATAAATATCTAACAACAATTCAGATGTCATGGTGTATATTCAGCACTGCAGGGTGGATTGGTTACACATAGGTAGCATCTTCATAAATATATCTAGGGGATAATGGTTAACAATAATGCAAACTTATAACGTTAACATGCAACAGAAAATAATTGCAGTGCAATACCCGCCTACATGAGACTCATTTTACACTGGAAATTCCTTACGGTTAGTGTGATATCATGGTGTTTTGAGTGAAATAACGGACTCGACAAAGAGGAGTGGAACCGAGAAGAGCTGCGTATAACCACAGCTTCTGCATGTGCCGTGGTTCAGGCGACAAACAAGCTGCTGCCCGTGGGTGTGGTCCAGGCAGGCAAGGGAATCCTCTTACTAGAGCAAACTGGTGCAGTAAGAAAGCCGAGGCAGTGGCCAGGGGAGACGGTTACTATGTAGAGGAGACGTGGAGGACTCTTGGTGAACGCAACAGGTACAATGGCATACATTGGGAAACCTAACTGGAGACACAAAATGCATGTACACTTTGGTCAAGAAAGAGGTGCTGTTTATAAGAGATGGTACTGAACCCTTGAGTCTTGCAGTCATGACAGAAAAAAAGTGTTCACCAGTGGTGCTGAATGTCTTAAGTCGATCTAAACGGAGAAACACAAGCAGTCTTAAGACAAATGAGCAAGAAGAGAGCAGGACTTCATAAGGTTTGATCTTATGGTGACCAAAGCCAGGCCTGTAAAGCCTCAAGCCTTGCCATAGCCCAAAGACTGACTAGCCCCTTCTTGTAATGTTACAACTTGGCAAGAAATCCCTTTCTAAAATCAGTAGGATGGTGTGCAGTCTCAGGCTGCTCCAGACACATTCATGAGCAGTGGGTCTGTTTTGAACACTTGGAGAGTTGTGTCTAGTCCTTGCCCCCACACCTGTTGCAAAGAAGCCAGCCTTCCCCAAGGATAGGGAAATGGCTACATTTTAACATGTGTGGTTGACAATCCACTCTCCAGTGTGCATTTTCTGGTGTTCTAATACAGAAAGTGGACACATGGACTGTACAACACAGACAAGAACAACCAGGTTCTCTAAGGGTAATAATAGGTGCCCAATGAAGAATACTGTCTATGCAGCTGCATTGCCCACATTTCACAGCTTTTATTTGTTTTCCCATGCAGCCAATGGATGCTACAGACCATCGGAATGTGTGTGCAAAAACAATGAAGAGTAAGTTGTCAGGACGGTATGATCAGCGGCGGTGCTTTTCGTTGTACCTCCTAGCACACAAACGTGCAGAATCACATTCTTTGATCTGATGTTCTTCAACTAGAGGGCAACAGATTCAGAAATACAAACTCAAAGAACATATAACCTGTGGTAAAATCACAGCATTTTAAGCCACACAATGTCTATGGTCCGAAGGTGATTTCATAAATCACCTACTTGTTTGGAACCTAGGAGTGAAATTAGGTTTCAAAGATAGCAGCAATGCTCGGCACAAAATATTGTGTTCTCCAGCCCCCTTCATATAAGTATTTAGTATTTGTTAATTGAGATTGGATATCTTTATCATAAGTCTACAAATCAATTAGAAAAACACTGAAAATGTCTGATACACATTTGAAAATCAAATACTTAAAATGTATGATACAATGTGACATGGCTAATATTAAAATCTTTTTTTTTTAATTAGATATCCATTTTCATTAAATTTGCTTATGTTAAATGGCAAGTTAGAATAGACCTAATACAAATATGAGGGTCGGTATTGCACTAGTAACACCATCCTTTAAGAGCATCTTTTTCAGTATCTAGAGCAACCAGACTTCAGGAAGGGGCACACAAATAGTACAAGCCCTTAATTCTGCACTCTACGTACACTAACATGGCAACTTCTTTCAACAGGTTTTATCCACAACATTAACACAACAAAGCATGAATGGTTATGCAGATGTTAATTCACACCACACCCATGGCTTCATGAAAACTTGTACATGCCTGTTCTCGAACTTTAAAAAACCACACGTAGGAAAAAAACAATTTAGAGAGTAGGGATCATGTTCAACCTTTTGTGGTTGTTATGTTCTCACAGAGCATCAGCAGCAGCAGCCTGTGCAAACAGTCTTGTGTTGTCTGGAATGTGTAGTTGTGACAGTCAATGTCAGGAATGTACCTCTGTGGCACACCCAGCCTACAAATATGCAGTTTTTAGAGGATACTTGCCATTACTTACGAAACAGTATGCGTTATGACGCGGTGTAAATACCCAGGTGCAGCATGCGTAAAAGGCACCTTGGCAGAGCAGAGGTAAATAGTTCTGAAAACTGAGCTCTGCAGTCACTGGCTTTGTAGGTCAAACTACATAGCACTCCACTGCGCATGCTCCAGAATGTTCGAAGGCTGTCTAACAACTTCTATAGATTGAGGCCACTGCATGCCGTAACAAGACAGCAGTCCAAGATCTGTTGGAAAGCCGATGGGTGCTACACTCTCCAAGTGGTAAAACAAGTTGGTGAATGAAGCATCCTCAGCTTTGTAGGGGCAAGAGAAGAACATGGACTCTCAGGTGAATGGTAGGCCTGGGCCTGCAACAGGCAACCAGTGTCTTCTTATTAAACGTTGGATGCACAAGAAGAAAACACCAAAGTTATGTCTACCACTAACATTTACCACTAGCCATCATACTGTATGTAGCACTAGCCGCTAAAAGTATCATCCCCTTTCGAGGCATCTCATTGGTCCCTTAGTGAAGGCAGAAGGCCTTTGTTGGCCATGCTTATAATTCAGGATTGCTCTTCTGCATTCTCTGCCTTTCAATAGGAGCAGATCAGTGAGGGTCTTATCTGCACTGACTGTGTTGAACTATTTTGAAATGTAAACCCCATTGTAAAGCTAGCTTTGGTCTTGGCAAGACTACATTTTTGTATGCATGACAAATGCGGTAGATATTAAAGGTGTAAAAGGCAGAAGTGCACACAGGAGTAAAATGCCCAAGTGGATCTGTAAACTCTGTTACCTGCTTATAAGCTGATTTGTCTCTAAAAGTAAAATTCCCAATCCGAATGGGCTGAATTGCATTTGTTTTCAGAAGTCATACTTCGAACACAAGATATACACCAGAGCATTTTTGTAACATTAAGAGATGTTCCACTTATTGAGGACGTTAGCAGAATCTATTTATCAACATTTATTTCTTCAACTGTGATGCAGATGTGTCAGTGGGTTTAGCACCAGCTTAGACTGTTTTGATTCATCCTAATGAGTGAGCAGTGTTATCATTTGTTTTAAATTCTAGCAAGATATTTTTGCTAAAGTATTTTATATTTTGGTACAATTGATCTTTTTTGGAAATATTACCACAGAATTATTTGAACAACTGAAAATTCAAGCCTAAGCGGCCTGGTGGTGTTTCTTCTATAAATTGGAGATGTTCAAGAAAGTAATTTAATAGTTCATCTTTTATAAGAACAGGTTCAAGGAGCACTATTGGTGGGCTAAATTGGATCAGGATACTACATTAGAGAAATGTATGGTTTACAGAATTAGTGATAAGCATTTGCATTGTAGAGTTGGTCCATGCAACTTGACCAGATGCCTGAGAATCATGGAAATGGTCTGCTATTGATTTTTTTCGGGCCCATTTCTTGTGTTGACAATGGCAAACAAATCAGATATTGTTCTGGCATATTTCTATACCAAGTGGATTGGGCTGTTTTGTATGCAATCCAGATAATAATGTGAATTTTTTTCCCACCGATGTTTTGTGTCAGTATTGGTTTCGTAAAGAGGTACAATGTTGGAAAACGGCGCAATATGTGGCAAGAGAGATGCACGAATTCCTGAGACAATCTTGTGTGTGTCACAAGACTGTCGCTTTATCATCCGCATAACAATGATCTGGTTAAATGAATGAATGTGTTGATTGGAGTGTATGTTACATGGCCTGTAGCTCTGACTGTACCTCTGTTGTAGGCAGAAACATCTATGGGTTGGTGCACAGAAAAACTCTACATTGTTCTATGAATTTTAATTTTTGAAGTTTTGTGTTTCAGGTATGAATGTATGTAAGGTTATCTGTAAAGTAAAAGGAGCAGCAAATCACTAGTAATCGACTTACCAAGCTTTCATCCTTGGACAGATAAAGAAATGGGGTGAGAAGAGCATTGAAATGGACACGGCAGATGTGCACCGTGAGATTTTTTATTGATTCAAGTGTGTCAAAATCAACAGTGTAGACCTAGGGGATTTGATTGACGTTAAACTCCTTGTTTTGGTTAAGAAAGGTTTGTCTAAGTTGAACAATGTCTTTGTGGTTTTAGAGGTCAAAGGAGGCACGGTTCACAGAAGGTGCAGACAGTGTTGGTGTGTACAGGGAGGACTGTGAAAGGGAGAGCAGAAGACAGTTTGGATGATCGGATGGCGAGTCCTCCCATTCTTTAGTTGCTGGCATAGTTAGAGGACGATATGGTTGGTAGCCCACAGTTGGCACAGATAGCAAGTGTAATCCTAATGACACCTTTTTCTACTGAAAGTAGGGTGTTCGATGTTGCAGTCTTTGGTGTCCTTTTATATTACAGTTTTGCAAAAGGGAAGATGTGTTATGTTTTGTCTTAGGTCTAGTTCATTGCGGTCCTGCTTTTGCGAGTACTATACTGGAAAGAGTAACATTATCTGAGTAGAGGGCCAGGCAGGTCTTTGAAGGAGTCTTGTGTGAGGTGCCAGCAGGCAGCTTTGTGTGGGTTTTTAGGAAGGCAGAGATCATCCTATCTGCTTGTTTGGAGCCATCTTTAGAAAACTTGTATTATTACCAGCTCCAGGCAATGTCTTATTGGGCTACATTTTGTTGTTTAGTTAATAGGCCCTGTGAACAAACACTTCTATTTGACATGTTCTTGTTTAAAGTGGACATTGTCATTTTTACAATGACTTTTAGCACACATTTGCTTGCGCACTCGTATGAGATAGTGTACTCAGAAAAGGGTTGCTTACAAATAAATTTCTTCGTAGGCATAGTATCATAACTTAGAACATTCTGTCTAAGGACTCGGTACAAAATGCCTTGTTTGTTGTTGTCTGTTCGGAGGGTGGAGTCAACAATGACAACCAGATCAGAGCTCAGACACAGAATGAATGTGTCAAGTTTTATTACATAGACAGCATCCAGCCTTTGATTGTCAGCGGAGCATTTCGATGGATTGTCACGGTCACGATGTGCCAGAAATCTAGCCCATCTGAACCCCATCACGATCCTGAGAGGTACAGTGGCCTGCTCTATGTCAAGACTGGCTACCAGATGACACACGCTCGCAGGTAAATGGGGAGTTAGACCACGCTAAGGGTCTGGCAGAATCACATCCACCCTATGCTCTCTAGGAAAGGCAGTGCTAGCCAGGAGTACAATTTTATGTATTCATATAATCAATGCAACAATTATTATGGTTGAATTCTTTATCTTTTCCAATCTTGTATGCTGGTTACTATGCTTTTTTCCCCCGCCTACTAATGAACTAGTTACTTACCTTTGGTAACGAAGTATCTGTAAGAGACATATGTAGTTATAGATTCCTTACCTTAGAATTACCTCCAGGCATCAGACTGGATCCAGATACATTTTTTATTAGCAGTACCGCTGCACGTCGGTAGGTGGCCTAAGTCGACTCCGCATCTGTGTCGTGGTCGCCGGGATGACGTTGCGGTGTCTACTTAGACGCCAACCCTGCACGCTGATGTCAGTTCTTTCTTTCTCAGCGCCAGCCAGCGCAGACTGGGAGAGAGCTTGGCCCGTAGTCATTTTTTTGACTAAACCTTTTTCCACTTATGTCGACATCTTTTTTGAGTCTTCGACTCCTTGTGCACAAGGGATGTCCCATCGTCAGATCGGATTCAAGCCCTGTGACTCCTGTACAAGTCGGTCACCGATCCACATCTCGTGTGTCTTAGGTGCCTGGAGCGCGACCAAGACCCTTAGTCGTGCTCCGACTGCCATGCCATGAACCCGAAGACTTTGCGGAGCGGTCCCTAAAGCTTTTGGAAGCCCGGCAGTCCGCTCCGCATCGCTTGAGGTCCAGTTCAAGAGGAAGGTCGCGGTACCGGTCGCGGAGTCACCACCACTCGTCCTTGAAGTCTTCACACTCCTCGGGTAAGTCGAAGCACAAGAAGGCGAAGAAACATCATCATTTTTCGCCTTCTCCCGGTCCGTCGGCTGATGCGAAATGGGACCTGGAGCGTCGTCGGTCTCCAGTTCCGTCTTCGGAGCCCACTGGGACGGCTCCGTGCTTCCCTCCCTTTCCCAGAGCCGGAGCGTTCCCTGCCCAGCTCCGTGCATTTTACGAAGCGCTCCACAGCATTTTTGGGCAGCCTGACTCTGCAGGTGCGCCATCAGGCCCTAGGGACTCGGCTGGGAGCCCTGGGCCTTCGATGCCGGCGGCTCCAGCCACGGTGCTAGAGGGTCCCAAAGGATCAAGACCTGGATCCGGATCGGTGCTGGTCCACCTCACGGTACCTTCCCTGGCCCCAATTCCAGTGACAACACCCCCGTCACCGGTTATGCCCCCCACGTATTTTACACAATTGCTTCAATAACTGTTTGAAAGGCCAATCTGTATTTCTTCTGTCTCCCTTTGGACATGCCTGAGTTGACAACCAAAGGGTACATCTATTTCCCCATTTTCCTTGGGTGAAATAGGGTTGTCATGATCTAAGGTTTCAAATATCATCAGGTACCCTGTAAGGTTTGGGGGTCCAGATGACACACTGTGAGCTAGCCAAGAACTAGGTCAACATATTCTTATGGTATGAGAGGACTCAGTTTCCACAGTTTTCACCCTTATGTTGCACAAACACACAGTCTTACTGAATTAGTAGGAATCATACAACAAGGTGCCACCAATGTTCTGGGTCAGGCACTTAATTAATGGGTGTATTGAGCAGTTTGTTTAAGGGGTGCCCAAAGTCACTAGTCACCATCCTAAAGGAGACATCCGTGGTGTTAGGGAGACTCCTCCTCAGGACAAGGAACCCCTATTTCTAGCTGTATGTTGTTCGCGCTTGAAAATTTAAAAGGAACACCCCACTATAGTATAACTTCTCTGAATTCCATTAATTAAAAAGACTAAACCAGTACCAGTGGTCATAACACTAAACTGAAGACCTGTAGTAGAACAGATGTTACTACACCATGGGCTCGCCCTAACAGGAGGAGATGTTACCTTTGTGGTAGAAGCCCACAAAGGGTATTCTATTCATGGGTAACATTTCCGGCAGCAGACGCATCCACTGGAATATTTCACACATACATTCAAGCAGCAATTCCTAACAATCATAGAGCTTACGAAGATTTAGAAATTGCACTATCATTTCAGGAACACAAACTGGTCTCAAGGCGCCCTTCCACATCCACTAGCAAACGCAGAGACTCAAACCTGGATCCCCAGCTCCAGAGTCAGCAGCTCTGCTGCTGCGCCTCATCCTTTACCATTTTCTCCTAGAGAAATGTGCACTCTTACAACCACCCAACACAATCAAAAAGCTACAATCACTTTTGAGCTTTCTAGATTTTGGTAGAAAACGCACACCAGATTATACACAACGAGTAAAACCGTTTTATGAACTAATCCGTCTAGAATTCTCAACACTTATACACCTGTTTTAACTCCACAAACTTGGTGATCTGCATAATCGCGGGGACCACAGGCTACATGTCGATTTCAACAAGGGTGACACTGTACCGTCTGCATATAAATCACATATACATTCCATTGCAGAGATGCATTTTGCACCTACAAAAAAATACTGACAGCAGTACAGACAGCTGTTGTAAAGGAAAGATCATTGGCCCAGGGGAACAACAAAGCTGTCATGACTTCCATCGCAGCCTTAGAGGTTGTCACAAAGGCCAGCATTCAGAATGAGAAAACCTTACATCCTAGATGGATACAGTGGGCCGATTCATTAAGAGCAACAGACGTAGACTATGACATTATAAACACAAGCATATCTACAATATGAACAAGAATACCCTGTGCCCAGTGAAATCATGCCTCTAGATCAGTACAACTTCAGAATTTACACTGATTGTTCTGCCAAGTCCGCAGTTGGAATAAAACATCAACACTTTGCAGCTTGTGCAGTGGCAAGGGATAAACTGAAAGCTGGAATCTTCCAGTCTCTCAGGACATTTATACACAGTTACTAGGTGATTCACAGCACATCTGGCTAAGCTGAAAGCTCTAAATCTATTATTAGAAAATACTGATCCAGAATTCCCCACACTTATAGTGTGTGATTCATATTATTCTGTCCAGTCTGACAATGCGAATTTACACTATTGGTGCCAGGATGGATTCAAAGACTCTAAAGGCTTAACTATAAAGCACACAATGCTTTGGGGAAAGGTGGCAAATCTTAAAGCAAGTTTGCTATGGGTTCATGTTATCCATAGACACTGAGCCACCAACGTGTAGGAATACACGTTGCAGGGAATTCACTGACTGATGAAGCCACCAAGGCGGCAATGTAAACTGCTGTCGTAGCTGCAATAACGCGTTCACTTACAAAGGCAGATGAGCACGTCATGGTTGCCGTCACAGCTTAATGCTGCAGTACTACATAACCAAAGTCATATCCAGCAAAATACTGCTACTTATTGAGTGCACAAAACATTCTGTATGCTCGTATTCCGGAGTGGGGGATAGAGTAATTCCATATTCAGGTCGCAGACCAGAATTGATACTGGCAGCTCATGAGGGTTAGTTTCTGCCCATACTGGTGTGGCGGCTACAGTTTAATTTCTACAGCAGCACTACCAGTGGCCAGGTCTATATAAATTGACTAAAGACTATTTCCTAAAATGTGACATTTCTCAACAAATAAAAGTTTGTACCACAGCACGCCCATGGCAAACACAACTATTGATTTCTAACAACGACAGCCCCTTTAAATACATGTTCTAGTGTCACATATGGCCACAGTGATCGGCTGATGCGTGTGCTGTTATAAAAGATTTGCAAGTCTTCATCGGGAAACATGCAGTAGCTGTATTCCATTCGGACCAGGGCCCAGTGTTTGTCTCCAAGGCTTACCGGGATACCACGGGTACCTTGGGTGTGGCGGTGCACTATTCCTCCCAATACCATCCTGAGGGTAAAACGATAGGAGAGAGGAAGAACCATGACTTAAAGCAGTCCTTAACAGCTAGAGTATTATGTTTAGGTCAGAGTTGGATTCACAACCTGTTTGGGGTCAAGAGAGCTTTAAACAATCTGCCTAAAAGATCCTTGGATGGGCGGACTTCCTATGAAGTCGCGTTTGGAGTCCAGATGTTGGTTCCGGACTTTGACAATCCTAGCACAGTGGTGCCGGAGATGCCTTTTCACATCAATGAGTGTTTGGCTGTCTTACAGGGTCTGAAAGACTTCCATGACGAGCAATCGAACGAGTTCAAGAAAAGTTCTGTCACTGGAGAAGTGAAGGTGCAACCAGCAACTCCTGGCTGGACTCCAAAGATTGGGGATCTGGTCTGCAAGAAGATTGTGGACAAGAAGGAGTTTGGCCTGTGCCAGCCGTGGCAGTTGAAGGTACTAAAACTGTACTTTGATCGCCCCCTGTGGGTTGGAAGAACAATCTATTGTGTTGATTGGCCTGATCAAACCACAGCAAGTGGTCAGTCCTGAACAGTAGGCCATGAGTGCTCCATGGTAGTTACCTGCCTCCTCTCACTACCATGCAGGAAATCTCTTTACAAGCACTAAACAGCACAAAGAACTCTGTTCCACAGCACAGAGATTTCTGTTCCACAGCGAGGGATATCGGACTCGGACGTTTTGCTACTTCCAGTTACATCCATCCACAAAATACAAACCATACATAAATAAAATTTACAATTTCAACATCACACGCCAACAACTACGTTGTTTATTATGGTCCACCATTGGAGTTAACTACCAGTTCCCCACAGCCCTGTGTGGTCCCTGTTTTTGCAGACTTCCTCTTGCTATTTTGCAGACACTGACGACTTTTCCTCTGATTCGTCAGAACCACCATTGCATGGAACTAGTGCATTTATAATTTGGCTCAAAAGGACCTCTTTTGTTCCACCATGGATCTCCATTTCATCGCTTTCGTTTTCATCTCGATTGGTTTTGTAACAGTATTCTTTTTCCTTTTAAACAGACACTACATCCCAGAAAGCTCTGCTGTTGACCTGGTAGCCGAGGTATTGAAGCCTCATTCTTCATCACACAAAGTCCTAAGAGACCTGTCAATTTCGAACTTTCCAGCAGTTTCGGTAATAGATGGAATTGTTTGGGGGTAAAGTACCATTTGAAATTTTTGGTCCCACAGAGACTTTGCAAATACAGTGAACCATGAATTTAAAATATTGCTTAATGGCAGCATCCCTGACGATTGGGATATTATTACTGTAAGACTTATGCTCTCTGAGCTGGCACATTATACTGTATTTGAGGGTGAAGATATGTATAGTGGAACATCTAATTATGATGAAATGTGTTGTTGCCATCACTATGCGCACTAATACTTACACAGAACTAGTACTCCACGTGCAGTATTTAATTGTACACAATGGGAACATTGTCCTACACTACCTATGGATAGCTCAAAAAGATACAGAAGTTTGTATATTTTTCTAGCAATAACCCCATAGACTCAGAGTCTTATTATTATTATAAACTTCTCCATTACCCGGCCAACAAAAATATGCTGACCTAAACAAAATTAATTTATTTGGCCCCCTTTATTTCTCAGTTGTCGATACGATTGTTTAACTTTTGGAAAGATATTGATTTAAAATCTGTCTAGGGAACAATGACTGGCAAGTGCAAAGTAATGAGGCTTTGTTTAGAGAGTGCCTAAAAGCAAGACAAATTATTTTCTTAAACAAAACTGTACAACAAACATCCTGCCTAGGCTTAGCCAAGACAAATGATATGAATACACCAA
Organism: Lissotriton vulgaris; assembly: GCF_964263255.1. Taxonomy (NCBI): domain Eukaryota; kingdom Metazoa; phylum Chordata; class Amphibia; order Caudata; family Salamandridae; genus Lissotriton; species Lissotriton vulgaris. Next base: position 499,373 of record NW_028250769.1, on the reverse strand, counting down.
ACATGAAAATGATCAACAATTCACAAACTACACAGAGGAAAAGCTCAAGAGTATGCTAAGGAATGATACATACAAATGTTCACATTTCAGTCCAAAGGGCTGGCAGGTGTGGCCATTAGATACTAATGGTTGTCAGAACTACACAAAGGGTTTTAGAATGAACAGGCCAGACCCATATTACGTACAGACACAACACTAGGGGTTGGTAACAACGTACAGTGTGGGAAAGGTAGGACTTAAATGGTTACGACATTCCACATTAGACTGGTTGAAAGAACACTTGTCTCTCCTTTCAGAGGATTTTTTGTTTGGTTTAAGAAAGCTCTTTGTATACCAAATGTAACAAATTGTGGTAGGTGTCACAGTAGGAAGCTGATACGTGAGGTTGACAGTGAATTTAGAAAACAATTGTATGACTACTTTATCCTCTGAGTAACATTGTCTAGTCAGCTACTGATATCATAGACCATGATATGTCCCTCTTACAAAATGGACAAAGTCAGCTTAGATCCATCATGCTAATAAACTAGACTTTACAACTCTGAGGAATGGTCGTATGCCATGGAAGAATTTGAACGTAACTGATTTATTTCTGCCATACAATTTAAAACGAGAGCAGAAAATAATGGCAAGGAAGGAGTCGACACAATGTTAAACATAGAGCATCTTAAGAAATTACCATTTACAGTGAAAGAAATGGATAATTGGATAATACATGGGTTTATTTCTCTGCCAATTTCAACATTTCACTTTAAGTCCTGTTTAAAACACTTCCATGTGGGCAGGTATAAAGCAGTGGGGAGAGATTTGTACACAAGAAATGGGTCTTACCTTTCAATTACAGGTGTAGGAATGGAGACACTGGGGTTTTTCTTAGAGGTACAGACTGTGAGAATACTTTTGGCCATTTTTTAGTTTGCAGGGAGGTTACACTTCACCGAGCATGTAATGCATCCAAGGTAAACTTAGCTTATTACCTAAAGAGATCCCCAGCTATTGTAATTCATCCCACATTCAGATTACTTTTCAATGGGAGTTATCTGATCTTGAATGACCAAGGTTGCTGCGGGATGAAACCGGGTGTGCCCTGTGTTGTGACGGTATCCAGGGTCTTGACCTGTTGTACAAATGTGCTTTTTCTACCGGCTCGTATAGTTAGGGGGGTGAAGGGTTGGCCTTCAATTCCCATTTTTAATGTGAACTTTGATAGCCTGAGCAGACTTGCTTCCTTCTGAAAATTATTGCTTGAGAAAGAAGTTTCTTGACATCTGCAAAAGAACCGTATGGTCTGCAAGTTGCAAGGTGGTCTTCTGAAATAGAATCGCTACTACGCACTAACCTCCCACAAAACTTTGGAGAACTGGTGCTCTGCATATTTTACGCTTCAATTACTACGGGCTTAGTGAACAAGTTACTTACCTCCGGTAACAATATATCTGTAAGAGACATATATTAGTTATGAATTCCTCACCTTAGAATTACCCCCAGGCAACAGACTGGATCAGGAGAATTTTTCCCCTGCGTGTCGGTAGGTGACGTGGGTCGACTTAAAGTTCATCATTGGCGTCATGATCGCCAGAATGAAATTGCGCTATCTACTTAGACGCCGCCCCTGCGCGCTGACGTCAGTTCTTTACACAACATTCCACACCATAAGCGCATAGCCATGCATGACACTGACCACTGGTGCACAAAACTAGGGCCCTGAAAGGAAGTCCCTTACCCTAGAAGTCAGTTCGCAGAACGGGGAGGATGGGTGGGGCAGTGAGGAATCCATAACTAATCTATGTCTCTTACAGATATATTGTTACCGAAGGTAAGTAACTTGTTCATCTGAAAGAGACTATTCGTTATGGATTCCTCACCTTAGAATAAATACCCCAGCAATACCTAACCCGGAGGTGGGTCTGAGAACTAAGTTCACACCAGAAAGTCCTGGAGAACTGAACGGCCAAAGAAGCTGTCTCTCCAGACTCGGCTGCCCAGACAGTAGTGTTTAGTGAACGTGTGCAAAGAAGCCCACATGGCTGCCTGGCAGATGTCATGAATTGGAACACCACGTCCCAAAGCCGTAGTTGCTGCCTGCGCCCTGGTGGAATGGGCGGCCAACCCTACAGGAGGTTCTTTTTTCACCAAGGAATAGCAAATTTTGATGCAGAGAATGACCCATTGAGAGATGGTCCGCTTTTGCATGGCCCAACCTTTCTTGGCGCCCATATAATCATCCACCCGGAATTATCTTGTGCGATCCAGTTAAAAGGAAAGCGCACAGTGGAGCCTCTCCTCCTCTTTAGAGGGATGCGGGGACATGAAGAAGGTGGCCAAAGTGATGGTCTGTCCTATGTAGAAAGAGGTAACCACTTTGGGAAGAAAGGAAGGCCTAGTGCAAAGGACAATCTTGTCCGGATGAACAGCCAGGAAAGTAGGTTTAGCAGAATGAGCCTGAAGCTCACTCACCCCGCGAGCAGAGGTGATGGCAACCAGAAAGGCAGTCTTGAGGGTCAAAAGTCTGAGAATACAATTATGTAGCGGCTCGAAGGGAGCGCACATAAGGTAAGTCAGAACAAGGCTCAAGTCCCACTGGGGCATTACAAAAGGAATAGGTGGAAACATGTAAGTAATGCCCTTAAGCAGGCGATTTACAATACGGGACTTGAAAAGAGAAGGCTGATCAGGAAGGCAAAGAAAGGCTGAAATGGCCGAAAGATAGCCTTTAAGAGTGCCCAGAGCAGAGCTTTGCTTGGCTAAAGAAAGAATGGAAGAGAACCTCTGAAAGAGGGGCAGAAAGGGGATTCACAGCCTTGGATCTGCACCATGCCACAGATTTGTTCCATCTAAAGGCATATACCGTTTTGCTGGAGGGACGCCTGGTTGCCAAGATAATGTTAAAGACTTCTGGATGAAGGTCGAAAGCGGTCAACTGCCGTTGCTCAATCTCCACGCAAGAAGGTGGAGGCTGGACAGGTTCAGGTGGAGGACCATCCCCTGCTGTTGCGACAGAAGATCCTCCCGAAGAAGCAGTCTGATCGGAGGATCTATGGCCATGTTCAAGAGCTTGGGATACCAGACTCTTCGTGGCCAGTCCGGAGTCACAAGAATGACTTGGGCCCGATCGCGCTTGATCTTCAGCACTCTGGGCAGAAGTGGTAAAGGCTTATAGAAGACCGCAACTCTACCTGCGACGAAAAGCGTTGCCTAGGGAGTGCCGCCTTGGAAATTCCAACACGCAGATCTGCTGATATTGCGCGTTCTCTTCTGTGGCGAATAGATCTAACCAAGGCTCTCCCCACTGGTGAAAGAGACCCTGCACCACCTCGGAGTGAAGAAGCCATTTGTGATCCATCAAGCACCTGCGGCTGAGTTCGTCTGCCCTGGCATTCAGTGAATCTACCAGGTGTTGAACCACCAGGGATATGTCCTGATGTTCCAGCCATGTCCAATGGCGGAGAGCCTCTTGACATAGGGTCCACAACCCTACCCCGCCCTGTTTGTTGCAGGACCAAATGACAGTGGTGTTGTCCGTGAACACCTGCACTACCCTTCCTTTGACAGAAGGAAGGAATGCTTTCAGTGCAAGACAAATCGCCCGAAGCTCCAGAAGTTTGATGTGGAGCCCGGACTCCGCCAGAGGCCTCTGATCCTCACCTCTCCATTGTGGCCACCCCACCCCAGAAGTGATGCATCTGTCACCACTGTGAACTTTGGTTGGGGAAGGGAGAGGGATCTGCCATTGACCCAATCCTGGTTTGTTAGCCACCATTACAATTGGCGTACAGAGCCCTTCGAGATCTGAACGCAATCGGAAAGATTCCCGCTGTGCCCACTGGAACTTCAGGTTCCACTGAAGAGCCCGTATATGCCACCTGGCATAATCCACCAGCAGGATGCAGGAGGCCCTGAGGCCCAGTAGCCTCAGGGTCATTCTGACCGAAACCCGGGATAGAGGCTGAAAGATGGGAATTATAGCCCGAATATCCCAGACTTGCTGTTAGGGAGGATAAGCTCGAAACTGCGTTGTATCCAGAACCGCATCGATGAAAAGGAGCTTTTGAGAGGGAACCAGGTGTGACCTCGGCAAGTTGATAGTGAACCCCAGCAAATGCAGGAGTTCCGCCGTAGTTTGGAGGTCGGAGACGACAGCCTGGGGCGAGCCCGCCTTTAACAGCCAGTCGTCGAGATAGGGGAATACTGAAACCCCTGATCTTTGCAGATAAACTGCAACCACTGCCATAAATTTCGTGAACACCCGAGGGGTTGGTAAGGCCAGAGTGGAGCACAGTAAACTGAAAATGCGTGTGGCCTACAGTGAACCATAGGTAAGGCCTGTGGGCCGGCAGGACGGGGATGTGGAAATAGGCGTCCTGCAAGTCCAACGCTACCATCCAGTCTCTAGGGTCGAGGGCAGACAGGACCTGAGCCAATTTCAACATCTTGAACTTGACCTTTCAGAGGAAAAGGTTAACGTCCCTGAAATCTAAGATAGGATGCAGGCCTTTGTCCTTCTTGGATACCAGAAAGTAGTGGGAGTAGCAATCACAACCGACTTCTGGTACAGGGAGACACTCCATGGCTCCCTTGGCCAAGAGAGCCATAACTTCCTGGCGGAGAAAAGCCAAGTGGTCCTACGACATGCAATGGAATGTTGGTGGCATGGATGGAGGGTTAGTCTCAAAGAGGAGGGAGTAGCCCCTTCGGACTATCTGCAAAACCCACCTGTCCGACGTGATGTTCTTCCAATGGGGAAGTTGATGGCGAATCCTGCTGCCCACTGGCAGCTGGTGGCCCTGGAGGGTCAGACTAGGAAGCTTTAGAGGCTGCTTCAGAGGGGGCACTCGTGGACTGGCCAGCCCGCTGGCCCCCTGAACCACGACGCTGGGTCCCATGTCCCTGGCTGCAAAGAGGCTTAACAGTTTGCGCAGGCCTGTGGCTCTGGGCGGAACGTGGCGGGGAACCCCTTCCGTAGCCACGAAAGGGGCCAAAAACAGACAGCGCGGGTGAGAGTTGGTAGTGAGGCTCAAGGATCTGGCCGTAGCCCTAGAATCATTAAAGCGCTCGAGTGCGTTGTCCGCTTTGTCGCCAAACATGCGACAGCCGTCAAAGGGCATTTCCAAAAGAGTTTACTGGACATCGCCTGAAAAGCTAGTGGACCTCAGCCAGGCGTAGCGTCGTAGGGCTACTGACGTAGAAATCGTCCTGCCTAGCGAGTCAGCAGTGTACAGCACACATTGTATGGTGAACTTCGATGTATCTCTCCCCTCGGCAACTGCACGGGAGAGCACGGCCTGGCCTCCTCCGGGCACTAAGGCAGCACCTGCGTGACCGTGTCCCACACAGAGTGGGTGTAACTGCCCAAGTGACATGCAGTGTTCACCGACCGCAGTCCTAAGCTGGCTGAAGAAAACATCTTCTTTCCAAGGTGATCCAGATTCTTGGATTTCCTATCAGGTGGAGCAGTGGGGAATGCGCCCTTGGAAGTAAAGGCTTGGACCACCAAGCTCTCGAGGGTTAGGTGCTAGGAGAGGAAAAAAGGGTCGCCAGGGGCTGGGTAGGAGCGTCGGGTAATCAGCCTATCCACAGGAGCCCCTGTGCTGGTCTTGGACCAAGTGCCCAGAAGGATGTCCTTGAGGGCCTCATTGAACAGCAGCAGGGGCTCCGAAGAGGATGCTGCGGGCTGAAGCACTTCGGTCAGGAGGTTCGTTCTGACCGCCACCGTAGAAAGCTCAAGGTTTAAGGCCTCAACCGCCTAATGCAACACCACTGCGTAAGATGCACCCTCCTCCATAGCCATGGTGGGGGGGATAAGGCATGCGACGGTCTGAAGAAGTGTCCAGATCACTGGCCTCACCCAACTCCTCTCTCCAGTCCAGCTCTTCCAACTGGCCTGCAAGAGGGTCCACAGACCCCTCCCGGTCCTCCTCCACCTCCTCTGGTTGCCAGTCAGGGCACTAGGGAACACCAGGGTAGAACAAGGGTACAAAAGTACCGGTCCATCGGTCCAGCTCCGTGTCCATGTCGAGGGGTCGATGCCAGTTGGGGACACAGCCGGTGTCGGAAGGGGCGGAGATGTCATCAATGGATTTGGCGCCGGAGGCGGTGTCGTAAGGTCGACCGGCACCGATCCAGATCCAGGCCTGGATCCCTGAGGGCTCTGCGGCCCCGGAGCCTAAGTCAACTGCATTGAAAGCCTAGAAGCCCCAACCAAGCACGTGGGGCCCAAAGGCACACCAGGAGAGTTGGAGTGGAGGACTTTGTAAAAACTACGAAGTTGGGCAGGGGTTGTTCCGGCTACCGTGAAGGGAGGGAGGCTCAGAGCTAACCCAACAGGCTTCACGGGTGGAGCCGAACGATTACCTTGCGCTACCCGAGTCGCCGACGGACGGAGAGAACGCGAAGAGCGACGGTGCTTCTTCGCCTTCTTTTTGTTCTTCGACTTACCCGAAGACTTCAATGAGGAATGGTGGTGACTTCCAACGGTCGCAAGACGCTAGCAGCCATCATTTGCAGCGCCTGATGCCTCCTATGCTTACTTCGGTCTAACCTTATCGAAATTGGGTGTCCCTGAAGTAATATCCGAAATCCGAAAGTATCGGTCGTCTCTACTAGGTGCTTCTCGTACTGCAGAGTGTTTCCTATATCGGCCCTTTGGCAATACTTATCGATATCTGCTGAATGTGGCTCATATACTAGTGGAACCGATACCATCAAGAATAGAATTCCGTGCCTGCTAACGTTGAAAGTAACTTCTAAAGATACAACAATATTGGCCCTTATTTTGATAAGACATACCCACATCTATTTTTAGGCTTCGTTGAGCTTTTCAAGATAAGCACAGATTTGAATGCATCAACTAACATCGAACTACGAATACATGAAGCTATATACACTACAGAGAACGGCATCGCCCTGAATTTAGAAATTACGTGCTGCATTGAATCATTTCACGTATTTTAGAAACAGAATTTGTGGCTCCTGAAGAAGGCGTCTTTGAACCGCCAAAACACGCGTCGGAAACATATTGGTTGCCACTTTTTGGTCCTTTTTAATATATGATTATTCTTATGTTATTCTTGTGTAATTTGTCAATTTTTGTGTATTTTATTGATTGTTATGTAATGTTGACAGTGATATACGTTGTTTTTACTATGAACATTTATTAAATGAATTTGAGTTTTAATATTGAATTGTATTAGTGATTCCTTGATACTGTCACCCTTCCTCTTGCTTGTGATTTTGTTGTTATGATATATACACTGTTTTATTCCCTGTCCTAAGGAATTATCATTCCGTATCAGGGGGTCCTTGTTGTACACACCACACAGGTGATGGCTCCGCGACCAGTCCCATGACCGGGACCTCGAGCGGCACGGAGCAGACTGTGGGGTCTCCAGAAGCTTTCGGGACCGCTCCCGCAAAGCCTTTGGGTAATGACCCGACAGTTTGATCGCAACTTTGAGTCGTTGGTCACGCTCCAGACACCAGAGGCACACTAGATGTGGGTCCGTCACCAACATCAGCTTGTGGCAGAAGCCACAAGGCTTGAAGCCAGTCCGCCGAGATGACATTCCTGTGCACCAGGAGTTGAATGATTTGAAAAGATATCGACAAAAGTAAAAAAAAGACAGTCAAAAAATGAGTAGAGGTACTACTCTCTCCGGATCTGCGCTGGCTGGCGCGGAAAAAGAAAGAACTGACGTCAGCGCTCAAGGGCGGCATCAAAGTTGATACCGTGACGTCATTCCAGTGATCACGACGCAAACGCCGAACGCGGAGTTGACCGATGCCACCTGCCGACGCGCAGGAGTACTGCTGAAGAAAAATTCCCCAGATCCAGTCTGACACCTGGGGGTAATTCTAAGGTGAGGAATCCATAATTAATAGTCTTTTTCAGATAAATTTTTTCATCGCGATTAGGCCTGGGTTAGTGTGCACTTTCTATACTGTCTCCAGCTTGAATCTATTTTTCATGCACTCCCTGGTTTCCAAGGTCTTTGGAGGCATACGGCTTACTCTATTTCTGATTGTTGGGACCATGATTCTATTTTTATTGCTCTGCAATGGATGTTCCGACATGCGGCCAAATGGGAATGGCATTAGCACATGTGCTAATGTGTCCTGAATGCATTATGAAGTATTTTGGAACGCCCTTACTTCAGGAACTGAATGATAGAAAGGTATTTCTCCTTTCGACTTGTATTGTTATATTGCGTACAGTCTATGTTCCACTGTTTGTTATGCACTTTCGAGTGTGCCTTGGATATATGCCTCTGAATCAAATTGGTCCAATCTACAGATGTGGAATTCCTGATGGGTCCGTTAGGAATCCATTAGCAGAGATGTCCCGTGCAATTGCTGCAAAATGCATATTATAAACCTTCTATGGGTGCCTCGGCATCTGCTGACTGCATGGGATACGACCGTGTTTGTTCTTTGGAACTTGTGATTGGAATGCCAATTGAAACGTCATCTGCGGAAGCTGGAAACAACATTGTTTATACTGACTCTTGGAACATTTACACATTAATTCAGTTTTGACAACTTTAAAATCGGCCACTTTTTAATACAAAAATGTATTTTTTATTTCTCAAATTAGCCTTTAAAGCAATTTGGCTTTCTGTATGCTCCGTCACTAAAGTGACTATGTTTTTTAGACTTTGAGGTTTCATAAACAATTTAAACTTTGATTATAATACATTTTTAGGTTTAATATGACTTTTTTGTCACCTTACAGACAAGGAGTATGCTTTGTAAGGCCTAATGGCCATTTGCACAAACACTTTTAAAGCTGACATCTTTTTAACAAAGACTTTTAGGACACACTTGCTTACAAATCCATTTCTTCGTAGGCGCTTTCATACCTCAGAACATTCTGTCCAAGGACTGGGTACACTGCGCAAACTAGCCTTGTTTGTTGTTTCAGTTTGGCGACAGCTCTGCGTTGGTGGTATCAACAATAACAACCGGACTAGAGTTCAGGCAAAGAATAAATGGGTCCAGTTTTATTACATAAATTGCACCAATATAATGGTTCAATTATTAACTCCTTTGGCGCTGATGACGGAACCGCTCCGTCATCAGCCGCGGTAGCTGTGCTGATGACGGAGCGATTCCGTCATGGCCCGCTCGCCGCGCCTGCGCGTCGCGGATTCCGCGCCTGCGCTGGGCATTCCAATGAGCGGGCGGGGCCATGACGGAACCGTTCCGTCATGAGCACAGCTCAACCGAGGCTGGTGACGGAGCGGTTCCGTCACCAGCATGGGTTTGCCGGGCGGCCGCCCCGCCCCCTTAGCGCTGCGGCGGAATAGCCGCCGCAGCGAAGGTGTTAATATTCTTCAACATTATTGTAATGTTGGATACTATGCTTTTTTTTTTCTTCGACTAATAATTGCAACACATATTTTATACAAGATTCCAATTGCTTCAATAAATGTTTTAAATGCCAATCTGTGTATTTCTTCTATCTCCTTTTGGGCATGCTGAGTTGACAATGAAAGGGTAGATTGGTGCGCACGATTTCCTTGGGTGAACTAAGGTTGTCATGTTCTGAGGTTGCAGACACCATCAAATTGCCTGTAAGGTTTGAAGGTGCAGATGGTGCACTGTGAGTTAGCCAGGAACTAGGTCAATATATTCTGATGGTATGAGAGGACTCAGTCCCCATAGTTGTGCTGCTTATGTTGCCCAAACCACAGTCCTACTGAATGTAGTAGGAACCATACGACAATTTTTTTCACAAATACAGGTCGAAGGAACCAATGTAATGAAATAACCTATAACTTAGCACTGGCATGCCAGGTATTTATTATTCAGAACATAGACAGGCTATCTTGAAGCTTTGTGGCTGGCTGGCGGCTGACAAGGAGGGCCTAGAGACCCTCAAACACACTACTGCTTGCAAAAAATACTATGACAAATGTATCACAATCTAAAGAGCATGGCCTTCCAACTTATCCTTCTATAAATTAAGTTGTAGTAACTAATTTCAAGTCATATACGATTTTCATGAATTTAAATGACTGACGGTAAAATGGTAGTGTTGCTGCTTCTGTAATTAAATTATTGTATTTCACAGAATAGAAGTTTTAAATTTAAACTTTGAGTTAAATTACATTGATGAAGAGTTGGCCTTATCTAGTTATTCACAACTGCTACAGCTTCTTGAAAAATACATCTTATGTTCTTCATGCCAGAGCCGCTGGGACAAAATATGTGTTTGCAAACTTGGAATGAAGAAGATAAATCTGAGCCCTTACACAAGGCACGTCAGGGTAATACTTTACACAACACAATGTCTGGAATGGAAGATAATCCAGGGTGGACACCATACTTACAAATGAAAGGAGACCTTCTCGATGTTGAGCCGGACATGCTATAGAAACTTTGTGCTGCAAGATGTTGGGTGTGGACATCTTTCATTATTCTGACATGGAGGATGTCTTGTGCTGCAAGATGTCATATATGGACCTCTATCACGTGTCTGGCATGGAGGGTGTGCTGCAAGATGTTGTGTATGGACTTCTCTCATGATTCAAACAAGAAGGTTGTTTTGTGTTGTAAGATGTTGGGCATGGAACTCTATAATGCGTCTAACAAGGCAGATCTTTGTGTTGCAGGTTGTTGGGGATGAACCTCTATTATGAGTCTCACATGGAGGATTCTTTGTGATACAAGATGTAGGGTACGTACCTCAGTAATAAGCTTGATATGCTAGAATATTTTGTGATGCAAGATGCTGGTTGTCTGTCATGAGGCTGGGCCTGTTCAGATAATGCTTAGTACTTGAAGATTTGATTGATCTGAATGAATCACATTAATATTTGGATAATGTTCTGTACTTTAACGTGGTGAAATAAACATCAGTCGGGACAAGATGGATCATGCATTATAATGTAAGAGAAGAAAAATAGACGAATAAATGTCAGTGCATATAAATAACAAATTATATTTCTGATATAGACGATCTGGGTGAGTTTGTAAACCTTTGTGCATACATAGTTAAATTAACCTACTGAAGTTTTTAAATGTATAAAGAAAGTTTAAGTGCATATACATAATAACAAATTATATTTGTTCTTATCTTGTTAAATACACTAACTGAACTTGCATTGTGTGAGTTAAAGGGAGCTTGTCTACCCCAATCCCCTTAACCCTTTGAGGCGTAGTTTTGTGAAACATCAGATGACATATTGTATTGTAAATTGATAGCTAGGAGCTCGAGCCATGCATGCTGGGATACTCTTTTGCGCTTCATGGTAAGAATTTACATTAAGCTCAACTTGGACATGAGTGGATACTGCGGTTATTGCATGATGTCAGGAAGAAACCACAGTCCTGATTAGGGCATGCTTGATTAAGTTCAATAAAATATGCTGAGAGTAATCCCGAGTCAGGGCAGGCTACGATAATGATATATTTCCAAGTACAAAATGCTGTTATTGAACCTAAGTTAAGACATGATGTAGGATAATGTTCTGTACTGCAAGGTGTCTTGAATGAGCAACTTACCGGATATGGATGTTAGGATGATGAGACAAACCACATTGTACTGGGAGGTGATGAGAATGTCCCAGGCCTGAGTTGAAACATGTTAGGGTAATATTTTGTGCTCTAAAAAACTAAAGTGAGCACTTCTCCTTAGTGGAGACATGCTTGGATAATGTTTAGTAGAGCAGGATGGCAGAAATGGTCACCAATGGTTAAATGGGCCATGAAAGGATGATATCTTTCACTGCATGATGAAGGCAATTAACTTTTTTGGCATTAAGCGAGATAACAAGTTAATTAGCCTTCTATGGTAATTATAATGGTTCTTAGCTCTTGAGACAGCTTGTTTGTTTGTGCATTTGGACGATACCTTTCAGGATGTCACAAATAAGTACAGGATATAAGAATTATGTCAAAAACAAAGACGAGGCAAACAAGTCATGCAAATACTAAGACAACACATTAAGACACCACAGAAAGATGAAGCTTGCAGGAGCGCACAGGCCACGCTGAACAGGAAGCAGACACACCCTCGAGTGTCAAAGCAAGACGGCAGTCTGCAGCAGCCTTGAGAAAGAAAGCAATGTTGCACGGCAGCAAAGATCCACAGAGGTATACCCCACCATGGAAACTCAAAGAGGCCAGCGACATCAATGTTCATACCTAAAAAACACACACAAGATCTGGTCAGCATATCTGCAGGTTTGGATAGAGATCAGCAATGGCTGACAGCGGCATCACCAAAAGCTCCTCAACAGTAGGATTTAAAGTGAAGAACCACGAAAGAGCCCGATGGAGAAGAGGTAAAACCGCATGCCCGTTCATTTGTGTAAGATCATGAGAATCACCACTGTAGGAAAGGTCTAAACGCCTTTAAATGAAGAATTGCAGAGAGATGCAACTTGAAATCCAATAATCCTCGTATTCTTCATGTGGCCCTCAATGGAGTCCGTATGATAAAGCCAATATTTCAGCTGTTCTGGTGAAATTCCCTTAGTAAAGTTAACTAAAATCCTTTCCCCAGGTAAAGTAGCCAGGAAACAACACTGAATGATTAAGACGTTATCTTGACACTACTTTTGGAGGAAGAAATGCAGAGGACATGATGTGGGAAAGAAGACAAAGCGCCACAGCGTGGCTCTGGTGAACGCTCGATATGATTTTTAGAATAACTTTGAAGAGAGACAGTTGGGAAAGAAGACAGAAAAAATCACTGGTTAGCTTAGATGGATATTTAGACCCTTATCCACAAGAAATACAAAGAGTCATATTTGGGAAGAGAAGACAGAAAACATTACCAATCAGTTTACTAGGCTCTTAGATACCACAAAGTATTTCAGAGTTTGAGATTGGTTATGGAACACCGAAGTACCACTATTAGTATAGATGAAAGCCTGCACCACCTTTGAAGAAATTCTAAGTATAAGATCCTATAAAGAAGACACAGAATATAACGGAGTGTTTTAGGAAAAGTTTGGAATTAAAGAGGCAATAAATCTGGCACTTGAAAATGATCATAATCCATGTTAAAAAAAAAATCACCCCGCAAATAAGACCTGCACCACAGTCACCCAAACAATAAAACATTACTTTTGGAAGTAATAATTGCATTTGTAGGCATTTTAAACTGGCAGCGGGCAAACATTAGAATAAGAGCTCTGCATGGAAAATACACATTCGGTACTTCTTAAACCGTCAGTAGCAATGTCCACTGTTGCAAAGAGCAAACAATTTCCTCCGTCATGGAAGGCAAAACACAGTCAACTTAGTTGGCAGCGATTTGATAGGTCTTGCATTGGTTCGCTTTGCAAGGGATGCAACACAAGCAACCACGAATAGTTCATTAATTAATAAATCCCTACACTGTACCTACCTGATACAGCATTCACTACCAATAGCTCACAGGAAACTAGTCATATGTCAAAAAGGGTCAACAAGCACTGCTAATGATTCTCTATTTACTAAGAATTATGAGATGCTTTTCCCACCAACTAAGACTGTGGCCAAATAGATGTATGGAAATTTGGCTGGTCAACAAACTGTTAACTCAGGCTTAGCTGCGCACAACTCTTGTAAATTCTATTGATCAAACAATGTTTTTAACCTGAAACACATATTTTTATTCATATGTATTTTGACAGTAAGTCAAACTTTTTCAACATGACATACAGTACATTATGAGTTTACACATAATTCTCCATTTGTAAAACAAAATACAAGTGTTTATATACATAAAATATGTTAAATTCTCTTGTGTGCATCGTAGTTCGCCCAATGCATTTCGGGACAAAAGTAGGGTCCCTTCGTCAGGGGCAATGCTGGAAAATAACATATACAGGCACATCAGTTTATTTACATATGTGTCATCTGGTTCATCATATTTCTTACAGTTTCCTCCACCAAAAGTAAAGAAACCACACCATAAGTGCATAAACGAAAAAATACACCTAATCCCAAAAGAAGGAAGACTCAGAAAACTACTTACATTTACACACGAGTAAATGTTTCTTATAAGTTGCTCCTCTTGGTCCAAGCCAACTCTTTAAAAAACAATGCATCAATGAATCAGGCAAATGCCCCAAACAGTGAAAAAAGACTGACTACAATGAGTACCAGCATTATAGCAATGCCTGCCTGCATCAACTTTAGGTACATGCGTTGTGTGGACCCTCTTATGTTCAAATGCGCAATCGATTTTCCATTCCTGTACGTGACAAGAGGTAGTAGACTACTTAATCAACCGTTCCACTCAACAATAACTCTTTAACCAAAGCGGATATCCTCTCACTCCACACATTCTTACCGTTTTTACAAGAAGAGCGTACTCATTAACAATCCACCGGGTAGTTCTTCAGCATACGAAATCACCCGCGTTCGTGAAACCGACTCGAAAGTCCCGGTAAAACTACTCTAACGTCTCTCCCTATTGGATTATTCCGACACCCTATAAGCCAATGAGCTTCAAGCTACCACTCTTATTCATGCGTGTCATCGGTTACCGCGGTAACCGCCCTTCTGTACCTTCGTGCTCGCTGTTTTTCAACTACACCCGGCTATAAATACAGACAATCCGAATATTTTATTCGAATAATATTAAACAACAAGTCTGGTCTAAAATCCTACAGACTCCGCTTTTTCACCGACCTGAACGAGCGCATTTCAAATCTAGATATACAACTACCGCTACTCTCTATTGTTGTCAGAACCTATATTTCAACAAATGTAAAAAAGCTTTATTGACCAAAAGAAAGGACAACAAACAATCAAAGCGTACTCTATGTGCTAGATGACAATCGACACTTATCCACTCCTCCAAAGGTTAGTAAAAAAATAAAAAATAAAAAAATGAAAAATTCATAGTTAATGAAAAAAGTGCTTAAAACAAACAAAAATCGAAAGTGTGCAAAAAAGAAGCTGTGAACCAACATTGTTTATACATTTTGGTGAAATGCTCAATCTATGATTTATACGAACAGCATCAATTGTAAGAAATCAAATATTTACAAATCCTTCATCAAATTCAATATGTGATATAAGAGACACAATTCTGCTAAGAATCACAAAAAACTGCTTAATTCAATCCGGTCATTGAGTCCCCCGGGGGTCAGAGTACCCAACATTTTTATCCAAAATGATTCTCTCTGTAACAATTTCTTAGTTTTGTCACAACCCTCTTTTTGTATTACAGTTTCAAGAATGGTGAACCTTAATTGGGCTATAGTGAATCATTTTGGATAAAAATGTTGGGTACTCTGACCCCCGGGGGACTCAATGACCGGATTGAATTAAGCAGTTTTTTGTGATTCTTAGCAGAATTGTGTCTCTTATATCACATATTGAATTTGATGAAGGATTTGTAAATATTTGATTTCTTACAATTGATGCTGTTCGTATAAATCATAGATTGAGCATTTCACCAAAATGTATAAACAATGTTGGTTCACAGCTTCTTTTTTGCACACTTTCGATTTTTGTTTGTTTTAAGCACTTTTTTCATTAACTATGAATTTTTCATTTTTTTATTTTTTATTTTTTTACTAACCTTTGGAGGAGTGGATAAGTGTCGATTGTCATCTAGCACATAGAGTACGCTTTGATTGTTTGTTGTCCTTTCTTTTGGTCAATAAAGCTTTTTTACATTTGTTGAAATATAGGTTCTGACAACAATAGAGAGTAGCGGTAGTTGTATATCTAGATTTGAAATGCGCTCGTTCAGGTCGGTGAAAAAGCGGAGTCTGTAGGATTTTAGACCAGACTTGTTGTTTAATATTATTCGAATAAAATACTCGGATTGTCTGTATTTATAGCCGGGTGTAGTTGAAAAACAGCGAGCACGAAGGTACAGAAGGGCGGTTACCGCGGTAACCGATGACACGCATGAATAAGAGTGGTAGCTTGAAGCTCATTGGCTTATAGGGTGTCGGAATAATCCAATAGGGAGAGACGTTAGAGTAGTTTTACCGGGACTTTCGAGTCGGTTTCACGAACGCGGGTGATTTCGTATGCTGAAGAACTACCCGGTGGATTGTTAATGAGTACGCTCTTCTTGTAAAAACGGTAAGAATGTGTGGAGTGAGAGGATATCCGCTTTGGTTAAAGAGTTATTGTTGAGTGGAACGGTTGATTAAGTAGTCTACTACCTCTTGTCACGTACAGGAATGGAAAATCAATTGCGCATTTGAACATAAGAGGGTCCACACAACGCATGTACCTAAAGTTGATGCAGGCAGGCATTGCTATAATGCTGGTACTCATTGTAGTCAGTCTTTTTTCACTGTTTGGGGCATTTGCCTGATTCATTGATGCATTGTTTTTTAAAGAGTTGGCTTGGACCAAGAGGAGCAACTTATAAGAAACATTTACTCGTGTGTAAATGTAAGTAGTTTTCTGAGTCTTCCTTCTTTTGGGATTAGGTGTATTTTTTCGTTTATGCACTTATGGTGTGGTTTCTTTACTTTTGGTGGAGGAAACTGTAAGAAATATGATGAACCAGATGACACATATGTAAATAAACTGATGTGCCTGTATATGTTATTTTCCAGCATTGCCCCTGACGAAGGGACCCTACTTTTGTCCCGAAATGCATTGGGCGAACTACGATGCACACAAGAGAATTTAACATTTTTTATGTATATAAACACTTGTATTTTGTTTTACAAATGGAGAATTATGTGTAAACTCATAATGTACTGTATGTCATGTTGAAAAAGTTTGACTTACTGTCAAAATACATATGAATAAAAATATGTGTTTCAGGTTAAAAACATTGTTTGATCAATAGAATTTACAAGTGTTGTGCGCAGCTAAGCCTGAGTTAACAGTTTGTTGACCAGCCAAATTTCCATGTTATGTTGTAGAGTATTTGGGTATACTCCATTAGTTGCAGCACACAGATCATAACATTACTTTTAGGTTAACTTTAATTAATTCCTTGAGAAAAAAGGTGTGCTCGGTGCACAACAGTTCAGATTTCTTAAACGTTACCCACCATAGCTCCAGAGCACCCACACTACGAATTGTTTAAAATGTCCTTTGACGCAATAGCCTCGTTAACGGAAAACAGAGCCACAACTAGAGGATACACAGCAGAACAAGCAGCTGAAGTATATGGTTTAATTAGCGAAGTCACGAATCTACAGGCACACAGTGCTTCTATAGGTCATCAACTGAAACAACTAGAATTTGCATCAAGACGTGAACTCAATCAGAGATTACATGCATCCACGTTGGTTCAATACCACAAGGTCAAACGAATCCCGAGGGGACTCAGGCTATCAATTAAACCCATGTTATACCGTCTGAAAAATAATCCACAATTTATGGAGAAATGGTATCAAATATTGAATAAATGCTCATTGGATCTCATCCTTCTTATCATTGAAGAATTAGCAAAAACTATCGATGAATTAAAAACTGAAATTTCCACCATCAGATCAGATCTTTCCGAACGGATGACAGAAGATGAACTTGGGAGATTTTTAAGTGATCTTAATATCAAATTGGATGAATATGGCAAAGAACTGCAGGAAACTAAATTGAGAAAATTCAAGAGGGACACTATCGATTATAAGTTGAATGAGGCATACACCTGGGCTGAGGTGTATGCCCAGAGACGCTTTACTCGACGACCAACCACAACCTCATCTGAAGAGAGTTTAGCCACAGATCGTGATATAGATGCATCTCGAGCACCTCTAAAAACAACACATTTATCAAGTACAATCCAAGCAGAGAAAGCAAGTACCTCAAGCCCACAGGTGTCTTTTTTAACCGAGGTAGTGGAAATAGACCGTCCGCCAGAACCAGAACAAACAAAAAAACAAGGAGAGGACAAAGAAAAAGAAAAAGAGAAACAACTGAAAAAAGGATTACGGAGTCAGGGGAAACCCTTGTAATAAATATTTCGAAATATTCACTAACTAAACATGGAGAGAGTCCTTAATAAAGGCATTACATTTGTTCCGACCTATATGGGTTCGAAATTTGAAGATGAAATAGCTTTCTACAAGTTCATGAGAATTTTGAGGCTGAGAAATTTTTTTGACAATGTGGTTCCCACGGATGGAAATGAAGGAGAAAAGAAGGTAGAAGTTTTTCGACCAAAAAGCACATTCGAAGCACCTACTTCACACAAAACACTTGATCTTTTTGAAACATTGGTCACTAAGGATTTTAAGAAATTGAATTATAGATACAACAAGAAAACACCAAATAATTTGAACAGACTGGAAAAAAGTATACTGGTACAATTATCAAAGAAAACAGATTTGACCTTTCAGAAAGCGGATAAAGGGGGTGCACTGGTACTCATGGACACCGAATTTTATCAAAGAAAGGTGGATGAACATGTGAATGATACGACTACTTATTTAATGCTACCACAGGACCCGACAAATGAAATACAGAAAATACTACAATCTTTGATTGATAAGGCCATGGATGAAGATTGGATCACACCTAACATGGCGAAATTTCTCATAATTCCAAACCCAAAGAGACCAAAGATCTATATGTTGCCAAAAGTGCACAAGTCGCTGGTAGACCCACCGTTTCGACCAATAGTGGCAGGTTGCAACTCTATTTTTGAACCGGCTGGACAAATAATTGACTATTTTTTGCAACCATTTATTCAAAAATGGCACACTTACATACAGGACACGACAGACTTTTTAGTCAAGCTGGCATCCGTCAATTTGCAGGCAGGCAAAGAATATTTTTTATGCACTATAGATGTTGTATCGTTGTACACATCGATTGGACACGCGGATGGACTTGAAGCTGAAGAGTGGATGTTGTTGCAACATCCAGAAATGGAAATCAACCCAGTGTTCCTACTTGAACTCACGCAGTTCTGTTTAAAAAACAGCTATTTCCAGTGGTCTAAAAAATTTTATATGCAACTTAATGGCACATCAATGGGCTTTACTGGGGCTCCAGTATTTGCCAATACCTATATGGCTAAATTTGAGCATGAGCACATCTTCGCTCAGAAAGAATGGACAGAAAATCTGGAATTTTTTTGTCGCTTCATTGACGATATTTTTGTAATATGGTCTGGTACAGAAGCACAATTACATGACAACATTGAGACATTAAATTCAAGGAACCCACGCATTCAGGTAACGCATACGGTCAGTAGATCTAAAATAGCATATCTAGATGTGATGGTAGAACTAGATGGAGAAATGATCAACACTTCTTTGTACCGAAAACCGACTGATAAGAACAGTACATTGCTTTTTCAGAGCTTCCATCCCCCGAAATTGTTGAAGAACCTACCATATTCTCAATTCCTAAGAATTAGGAGAATAGTCACAAGACAAGATGAATGTGTGGAGTACATCCAGGAGTACAAAGAAAACTACAAAAAAAGAGGCTATCCGACAGATATTTTGGATACAGCACAAAGCAAAGCAATGGAGAAAAATCGGGCTGATCTATTAGTACCCATACACAAAGAAGCACAGAGAAGGAATGTGTTCGTCTCAAAATATTCAGTTAATTCACAAAAGCTAAAAAACATCGTTCATCAAAGATGGGAACTTTTGCAGCAAGAAAATGATTTTCAGAACTGTTTCAAGGACAAACCCCTGTTTGCATATACTCGTTCAAAAAATCTGAAAGAATTAATTAAACACTCTGAGACTCCAAAAAAGAAGGTCTACAAAGGAATGAGGAGATGCACAAATTGTGTGCATTGCAACAATGTCATTGTTGGAAACATGATTACCCATCCACAGTCTGGAAGAACTATCCAGTTGAAAGTTGAGGGAGACTGTAACACTAATAATGTCATATACACCATTAAATGTCCTTGCGGACTTTTATATGTTGGTAAAACTGAGCGTAAACTCAAAATTCGAATTTCAGAACACAAAAGTAGAATAAGAAATAAATCTATGACATCACCCTTAGCAACACATTGGCTAGATAAAAAACACACTATAGCCCAATTAAGGTTCACCATTCTTGAAACTGTAATACAAAAAGAGGGTTGTGACAAAACTAATGGATAAAAATGTTGGGTACTCTGACCCCCGGGGGACTCAATGACCGGATTGAATTAAGCAGTTTTTTGTGATTCTTAGCAGAATTGTGTCTCTTATATCACATATTGAATTTGATGAAGGATTTGTAAATATTTGATTTCTTACAATTGATGCTGTTCGTATAAATCATAGATTGAGCATTTCACCAAAATGTATAAACAATGTTGGTTCACAGCTTCTTTTTTGCACACTTTCGATTTTTGTTTGTTTTAAGCACTTTTTTCATTAACTATGAATTTTTCATTTTTTTATTTTTTATTTTTTTACTAACCTTTGGAGGAGTGGATAAGTGTCGATTGTCATCTAGCACATAGAGTACGCTTTGATTGTTTGTTGTCCTTTCTTTTGGTCAATAAAGCTTTTTTAC
Organism: Lissotriton vulgaris; assembly: GCF_964263255.1. NCBI lineage: Eukaryota > Metazoa > Chordata > Amphibia > Caudata > Salamandridae > Lissotriton > Lissotriton vulgaris. Next base: position 478,976 of record NW_028250769.1, on the reverse strand, counting down.
ATTTGTTGAAATATAGGTTCTGACAACAATAGAGAGTAGCGGTAGTTGTATATCTAGATTTGAAATGCGCTCGTTCAGGTCGGTGAAAAAGCGGAGTCTGTAGGATTTTAGACCAGACTTGTTGTTTAATATTATTCGAATAAAATACTCGGATTGTCTGTATTTATAGCCGGGTGTAGTTGAAAAACAGCGAGCACGAAGGTACAGAAGGGCGGTTACCGCGGTAACCGATGACACGCATGAATAAGAGTGGTAGCTTGAAGCTCATTGGCTTATAGGGTGTCGGAATAATCCAATAGGGAGAGACGTTAGAGTAGTTTTACCGGGACTTTCGAGTCGGTTTCACGAACGCGGGTGATTTCGTATGCTGAAGAACTACCCGGTGGATTGTTAATGAGTACGCTCTTCTTGTAAAAACGGTAAGAATGTGTGGAGTGAGAGGATATCCGCTTTGGTTAAAGAGTTATTGTTGAGTGGAACGGTTGATTAAGTAGTCTACTACCTCTTGTCACGTACAGGAATGGAAAATCGATTGCGCATTTGAACATAAGAGGGTCCACACAACGCATGTACCTAAAGTTGATGCAGGCAGGCATTGCTATAATGCTGGTACTCATTGTAGTCAGTCTTTTTTCACTGTTTGGGGCATTTGCCTGATTCATTGATGCATTGTTTTTTAAAGAGTTGGCTTGGACCAAGAGGAGCAACTTATAAGAAACATTTACTCGTGTGTAAATGTAAGTAGTTTTCTGAGTCTTCCTTCTTTTGGGATTAGGTGTATTTTTTCGTTTATGCACTTATGGTGTGGTTTCTTTACTTTTGGTGGAGGAAACTGTAAGAAATATGATGAACCAGATGACACATATGTAAATAGACTGATGTGCCTGTATATGTTATTTTCCAGCATTGCCCCTGACGAAGGGACCCTACTTTTGTCCCGAAATGCATTGGGCGAACTACGATGCACACAAGAGAATTTAACATTTTTTATGTATATAAACACTTGTATTTTGTTTTACAAATGGAGAATTATGTGTAAACTCATAATGTACTGTATGTCATGTTGAAAAAGTTTGACTTACTGTCAAAATACATATGAATAAAAATATGTGTTTCAGGTTAAAAACATTGTTTGATCAATAGAATTTACAAGTGTTGTGCGCAGCTAAGCCTGAGTTAACAGTTTGTTGACCAGCCAAATTTCCATGTTATGTTGTAGAGTATTTGGGTATACTCCATTAGTTGCAGCACACAGATCATAACATTACTTTTAGGTTAACTTTAATTAATTCCTTGAGAAAAAAGGTGTGCTCGGTGCACAACAGTTCAGATTTCAAATAGATGTATGGCCTAAAGGAGGTGGAAGCAGTCATGAAATCAGACAGGGAAGCTGCGTCTTAGAAATACATATATGTGGTACTCACTTCTTTGACTTCACAGGGCCCCTTTCCTTTTTTTTTTTTACTCAGCCCCAGGGGATATTCTAAACAGGGCTGTAAAGGTTCCAGCTCCTCTCCAAGGTTCCTGTGCTGATATACTTGCATGAAGTGTACTCTATGTGGATGTCTACCTTGCCCTCAGTGTTAGGCACATAGCCAGAAGCAGGAACCTTAAGTAACTCATTACCTGGTTTAAAAATCACACACGCAATGAGAGATGGCAACACGAACAGACTACTCGCTGTTCAGGTGTCACAGTCTTTTTTCTTGTTCAGAGATAGGCTACTTCTTGCTCCTTTGACATCTATCACAGCACTGGATTTAGAATCCTTGCCATCAAACACACAACCAAGAGCTGACTGCAGCAACAGACATTGATTGGTCTGCCTTTAGATACGCAGCTCTCAATGATTCTTTTGGGGTATCAATCCCGCTCTCATTAATCCAGCCAGCTGAGGGCGAGGAAGATTTCAAATCTTTTCACGCAAGTTCTCTCTCTCAAGAGATGAAGAAGAAACACTCACGGGGTCAAAGGAGAGTGGTGTCTTGTGTACAATCAGTACTCGGTCTCACATCTCATTTGTAATCGATGTTCATCTCACGTCTCTGTATGCAATGTAGTGTAGTAGTATTATGCAACCTGAATAACAACTACAATAAATTCTCAGTTGTGATCCTCTACAGATGAAATGATAAGCAGGCAGATTCAGACCTGGGCCTTATTTTCAAACAATTCTCAGGCTCAATTCCTGTAGGTGAAAGGATGCAGTGATTTCAGTGCCCACTGCATCTCCTATTACAATGATCATCTCTGGTGGTAACTGTGCACTTGTGAGTAAAACCAGAATACATCTCGCAACAACACACAGGAGCAACAAATTGTTACCTAGTACTGTGCATACCTCTCGTACCAGACCGCGGGATAATCAGAAAAGAAGCAAGATCATAGTACTTCATGTAAGATGTGAAACTTTCCCCAGTTAACTCAAAGGTACTCATCATCCACTGGCGATGTACACACAAACACACACTGCTGATCTCAACTTTGCTTAAGTACGCCATCACTGTTTAGGCCACCCTCTATTCTCCGGGTGAATGATAAGGATATAGAGCACTGTCATTTCCCGCTCCCTGGAGAACGCCCTGCAGAGAGAGGCAAGACGGTACCTCCAGTGTCAGAGTCCACCTTCTCTTCATCCAGAAAATTTATGCACAACAGAGGTCAGAGGGAGCGGGATCCACACCTGATTTCCAAGTTACCAACACAGAATACATTTGCATACAATTAATCTCTAGAAATACCTTTTCTCTGGCCATTCTATTGGACTACCAACTCCATGCACTTTATTTAGCCTCTACGTGAAGAAGTGCAATGGTCTGTGTCCATCCTACAACTTATGGCTCCTCCGGTAGGATCACTTCTAGAGGATTTCCAGGATCCTTACACTTACATTTGAACTGTGCATAAAAAACAGTCTGCTTCTCCTACTGTTTGAGTACAGGCGGTTCTTCGTAGAGTCACAGCTGGCAGGTTGGCACTGAATGAAAGAGAAATGTGTCGGGTGATAAATGGGACTTCCCAGTGTTGGGTGCCAGGCTGGCATCATTCATGTACGCTTCAATCTATGTACCCTTTTGACTAGAGGAGAGTGGCGCAGATAGGACCAGTGAACAGGCACATTCACATTTGAATGAAGATGCCTTCAAAGGGACCTGGCTATTGACAAGCTGTGGACAAAGGGGTCTTCAACAGGCAGAAAATACACGTGCCGGGCATCGTCTCAACCATCACTCAGACTTTCTCTGACGGGGAACACCACATGTAGGGTCTGCCCAGTATTATTTTCCATTTAAAACCATGCTTTCGGCAGTCAAATTACTGATAATTCCACTTTACAACGTACATCCCGATGCCGACGGCTAGAAGTGCAATCAAAGTAGGCCGGTGGTTTTTAACTTGTGCTCTGTGGACCCCTGAGGGTTTGCAAAACCTACTAAGGGGGTCTGCGACTGCTTAGAACCTTAAATAATATTAACACATTAATAAAGTGGATATAAATAAAGAGTACAACTGAAAATGTTAAAAACATTCTGTAAATTTGAGGGAATTTGAAATTGGAGCCTACAAATTAAGTTAGTATCCGCAGATTGATTCGTGGGAGCAGTGCAAATGTATCAAAAAGAATACAGAATGGGCGATGAGCGATCCCAGTGTATTGTTTTGTGGTTCAAAATATCGAAACTGCTTAGGCTGGGGTCCTTGGCTTTCAGAAAGGACTCAGCAGGGGTCCCTAGATTGCAAAAGTAAATTCACTGGAAGTCACCAGGTTCCAGTAATGATTAAGTGGGGGTCCACAGAAGTCAAAAAGGTAAGAAACCAATTGAGTAAACCACTTCTTTGAAATAAAGAGCAAGGCATGAGGTTACCCATATGCAGTGCTTAATTTGTTAAAAACAACCTTAGTGCCAGGGCTCTCATCAGGAGGCTGCTGAGCTTACACCACATATTGCCCCTGCCATACTGCCAATAAACAACACAACTACTAACCATTACACTCTAAGAAGTGTGACAAATCTGACTATTTCAGGCCTCCAAAGCTATAAGAATGGCTTGGGTGGCACGCAACAGTCATTTTTAATGTACATTTAATTAACAATTACCTGTTTTTTTGGTCATCTCCAATTGAGCCAGAGTGTGCCACCTTGTGGCAGACTGTTACAAGCGCCGGTGTTAACAATGAAATGCCGGGGCCAAACACCAGAAACCACAAGCTCAAATTAAGCACTGCCCATATGTCATAGGCCACCTGATCTGCACAGATGGAGACTGCTTCTAAGCGGAAAGACACACCTAGGCTATACAGGGCACCTTATCTTTACCTCTTTATCTTCTAAAACAATTTCACCAGAGGTAAACAAAATTGGTTTTTAAAATTAAATTTAATATAAAATATTAGTGCTCACCAGAGTGGTTCCTTTCTAGGTACTCATACAACTTTAAATGAAACGACAGAGCCTTCAGGGACAGTATACATGAGAACCTTCACAGGAACCACTGTCGCTTTAGTGTCACTGAGTGGCCTCATTGTGGCCTCACCCCACCACGGGTTCACTGGTCCTACTCTAGATCTTTTTTTTTTTTTTTTTTTTAAACCTTTATTGTGCATGAAATAAAGAACAAATACGGGCCCACAACCATCCGGCCGGCCACAAATACTCATGAAGCACCAGTGCATGCAATACGGCGACACAGTAATACGTCGTACCATCAGCTAATATTTAGAAATCAAACTGGAGAGCGCCGCAATACCATGACACAGGAGCAATGAAGGTTAATTTTAAATTTTCTGTGCAACTATTGAGTCCAAGTCGTGTTGTTTCTTAATCATGAAAAATAATAAAATAAAGAGCGAGGTCCATGCAGGTGGGACATGACATTAGCTACAGTTTTCCACTCAATCTAACAGCTCAGCAATCAAGTCCCCACCAGGCAGGATGGCAGCTAGATGTCCACGCTACAGGGTATCAGTCCCAACATCCCATTCTTATCTCCGCCGCCACCCATCCCCCAGTATGCCTAAACACGGGCCAAGATGAAAAAAGAAAAAATATAGAAGAAGAGCAAAAATAGGCACCATAGAAACTAAACAGAAACTGAAATTTAACCCCCCACCCTACACACATGCAGAGGCTATGGCCTACCCCCCCCCCCCCCCAGCAGAGCGTCTGTCGCCCCATAAACTCGAAATATAGCAAGAGAAGAGAAAAAAGAGAGCAGAAAAGAAGAAAGAGAAAGCAAAGGGGAAATATAAACCAGTGATATAGGGAGCAAGGAAAGAAATTCTATCCTATAACTCCCACTAAAGAAAAGGCCGGGAGGAGGGCCAGGCACACGTATGCTCGGACACCGCCGGCCCAATAAACATTCTCCACCCCAATATCGGCAACAAATAGATTCAGCAAAAAGTTTGACAATTAGGGAGAGTCAATTCAAAGTATGCAATAAAACAGACCGAAATCGGGTCCCTCACAGTCTCCACCCGCCAGCGTATTAATTTACCAAAGGGATCGCCTAGCCCTGTCCCGATCTGGGACTTATCCTCTCACCCACCCTCCATGGTAGTCCAGTGCAGTCCAAGATAGCGAGAGAAAATGGCCGCCTTGAGGAGGGGGGAGGTGCATAAGCACAGAAGTAACGTCGCCTGTCCTCAAAAAGCGTATCTCCCTCGGTCACAAACTCTTCCGATTCCTTCAAGCGACAAAAGTCACACAGCAGGGAGATCAAAGACTCCAAGGAAGGAGCAGATGAAGGGGCGAGAGGACAGGCTGCTAGTGTCCAAAGCAGCGGAGATGTTAAACGAGGCAAACAGTCAGGCACGGAACAAAGGGGAGACAATGTTGCAGCAACAGACCTGATGGGTGGCAGCGAGTCGCTACAAGTAGCAGCAATAGCTACATTAACCTCGACAGTAGCACTCGGAGGCGGCGGTGTGCTGGTAGACTGTAGCAAAGGCAAATCCAAACTCTGTCGGGGATGGATCCCCTGCTCCCGACACAGAGCATGGGCACATGCATCAATTTTCACACCCAGTACACTGTAGTTATGCATCATCTCCGATCGTAGTTCCCCCAGGATCGTTAACACGTCCTCGTAGGTCCATTCAGGCTGCAGTTCCCTTAGCTCTGCACCTCCGGAGGAAAAATGAGATCCGGCCCCCTGCACGAAAGTGAGCTCGCAGTCCCGTGGTGAGGGCGTGCAGTCATCCCCGCATAGCAAAATAGCAGGCATCGCCATCTTACCCTCGATCCACTGGAAAGCTGGGGGGGGGGGAGGGGGGTCGCAGGGCACGACCGATCAATAGCTGTCGTCCCCGGAGTATACAGTGTCACCCTCGGTCTGCGGTGTAGGCAGGGAACCACGGCAGTCTGGTCAAGCAGACAGAGTAGAGGGGGGGCTCGCCGGGCAGAGCAACAATGGGAGCCGAACAGCATCATGGCGGCTCCGGACAAAGGAACCGCAGACAAAGCACGTCTCCCCCTTGTCCTCGCGCAACTCAGTGTATACGCGGTAAATCTTTGGTGGCAGGCGTTGGCCGGTCTGTATACCGGTTTAGGCGGCACTTCGCAGTTTTCGCATCCTCCGTAGCAGATCGGCCGCCTCGGAGCCCGCGAGGTCCGGCAAAGCGCTGTGATGCGAGCGGGGTCCCGGGCTGAAGGGCGATCCGTCCGATATCTTCCGTCGCCGGGCGGGTGGAGAGTTCGGAAGAACACTGTCAGAGCCAGCTCCGCTTCCCGCACATTTCGGTCCAGGAAATATCAGGATGGCAAGCAGGATTTCGGTGCGGGACTCCAGGGCCGGCGGTGCCGAGAGGCTACACGTCCGCTCAGGTCGCCATCTTGGCTCCTCCCCCCTACTCTAGATCTTTAACTCACACTGGCATGTCCATAGTAAAATACTCATGTAAGGTTCTGTAATGCCTCCTAATCTTTTATTATTCATTAATTAATTAATTAATGTATCAATATATCACAAGCTCGCCAGAGGAGAAGAGAATCTCAACATTCTCTCCATATCAAATATGCATCAAATTTCATCACAAACTAAAGAAACGTCACACATAAGAACACAACTTTCCTATGTAGCTAGCCCCTCTGGTAAACAAAGCTGCAGACCCATACCCTCACGGTGATCACTCACAAACACTACTGAATTAAGACATTTCCAGCATCTCATCAACTCTCTCAAGAGCGCAGTATAGCTCTCAGCTTAGAGCCATGCTGCCATGCCAAAGTGACACAATGTGTGGTCACTCAATACCAATGATTCTGTGTGGAGAAGAGCTTACCTGAGACATCAGTGGATCACCTTCGAGGCACCTGTGGCAAGAACAACATCTCTGCCTAACATTATGATGACTTACACTGCACCTTCCACCCAGTTCTCTCAGGACATACACCAGCTGTCTATTCAGTGGTCGATGCACCTTTGGTATGGGTAGGTGTTTCCTTACACTTTCTGATGTATGCATGAGTGGCCAATAAGTTTGATTACCATAGAAAAAGAACAGATGATAGTGGAAGTGGTGGTGAGTAAGAAACAAACAGTAGACCGTACACTGATACATTTGTGCCCACAATTCATGAACACCTTTCCAAAACTGGGGCACAATTTAAGTCCAACTTACTTCGAGAGAAGGTGATACCAGGCACCATGTATCCACCCATTCAGAGCATGAGATGGAATTCTATAGCTCTTAAATAACCTAAGATAAAAGCGCTACAAACTCTCTGGTGAACAAAATGTGAGTAAAAGTAGTTTCTGAAATATGAGAAGAAAAGAGGCACCCAATGTCTCCTCTTCCTTTAGCCAAGATAACACTAAAGCAGCAGTAAGGACCGTGCAGACTTTTCGTGCCTGCTTCAGCTGTGAATATAGTTCCTGTAACCTTAATTGGATACCTGTCCCTGATCACCTTTGTTTCATCGCTTCAAGCGGACTCTGCGGAATGCCATGCACACCATCTCTTAGCATCACAAATGACACTGCGAAAAAGCCCCAGAACGGAGGGCTGGCAGGATTTCACATGCATTTGGAGAAATATTCCCAGTTAGATTCAAGGAAACATACGCCAACTGGAACTTCCCTTAAGTACTTCGAATCGGTTACAATTTTGCATGCAGAATTTGCTCTTTGTGCAAATTTATACATTTCCAAATGTAACCCATTTGTGCACTTTTACATGCAACTTTTCTCTTCACGCCCCCTAATAAAGAACACTTGTATTGCTGTCTTTGACCAGTGATAATATATGTATTAGGTTCAAGGGTGGGAAAACATCTGAAAAATGACATTTGAATACCCCCGGGCTACCAAGTTTGTTGGTTTTTGGAAGTAGACCCACCCAGTATGACGACAATCTTGACCCTCACCCAAAGTTTAGGATTGTGAAAAATCCACTACACTAGCAGAATTTGAGTATTTGCAATTGCCATTTGAAAGATAAAACTCTTATTTTATTAACCATCATTGACAAATTGCATCCTTAATTGGCTTTTTTGTGCATGTAAGCAGAACTTTGTTCTGCTTAAGAAGCAGGCCTTATGGATATTAGGCAGGACAAATACTTTATGCCAGTATGTAATAAAGTGTTTGTTTTGTTGCTCAATTTCGGTGTAATTTATTTCAGACTCTTCAATGCACAGAGAAGGATGAAAGTATGTGATATAAACTTCCGAGGTGGCAGGAAAAAAACATACTTAAAAGTGTAAAAAAGAATTTATAAAACAGCCAAAAGAAGCTGTTTGAGCAGGGATAGGGCAATCCAGAGAAAAGCAGAATATGCTCCTCATTAAAGAGATTACTTACAGGCTTCATTTTCAAATACAAACATTTCTACTCTCTCTTCCTTTAAAACATTTAACCTACAAATGAATTACATGAAAGCTGCTATATCAGGAAAAAGTCATGAAAGAGAATGTATGGTATGAGATGCATAAGCCAAATTGTGTAAAAAGCACACAGAGCCCAGAGACATTTTTTGCAGAAAAAAGCAAGCAGCTTGGTTTGCATTTATTGATGAAGTCATTCATGCAAATATATAAATACAGAATACCATGTAAAGTGACAGAATAAATAGACACAAACACAAAAGCCCGAAGATTGCAGGGTTTCAGCATAAAATGGAGACAATTTCTTTACACGCAGGAGAATAGTTTGTACAAAGAGGAGTAACTCAACTTACAGAGCTGAAGTCTGCAAAACCCATGGAAGAGTCTTTTGGTGCTTTACCGGAAGACAGAGGGGCAAAAGGGTCTTTCCCACTAAACGGGTCGTTGAAGCCTTTTTTACTGTGGAACATGTCGCCGCCGTCAGTGCCAAAAGGCTGAAACGGGTCTTTGGGCTTGGAGAACTCCGATGTCCCGAGCTGGCTCACAGGAGTGTTTTTACCTAGGAGGTGAAAGCAGAAATCAAAATTATGAACCATGGTAGAGTACAGACCCATGGGGCTCTTTGGGATGACAAGAGCGACACTTATATCATCATTTTGTTTCCTCTCCACTTCCTTCTCAGTCTCACCTCTCGCCGCTAATTTTGAATTCATGAAGACAAGTTCCCCAATAATACTGGGCAATAATTTTTGTACAATAATATTCTGCACCTCAAAAATACAATTAAAATATGCCATGGAAACACAAGCACAAAGTATGGAAATGTAACTCTGCATAAGGATCACATAGCAAACAGAAATAAACATGGTGTACGCGGTTATCCGTAATAATCTTTCATGTCGAAATCTAGTCTCTAAACGCTTTCAAATGCAATTACATCTGCTTGTGTCTTTCATACCTATTTGGAATCAATGTCCTCACACAAGCTACTCTTAAAATTAATTTATACCTCTTTAAGCAGGGCCTCCACTCTCACAAGATGACTTTTCTAAAATCATAGCTCTGATAAAAGTTGCCCCGTATGCCCTTAAAGTGAGCTCATCTCCAAAAGAGGAATTTCCTTTGCCTAAAATATCTCAAGCTAAAGAAATCCTCAAATTTGACTTTTGAATTGCCTAATCTCACCATGTATGTATGTATGTATGTATGTATGTATGTATGTATGTATGTATGTATGTATGTATGTATGTATATGTTTTCACAGAAGTCTACTGAAATATACAGCCTGTTTCAGAGGCATGTGCGCATGTTTTGTTGTTTGCACGACGCAGCAACAATAACAAATTCAAGCATTGAGGTGTGCTTTTTGGTTTGATTTTGTGTGCTTCCTGTAATAAAGCATTCCCAGTTGTCACAGTGGAAGTGGTCCATAGGTGGGTGATGTGGGGGCTTACAAACAAGTTATACCAGTTACAAGATTCCAACAAAGACAAGGTAAAACCTTAGTCTGGGAGAGTAGATATCCATGAAGGCATCCCTATGCTGAACATTTTAGTCACCCTTTCCAGCAAACTGCAGAAAGACCCAACGTGAACACGGCCACTGAGGGTAGCTCAGATCCCAGATTCCATCAGGTTTCTAAACCACAAGTCAGAACGGTCCTTGGCCAACAAGGAGTTGGTTTATACATAGACATTTCACAACGTTGTTTACTGGTTTACCACAACAATATTTGTAGCTTAGGACTCTGAGGTCTGAAGTGCCACTGAAGGGAGAACATGCTCAGACAATGTGAAAAAATACCAGGCTCCTTAATACTGAGGGCTGAAAGAACTGAACAGAAAGAGCAGTGAAAGCTTCAGCCTCCTTGACGCAGGGAAGAGATTCTAAATATGAAGAAGCTGATCTACTGAGGGGGTAACGGGAAGTTGCCTGAATAGATTTGAGAACACTGTGAGCTGAAGGAAGAGAGAGCAGCCCGCAAATAACATGAAAAGCCTCCATTTCACCTGACGCAGGTAAGATTTCCTAGATAAGATGGATGTTATCTACCTAGGGAACGACACTATCCGGAACCGTGTGTCTCTGTCACCTATCTTTTCATCAACCCATCTACAGAGCTTCAACCACAAACGGTTGAACAAGCCGTTTGATGAACAGTGTTATAAAGATGAATTATCAGTAAGAAGTAAAGTGCTTAATGCCAGTGTGTTCAAAAGCCTAGCAGTCATATGTACATGTGTAATCAACAACTGTGACAGGATGCCTATAGCTGCAAATATAAAGAGGGTGACGTGCAGCCGGGTGTGCCTGACGTTCATCACCTGGAGGCCCACTCAAATCCCATGCAAAGAGACACTTTAGACTTACAATTTATCAGACATTAAAGTCGCTGAAATTAGAGTGCTCCCTTTATGCAGACGCGATCGGCTAATCTTCCCAGTCATCCTACCTAATGAGATACTATAAGTTTTCCACGCTAGGGATACTTTTGAAAAAAGGAACTAAGACACGGTCAGTTGTCTCAGCCTACTTGATTTAATACCAAACTCTGCTACTGGCAGTGAAGGACGTGTGGAAGGAATTCCAAATCTATAGAGATTCAGACACCATATCGCTGCATTCAAGAGGATTTACAACCAGACACACTCAGTCGCACACTATTGCATGACACCAAAGTAGAGACACAATGGTATATATAACGAAACCTTATTTCCTACCACCTACAATATAAAAAAATAAAAGCAACAACATCCGAGCTGGCTTAAGATGCCAGAGTCTGTGTTGTCAAAGACCTTCACTGGGGGGCTTTGACTCTACCCTTGAAAATAAAATCTTGCACCAGCTTGGAGTGTAACTCAAGTGTCCATGTGTAATACATATATGTTTATCCAATCCTGATCCAAAACACCTATCTGAGTCCACTAGGTCCCTCCAATTTCCTAAAAAACGCTTACTTGTCCGGTTGGCTTTTTGCCTGACCTCTGTAGGAGGCTGGGGATCCTTTACAGCAAGATGCAAACTCTTGAACCTCTAGCTGGTGCTTCTGTAACAGGAGGCCACCACAAACTGTGGTAGTCTTTTAAAAACATAACCTATTCTAATCGGTTCAATTCTCCAAATACAGGCATGACAGCATCAAAGCATCTGATGATGGCCTACGATAGAGTGTACAATCCAAATTAGGTCACTCACAAATCTCCAATACCTATTTGTCCTGCGGTAGCTGCAGCTGCAGTCAAGCCATCCTAACTTGCAAACCCCCACTACAACCGACACGCGACTTGCACCTCACAATAGAAAAAGCAACAAGGGCAACCACAGACAATAAGTTCTAAAACCAACACCGAACTCTATCTGTGCACTAGATATGAACAGTAATGATTAGTTAAAAGGAAACAGCAAATGAGTCCAACATTTAAACCTCAGAGAAAGTAAAAATTAACATACATCAACTACAAGAAGGAGTGGGGTCCTTTCTATCAACTCTTTCACTTACATGAATGCATGCCTTAATCCAGTCCAGTGAGACTGCTTTTTCCTTCCAGAGAACCACTTTTGGTATTCTGTGTCATACATATGTTACAAACTGAGCACAGGCGCTCACATGCTAACAGCAGGGACGACTTTGTTATTTTCATCTATTTTCCTCTGCTGTGACACAGGGGCATCTAAACTGACTAGGGTGCAGAAAGCTTGCACTATTGTTGCCTATTCTGCCCTCATTTTGGTACGAAAGAGAGGCTTGCATTGCCTTCATGGTGCTGTACAAAGCTAGGAGGAGGCTTGCACTGTTGCTGCTCGAGCTGTGACTCTGTTTGCACATGTATGGGGCTTGCACTGATACTACCAATGCACTATATGCCTGTCCATCGCCTGTAAAGAGTGTCTATGAAGCCTGGACCACTGCTGTGCCTGCTCTGTATGCGAGGGCAGCTTGCATTTCTGCAGTTTGTGCTCTGCCTTTAGCAGGTGGGTAAGAGAGGATGTACGGGTAACTTACACTTTCTCTGATACTGCTAAAAATATTCAGTGAGAGATGATTAATGTTGCATGGATGCCGCCCGTGTCATACTTGTCTGATCAGTGTGAGAAGCTGCCTTGGCGATATGTAAGGAAAAGCAAAGCTACAGCTGCCTGTGCTGTTTCTAAGCCGATGGTTACATACCGCCAGAGAAAGAGGTACACTTCTGGCAGTGTGCCTTTCACATTTTATTCAAGTATAGAAATCGTAATCACAAATGGCTGCAAGGTTCTTCCTACCTTCCAAAGGAGAAAGCAGGCCCTGCCTCGCCGGAAGGTGGGTTGAGGGGCCAAAGACAGTTACAGTATCCCTAGGTGCAACATCCTTCTGGCCCAGGTTGAAGCACCCCGTGGAATTCAGCTTTCTCGGCATCAGGAGAAGGATGAGTGTTGGAGAGGATACCTATTGTGGTTGAAAGCGCCATTGTTCGATCAGAGAAGCAACGCCCACACTAAGAACCCGAAAATGAAGCTTCTGGAAAAGCGAGGATTCTGAAGTCAATCTTTGAAGTCCCCCAGAAGGAGAATAGGATCTTCCCACCTCCTGATACAGCTCTCATGCATGAATGTCACAGAACATCTGCTCAAAGCATCTGCCTGAAACGTGTGCAATGCCATCAGATACACAACGTCTAGCGAGATCCATAAGCAAAGAATAGCGACTAGGGCTCTCCTCGAACACCCAAATGGACCTCGCCGCCATTTCAGTTAATGTACTGGTCACTGTGCCTGTAAGGAAAATGCACAGAGGCCCAGAGCAGTTGAATTTTCCACTTCTTCAGGTGGGAAGGGGATGCTAAGTGCTTCACCAGTTGCTAGTGCACAAATCTCGGATATGAACCATGGAGCGCTTGACAAAAGAATCCATGATAAAAGTCACCCAGGGCCATAATTGCTCAAAAAGCTCTCCCAGTAGCAAATATTTCAACACTGCAGGTCTGTTCCTAATTCCCTGGAATTGGAGAATAAATCCTGGCCCACATTTAGTTTAAATAGGCTCTTAGATTTCAATGCAGGGTCTCATATTCAAACATGCTTAAGAAACGTAGAAGACGCATGAAGTCACATGACCCAAGAGTCAGAGTAAAATCACAGACTGGATATTATGCAGGTTAGAAGATGCAAACTGTTTGATGACCTGCTGACACACGCTGCAAAGTTTGAAGGGCCTCTCATGAACCGTATCCACCAGCATGCAGCGGAGACTATGTATGTGTCAGTATATGCAACAGGTTGCTGTTCTACTAGAGGTGCACAGACGGCAAAGAAAGAGAGTCACCTTAACAGGAAACTTGCAGTTGTTGTGCCCATTCTGAGAGAGGTGTCTGCCTGTGTGTGTGCATATATACACGTTTGTGAAGAATGCTTACAATGCTGCTGACCACAGTGGTGGATGAGAGAAGCATGCACTACTTTTGGACAAATAGAACTTACTGTGAGGAAGCATGGACCACTGCAGTCCATGCTGGGTTTAGTATGACGGAAGCAAAACTACTCCTGCCCAACATGAGTTTAGTGTTACAACCATGCACTACTGCTGCCTTAACTGTATTTAGTGTGAGAGAAGCAGCACTACTATTACCTGAAATTAATTAGGGTGAGGAAAGCAGCACAACTGCTGGTCAAAATGTGTTTAGTATGAGGGAGGAAGTACCGCTGGCCCACCTCAGTTTAGTGTGAGAAAAGCAGCACGACTGCTGTCTACACTGGGTTTCCTGGAAGGGTAACAGCACTACTGCTCTTTGAACTGTGCTTAGTGTGATGGAAGCAGTACTACTGCTGCCCAAACTGTGCTTAGTGTGAGGGAAACAGCGCTGCTGCTGCCTGAACTGTGCTTAGTGTGAGGGAAACAGCAATACTGCTGCCTGAACTGTGCTTAGTGTGAGGGAAGCAGCACTACGGCAGCCCACACTGTGTTTAGAGTGAGGGAAGCATGCAATACTGCTGCCTAAACTGTGCTTAGTGTGAGGGAAGCAGCACTACTGCAGCCCACACTGTGTTTAGAGTGAGGGAAGCATGCAATACTGCTGCCTGAACTGTGCTTAGTGTGAGGGAAGCATGCAATACTGCTGCCTGAACTGTGCTTAGTGTGAGGGAAACAGCAATACTGCTGTCTGAACTGTGTTTAGAGTGAGCGAAGCAGCGCTGCTGCTGCCTGAACTGTGCTTAGTGTGAGGGAAACAGCACTACTGCTGTCTGAACTGTGCTTAGTGTGAGGTAAGCAGCGCTGCTGCTGCCTGAACTGTGCTTAGTGTGAGGGAAACAGCAATACTGCTGCCTGAACTGTGCTTAGTGTGAGGGAAGCATGCAATACTGCTGCTTGAACTGTGCTTGGTGTGAGAGAAGCAGGCAATACTGCTGCATGAACTGTGCTTAGTGTGAGGGAGCATGCAATACTGCTGCCTGAACTGTGCTTAGTGTGAGGGAAGCATGCAATACTGCTGCCTGAACTGTGCTTAGTGTGAGGGAAGCATGCAATACTGCTGCATGAACTGTGCTTAGTGTGAGGGAGCATGCAATACTGCTGCCTGAACTGTGCTTAGTGTGAGGGAGCATGCAATACTGCTGCCTGAACTGTGCTTAGTGTGAGGGAAGCATGCAATACTGCTGCCTGAACTGTGCTTAGTGTGAGGGAAGCATGCAATACTGCTGCCTGAACTGTGCTTAGTGTGAGGGAAGCATGCAATACTGCTGCCTGAACTGTGCTTAGTGTGAGGGAAGCATGCAATACTGCTGCCTGAACTGTGCTTAGTGTGAGGGAGCATGCAATACTGCTGCCTGAACTGTGCTTAGTGTGAGGGAGCATGCAATACTGCTGCCTGAACTGTGCTTAGTGTGAGGGAAGCATGCAATACTGCTGCCTGAACTGTGCTTAGTGTGAGGGAAGCATGCAATACTGCTGCCTGAACTGTGCTTAGTGTGAGGGAGCATGCAATACTGCTGCCTGAACTGTGCTTAGTGTGAGGGAGCATGCAATACTGCTGCCTGAACTGTGCTTAGTGTGAGGGAAGCATGCAATACTGCTGCCTGAACTGTGCTTAGTGTGAGGGAAGCATGCAATACTGCTGCCTGAACTGTGCTTAGTGTGAGGGAAGCATGCAATACTGCTGCCTGAACTGTGCTTAGTGTGAGGGAAGCATGCAATACTGCTGCCTGAACTGTGCTTAGTGTGAGAGAAGCATGCAATACTGCTGCATGAACTGTGCTTAGTGTGAGGGAAGCATGCAATACTGCTGCATGAACTGTGCTTAGTGTGAGGGAGCATGCAATACTGCTGCATGAACTGTGCTTAGTGTGAGGGAGCATGCAATACTGCTGCCTGAACTGTGCTTAGTGTGAGGGAAGCATGCAATACTGCTGCCTGAACTGTGCTTAGTGTGAGGGAAGCATGCAATACTGCTGCCTGAACTGTGCTTAGTGTGAGGGAAGCATGCAATACTGCTGCCTGAACTGTGCTTAGTGTGAGGGATATTTACAACAAGGGGTGGTGAGGGACAGAGTCTCTGAATTAAACAGAATACTCTCACCCAGTCAAAAGATCCGGGTTAGATCCAACACCGTTTTTTAGCTCACTGCACCATCCCAGTTTCAGAACCTGGCTGTATGCAAATTAGTCTGTTCCTGTCCCAGTGCATGATGGGAACAGGGCAAACCAAACTACAAAAGCCAATTCTTACACTGGGAAGGAAACAAGCTACCGGGGACCGGTTTCTGGCATTTCAGCCGTCTTCGGCCCGGCTTGCTTGAATCCTGATGGTGCAATGAGCAAGGGACTCACATCTGAGTATACCCTTCCACGCTTAGGGTGGACAAAAATATTTACAACAAGGGGTGGTGAGGGACAGAGTCTCTGAATTAAACAGAATACTCTCACCCAGTCAAAAGATCCGGGTTAGATCCAACACCGTTTTTTAGCTCACTGCACCATCCCAGTTTCAGAACCTGGCTGTATGCAAATTAGTCTGTTCCTGTCCCAGTGCATGATGGGAACAGGGCAAACCAAACTACAAAAGCCAATTCTTACACTGGGAAGGAAACAAGCTACCGGGGACCGGTTTCTGGCATTTCAGCCGTCTTCGGCCCGGCTTGCTTGAATCCTGATGGTGCAATGAGCAAGGGACTCACATCTGAGTATACCCTTCCACGCTTAGGGTGGACAAAAATATTTACAACAAGGGGTGGTGAGGGACAGAGTCTCTGAATTAAACAGAATACTCTCACCCAGTCAAAAGATCCGGGTTAGATCCAACACCGTTTTTTAGCTCACTGCACCATCCCAGTTTCAGAACCTGGCTGTATGCAAATTAATCTGTTCCTGTCCCAGTGCATGATGGGAACAGGGCAAACCAAACTACAAAGCCAATTCTTACACTGGGAAGGAAACAAGCTACCGGGGACCGGTTTCTGGCATTTCAGCCGTCTTCGGCCCGGCTTGCTTGAATCCTGATGGTGCAATGAGCAAGGGACTCACATCGGAGTATACCCTTCCACGCTTGAAGAATTGGCTTGGTAGTTTAGTCTGCCCTGTTCCCATGATGCACTGGGCCAGGGACAGACTGATTTGCATATAGCCAGGTTCTGAGCTGGGATGGGGCAGTGAGATAAATAACGGTGATGGATCAAGCCCTGATCTTTGGACTGGGTAAGAGTGGTCTGTTTAACTCAGACACTCTGTTCATCACCACCCCCCTTTTTGTAAATCGTTTTTGGCCACTATAGGTGTGGCAGGGTATACTCAGACATGAGTCCCTTTCTCACTGCTCCATCAGGATTCAAGCAAGCCGGGCCGAAGAAGGCTGAAATGCCAGAAACCGGTCCCCGGTAGCTTGTCTCCTTTTTGGTGAAGAATTGGCTTGGTAGTTTAGTCTGCCCTGTTCCCATGATGCACTGGGCCAGGGACAGACTGATTTGCATATAGCCAGGTTCTGAGCTGGGATGGGGCAGTGAGATAAATAACGGTGATGGATCAAGCCCTGATCTTTGGACTGGGTAAGAGTGGTCTGTTTAACTCAGACACTCTGTTCATCACCACCCCCCTTTTTGTAAATAGTGTGAGGGAAGCATGCAATACTGCTGCCTGAACTGTGCTTAGTGTGAGAGAAGCATGCAATACTGCTGCCTGAACTGTGCTTAGTGTGAGGGAAGCATGCAATACTGCTGCCTGAACTGTGCTTAGTGTGAGGGGAGCATGCAATACTGCTGCCTGAACTGTGCTTAGTGTGAGGGAGCATGCAATACTGCTGCCTGAACTGTGCTTAGTGTGAGGGAGCATGCAATACTGCTGCCTGAACTGTGCTTAGTGTGAGAGAAGCATGCAATACTGCTGCCTGAACTGTGCTTAGTGTGAGGGAAGCAAGCAATACTGCAGCCCAAACAGTGTTTAGAGTGAGGGAAGCAGCACTACTGCTGCCTGAACTGTGCTTAGTATGAAGGAAGCAGGTAAAACATGGGGGAATGATTCAGTTTTGGATTAGACAGAGGCTGGAATCCTGATACATGTACAAAAAACAAATTACCTCTGACACCATAGATCAAACATGGTTCTCTCCCAAACGATTTTTTAATTATCTTTGGGATATATTCATTTATATATGTCTTATTTTTTCACATTTAATTTACAAAACATTCATGCCTGTCACTGAGCAAGCTAGACCAGAGTTTTCTTGCCTTCCCATATCAGTATATACACATCA
The DNA here is from genome assembly GCF_964263255.1 of Lissotriton vulgaris. Lineage (NCBI taxonomy): Eukaryota > Metazoa > Chordata > Amphibia > Caudata > Salamandridae > Lissotriton > Lissotriton vulgaris. Next base: position 460,432 of record NW_028250769.1, on the reverse strand, counting down.
ATAACCAATAAAGATTTTGTTTACAAAAAAAGATGTGCCCAACAATTATATACAGTGCATAACAACTTAAACGTACAGTGCATTATTCAATAGAAAATGTGTCAAACAGGGATTCCAAGGTACATGTCACAAACTCGACATTGTATCAGGTAAAGCAAAGTCCTACTAAAGTTTGTCACCATGGACTGTGGCGAGGGCAGGTTACTGCTTTTCTGTCCTCAAGCTAATGTACTTTTCTAGCCAGGGGAGAGGTCAAGGATGGTGCTCAGAACTCAAGGGTAGAGCCCTATATAATGGGGTCTATTTAGTCCAATTTTGGGACCTAGTTAGAACTTGGGTCTGTGTGGAGTCTCTCCCAGGTGGGGCCAACGCGTTTCGACCTTCTATGTGGCATTTCTTTTTGCGAAGGTGTCCGTCAGGGGTGGTAAATTTTCAAAGAAGGACTTGCGAACTGTGTGGATTTCTTTGAGGACCCAAGGAGGGTTAGTTTGTGTTGTCCTTATTCTCCTCATCAATGGCGTGAGCTTTAAATTGCGCGCAGTCCCACAGTGTACTTTCACCTTCAGGGACCCGCCATCGTTCTTGTGCTTCAGCGAATGGAGCAGGGGCCGTAACAGTGTTCTCTTGGTGCAGGCATAGACTTTGTTGCTTCGTTCACGAGTCTGCTATGTTTATTCTCCTTGTCGGATCGGTAACTTGGTCAGAGGTAGTATGAGGGAAGCAGCACTACTGCTGCCCAAACTGTATTTAGAGTGAGGAAAGCAGCACTACTGCTGCCTGAACTGTGCTTACAGTGAGGGAAGCAGCACTACTGCTGTCTACACTGGGTTTACTGGAAGAGAAGCAGCACTACAGCTGCCTGAACTGTGTTTAGTGTGAGGAAAGCAGCACACCTGCTGTCTGAACTGTGTTTAGTGTGAGGGAAGAAGCACTACTGCTGTCTACACTGGGTTTACTGGAGGGGAAGCATGCACTACCGCTGCCCAAACTGTGTTTAGTGTGAGGGAAGCAGCACTACTGCGGCCTGAACTGTGTTTAGTGTGAGGAAAGCAGCACACCTGCTGTCTGAACTGTGTTTAGTGTGAGGGAAGAAGCACTACTGCTGTCTACACTGGGTTTACTGGAGGGGAAGCATGCACTACTGCGGCCTGAATTGTGCTTAGTTTGAGGGAAGCAACACTACTGCTGTCTACACTGGGTTTACTGGAAGGGAAGCATGCACTACTGCTGCCAACACTGGGTTTAACATGAGGGAAGAATGCAACACTGCTGTCTTTATTGGGCTCAGTTTAACAGAAGCATGTGGTACAGCTGCCCACACATGGTTTACCTGAGGGAGGATAAACAGGAATGGATTGGTGCAAGGACATGAAAAAAAATACTTCTGATGTAACAGCATGCCCCAAACTTTAGAAGAGCTGGACCCCTTGGTAGGAGGCTGGTTTATGTTCACAAAACAGGTGAGGTGGACTTGAACATCTGCAGAAACCTCAGGCAGGCATAAGATACAGTTGTTCAAAGATAAGGATGCTGCAACATCTCAATACAGAGACCAGGCTTGAGTGGGATCATGTAAAAGATGTATTTGAATACAAGTTATAGAGGTGCCACTTTGCATCAGAATAATTTTATTATTTTAGAACTTAAAAAATGAATAATAATACACAGTTACATTTTTTTAAATAAAGCATGCACTGTTGCTGCCTAGTTTGTGTACATGTGATAAACGTGTGTGCTGTTGTTACGTGTGTTTCTTGCACATATTCCATTCATGCATGTGGAAAACATACGATAGAAAAACAAGCTGTGCAGTTTTATGCAATACTTTGGAATAAAGTGCTGGTGCCCAGCAGCCCAAGTGTCTTTATGTAATGCTCGTTTGTTACTGCAACAAATTTAGGTTTGAGAAGGTGCAATTTCCTTCAAGTACATGAGAGATGAGTTTCAGTACAAGTTTGAAATAAACTGATGTGCTGATAAATAAAAGCCCCACACCCAAACCGCACTTCCAGGCATGGGTTACCAAGACCTTAAAAAACGAACAACAAAACACAAAGTAATCTGTCAAAGACGGATTTCTTGAAGTGCAAGAAAGAGAGCTAGCTCCCCAGCCTCAATTCTGTTACGCGTGGGCTACCAAAAATGAAACTATACAAGTAAAGACTATGTACATAATGAATATGTGTCCATGTGGTTTAACTGTAAAACGACAAACGACAGAGTAAACATGATCTTAGGAAAAACGTTACAAATATCTTAAAGGAACTTATTACTAAAAAGTCAACGAATTGTAACAAGACCACAACAGATGAAAAATTAGCAATATCAGCGTGGGATGGTCTTTTCCACATCAACTGCTGCTGTTTTTCTAGTTTCTGCTCGTTGAACTCCCTCAGTCTCCTTATGACTGTGGACGAGGGTGCAAGTTGAGGGGTGTGTGTGTGTGTGTGTGTGCGCTTGAGCCTTTGTTGCTTTACATGAAGCTTGCTGATTGCTTTCTGCACACGTGTGTGCAGGTGTCTCAGAGAGTTCCTGTGGTTGGATCAAAGAAGTAAAGCCACAGCACGATTTGTTTGCTGAGAAGGAAGAGATCATGTAAAAAAAGTCCCCCTGGCAGCTTCTTTCCCGGATTGCTTGTTTTTGTTACAAACCTCATTTGTCTTTGTTTAAACAAAAAGAAATATATAACTTATGTTTGATGTAGGGAATATTCTATAAATTTACAAGACTGCTTGAAATGTACCATACCCAACTCAGACAATGTGCCAGGTAAGTAGCCCTCAGCACACTGTTTTTGTGGTTCACAAAATCCTTCCTTACCTTCAATAAAAATATTTTTTAACTGTTTTTATTTATTGTTCGAAAAAACAACGGACTAGTCAACAGGTATATCTCACATATCATCCATATAGTACAATAAGTAACAATCATAATAGGTACGGATAGAGTTGGCGCCACTGGAATTTCCCTTCATGACACCCATACCTCTTTACCCCCCCCCCCCACTAAATGTAACTAAATGTTTTTTCTGCCCCATGTCGATATCCATACTGGCCCGCCACTCTTTCATAGGGGAGAGTTCCGCTGTTCCCCAATATTTGGCTTTGTCTTGCCTTGCAGCTACGAGTCCAAAGTTACTTAGCAAGAGCTTATATCTACCTTCAATAATCTTGGTCGCTTGTGGTCCAGGCTACAATCTGAAGCCACTTAGACTACTGTATACTTTTTTCTAGGTGCCCCGGATTGTCTCATCAAATCCTATGGCGTCTTCAGAACCAGCATCTCATCTAATTCTGGATCATCAAACCTGATCTTCAGCCAACAAAGCAATGGATGCTCTGCACTGGCTTCCCACCTCAAGGAATCACATTCAAATCCTTCTGCATGGTCTCCAAAGCCACACACCCCGAGGTCCAGGTTCCCTCCCAAAGAAATTTAAATCAAGTTCTATAACCCATTCTAGACCCTCAGGCCACCGATGGCTAAACTGCTGGTTATCAAAATATTGCCCCCAGACTGGGGTTGGTGGTCTTACCTTTCAGTCATGTCAGGTCACTCTGGAATTCCCTTCTGATTCATCTTAGAGCAGAAACTAAACTTCTTTCCTCTCATAACACTCTTTAAACCTGGCTATTTGCTAATGTCTCTTTTTCCTGTGCCGTTCGTGTGCTCCCGCTCTTCCCCTGTTCTAGCACCAGGGCACCTTATAGATAATCGCTCGCTTTTACAAAGGCCACATAGCGTAACAGCACCTTAATACCTGGGCTGCACTGGGAGCCCTAGAATGTGTCCAAGCACCACTTTATTACTGTCCCAAGAGAGTACGCCAACTTCTATCAAGAAGGTGAACCTCCAGCCAAAGAACTATTGAACAAGTTACTTACCTTCGGTAATGACATATCTGTAAGAAACAGTAGTTAGTATTAGATTCCTTACCTTAGAATATCCCCAGGCGTCAGACTGGATCCGGAAATTTTTGCCTAGCAGTACCCTTGCGCGTCGGTAGGCGTCGTCTGCGGCTCCGCGTCTGCCGTCGGCGTCGTGGGCGCTGTGATGACGTTGTTGGAGTAATTAGACAACGCCTCCGCGCGCTGACGTCAGTTCTTATACACAGCTTTTCTCCGCCAGAAACGCAGAGCCATGTTAAAAACCAACACTGGTACCATTGAAACTAGGGCCCTGAAAGGGGATGACCTTAACCCTAGATATCGGTTCGCAGAACGTGGAGGATGGGTGGGGCGGTAAGGAATCTAATACTAACTACTGTTTCTTACAGATATATCGTTACCGAAGGTAAGTAACTTGTTCATCTGAAAGAAACAGGTTAGTATTAGATTCTTTACCTTAGAATAGATACCCCAGCAATACCAACCCCGGTGGTGGGTCTGCGAACCAATAATCACACTAGAAAGTCCTGGAGGACGGAACGGCCAAAGAAGCCATCCCTCCGGACTTACCTGTCCAGGCAGTAGTGTCTTGCAAACGTGTGCAGCGATGCCCACGTAGCTGCCTGACAGATGTCCTGCAAGGGGACTCCCCGGCCTAGGGCAGTGGTAGCCGCTGTGGCCCGAGTGGAATGGGCCCTCAGCGCGACAGGAGGCTCCTTCTTCGCCAAGGAGTAACAAGCCTTGATACACAAGATGACCCACCGAGAGATGGTCCGCTTGTGCACCACCCGTCCCTTCTTAGCGCCCACGTAACCAACAAAGAGTTGGTCATCCACCCGGAACTGGCGTGTGCGATCTAGATAGAACGAAATCGCACGTTTTGGGTCCAGACGGTGGAGCCGCTCTTCCTCTTTTGAGTGATGCAGTGGCGGAAAGAAGGTGGGCAAAATGATAGACTGCCTGATGTGGAAGGCCGTGACAACCTTGGGCAGGAAAGAGGGTCTAGTCCGCAACACAACCTTGTCCAGATGGACAGAAAGGAAAGGAGGTTTGGATGAAAGAGCCTGGAGCTCACTCACTCTCCTGGCAGAGGTGATGGCAACCAGGAAAGCAGTCTTCAGAATAAGAAGGCGGAGAGGACAGTTGTGAAGTGGCTCAAAGGGAGCGCACATCAGATAGGTAAGGACAAGTTTCAAGTCCCACTGAGGCATCACAAACGGAACAGGAGGAAACATGTGTGTGATGCCCTTTAGAAAGCAAGTTACAATAGGGGACTTGAACAAAGAAGGTTGATCAGGCAGCCTTGGAAAGGCTGAAAGGGCAGAAAGGTAGCCCTTGATAGTGCTCAGAGCAGAGCCCTGCTGGGCAAGAGAAAGAAGGAAGAGAAGAACCTCAGAAAGAGGGGCAGAGAGAGGATCCACAGCCTTTGCTGTGCGCCATGCCACAAATCTGTTCCACCTGCAGGCGTATACCAACTTTGTGGAGGGACGCCTGGCTGCCAGAATAACATTACAGACTTCAGGAGGCAAGTCAAATGGCCTCAACTGTCGCAGCTCAATCTCCAAGCATGGAGGTGGAGACTGGACAGGTTCGGGTGGAGGACCGTCCCCTGCTGCTGCGACAGAAGGTCCTCCTGAAGAGGCAGACGAACCGGGGGATCGACTGACATACTGAGTAGCTCGGGATACCAGTACCTTCGTACCCAGTCCGGAGCCACAAGGATGACTTGGGCCCGGTCGCGTTTGATCTTCTTCAGCACTCTGGGCAGAAGTGGTATAGGCAGAAAGGCGTACAACAGACCGCAACTCCACTCGCGACGAAAAGCGTCTCCGAGCGAGTGCTGCCTTGGAAATTCCAAAGCGCAGAACTTACGACATTGCGCGTTCTATTCTGTGGCGAATAGATCTAACCAAGGCTCTCCACACTGCAGAAAGAGACCTTGCGCCACGTCCGAGTTCAGACGCCATTCGTGATCCATCATGCACCGGCGGCTGAGTTCGTCTGCCCTGGCGTTCAGAGAACCTGCCAGGTGTTGAACCACCAGGGTCACGCCCTGATGTCCCAGCCACTGCCAAATGCGCAGAGTCTCCTGGCAGAGGGTCCACGACCCCACCCCGCCCTGTTTGTTGCAGTACCACATGGCGGTGGTGTTGTCCGTGAACACCTGCACTACACTCCCCCGAACAGAGGGGAGGAATGCCTTCAGTGCTAGACGAATCGCCCACAGCTCCAAAAGGTTGATATGGAGCCGAGAATCCGCCGGAGACCAGAGGACTCTGATCTCCGCCTCTCCCATGTGGCCTCCCCAGCCCTGGAGGGACGCGTCCGTCACAACCACGTGCTCCGGTTTGGGAAGGGAGAGGGATCTGCTGCTGACCCAAACGCGGTCCGTGAGCCACCAATGCAGCTGTCCCGCAGTGCCCTCCAAAATCAGGATATGGTCGGACAGGTTGCCCTGATGCTGGGCCCACTGAAACTTCAGGTCCCACTGCAGAGCCCGCATCCGCCACCGGGCGTGATGCACCAGAAGGATGCAGGAGGCCATCAGCCCCAGAAGCCGCAGCGTCAACCTGACCGAGACCCGGGATAAAGGCTGAAAGATTGGAATCAGAGCCTGAATATCCCGAACCCGCTGTTCTGGAGGATAAACCCGAAACTGCGCCGAGTCGAGAACCGCTCCGATGAAGAGGAGCTTCTGAAAGGGGCACAGGTGTGAACCCCAGCTGGTGCAGGAGGTCTGCCGTTGTCTGGAGGTGGCCGACGACTGTCTGGGGCGAGCCCGCCTTTAACAACCAGTCGTCGAGGTAGGGGAAGACTGAAACCCCTAACCTGCGCAGATGAGCTGCGACCACCGCCATCACCTTTGTGAACACCCGTGGTGTGCTGGTAAGGCCGAAGGGGAGCACGGTAAACTGAAAGTGCTTGCGGCCTACCGTGAACCGCAGATAGCGCCGATGGGCCGGCAGGACGGGGATGTGGAAATAAGCGTCCTGCAAGTCCAACGCTACCATCCAGTCTCCTGGGTCCAGGGCGCTAAGACCTGAGCCAGTGTCAGCATTTCGAACTTCTCCTTCCGGAGGAAGCCGTTGGCGTTCCGTAGATCCAAGATAGGGTGTAGGCCCCCTTTGCCCTTCTTGGGTACCAGAAAGTAGTGGGAGTAGCAAACACACCCTACTTCTGGCCCAGGAACGCGCTCGATGGCCCCCTTGGCCATGAGGGCCGTAACTTCCTCCTGCAGGAGTCGCAAATGATCCCCCGATACGCGGTGGTATTGCGGTGGCATGGCTGGAGGGGTCGCCTCGAAGGGGAGGGAGTAGCCCCTTCGGATGATTTGCAGCACCCACCTGTCCGATGTGACAGTGCACCAGTGGAGGAGGTGATGGCGAACCATGCCCCCCCACTGGCGTCACATGGGCCTGAAAGCACGGACTAGGAGGGTTTTGAGGCGGTTGCTGCGGGGGAAGGTGTGGACTGGCCTCGCTGTTGTCCCCGACCGCCTCCACGGCCGCCACCGCGTTGGATGTTAGTCTGCGGTGCATGGCTGGCAGCACGTGTGGGGGCGCCCCTTCCCTGGCCACGAAAGGAGCGAAAGGCACTCGTTTGCTGGCGCGGGGCAGAGAGGCCCAAGGATTTGGCCGTAGCCCTGGAGTCCTTAAAGTGCTCAAGCGCATGGTCTGCCTTGTCGCCAAAAATGGCGACGGCCATCAAACGGCATGTCCATGAGTGTATTCTGGACATCGGCCGAAAAGTTGGAGGACCTCAACCATGCGTGGCGAAGAATCGCCACTGTCGTTGCCATCGCCCTGCCCAGTGAGTCGTGGTATCCAGCCCACACCGGATGGAATAACGTGCTGCATCTCGACCCTCTGCAAGGGTTTGGGCGAGTTTAGCCTTGACCTCCACCGGGCATTCTGGCAGCACGTTCGCAACCGCGTCCCACAGAGAGTGGGTGTAGCGGCCTAAGAGGCAAGTGGTGTTGGAAGACCGCAGTCCCAAACTCAGGGAGGAGAATACCTTTTTGCCGTATTGCTCGTACCTCTTGTATTCCCGATCGGGCGGGGCCGTCGGGAATGCGGTCTGGGAGTAGGAGGCCTGGATGACCAGGCTCTCGGGGTGGGATGGGTGGACAGGAAACAAGTGTTGCCCGGGGCCAGGCGGTGGCGTCTGGCCACGTTCCTATCTACAGGCAGACCTGTAGCGGGCCTGGACCAAGTGCCCAAAAGAACGTCTAGCAAGGCCTCATTAAACGGCAGCAGAGGCTCAGCCGAGCTTGACTGCAGTTTAAGGACCTCAGTAAGGAGGTTAGTCGTCACGGCCGCGACAGGGAGCTCAAGGCCCAAGGCCCTGGCTGCCAGCGTCAAGACCATACTGTAGGTTGCCCCCTCCTCCGTAGCCACGATAGGGGGTGAGACAAAACCAGTGTCTGGCGAGGTGTCCAGACAACTGGCATCCCCAAGTTCACCTGTCCAGTCCTGCTGGGACTGACACTCACGTGTCAGAGGGTCCTCAGACCCCTCCCAATACTCCTCATCACCCATTTCCTGATAATCAGGGTTGTCAAAGGATGGGGCCGGTTCGCTGAAGTAGAACTCTCCAAGCGGCGTCGAAAGCGGCGCCCAGCGGCGCAGTTCTGATGCCAGAACCGGATCGAGGAAGGCATCGGGGACGGCGTCGGCCGAAGACGGCGCCGGAGGTGACACCCTAGGGACCGGTGCCGGTTAGGTCGTCAAGTCAACCGGCGACGACCTGATCCGGAAGCGGCTCCAGCGGGGCCTTGCGGCGCCGGGCCCGAAGGCGCCGGCGGCATCGGGGCCGAAGCACCCGCCGGCGCCGGGGCTGAAGCACCTGACCCGCTAGGGCCCCCAGACGGGTCCGCTGGGCCCAGACGCGCCGCGGAGCCCATCAGAGGAGAGAGGGACCTCATGGCCACGAGGAAGCGCTCTATCTCCTCCGGCGTCGCTTGCTGCCCAGGGACCGGAGAGTATGGGGCAGGTCGCGACCTCCGCGAGGGCTGTGTCACCCAAACCCCCGGCCGCGTCGCGCGACCGTCGGGGGGGGGAGACGGAAGAGCGATGACGTCTCTTCGACTTCTTGTGCTTACCTGACGACTTCGAGCCTGAAGAGTGATGGTGACTCCCGGAGCTATGATGGCTCCGACCCCGCGACCGGTCCCTCGACCTCCGTCCGGACTGGGACCTCTCGCGGCGCGGGGCCGACTGCCGGAGCTCGAGCCGCTTGCGAGACAGCTCCCGCCCAGATTTCGATGTCAGGGCCCGGCAGTCGGAACAGGCCTGGTCATCGTGGTTGACGCCAAAACAGTGAAGGCACCGGCGGTGAGGGTCGGTTACCGAAATCAGTCGGTCGCAGTCCTCACAGGGTTTAAATCCTGGCATCCCTACCGGCACCGTTCGGAGTCGAAGACTCGAAAATGATCAAAAGGGATCGTAAAAAGTTTAGTCAAAAATTGACTAAGGTACCACTTTTTACGGATCTGCTCTGCTGGAGCGGAAAAAAAAAAAAGAACTGACGTCAGCGCGCGGAGGCAGCGTGTAAGTACTCCAACGACATCATCACGGCGCCCACGACGGACGCGGAGCCGCAGATGACGCCTACCGATGCGCAAGGGTACTGCAACGCAAAAATTTCCGGATCCAGTCTGACACCTGGAGATATTCTAAGGTAAGGAATCTAATACTAACCTGTTTCTTTCAGATTAAAATAATCAGTCAATTGTTTCACATTACAGCAACATTTTCAAATGAGTTTCAAAGAAGTCTAGAACTTCAGGGTCCGGCGCAGTACCAAGGAGGAATATTTCTCTGCAGTAGCAAATCACGCGTGCCTTTAAAAAATGTGGGCTGTTTCATGAAAGCTGGGATAGGTTTGGGCATCTCGAAGTCTGCTCATCCTTGAACTGATAGCTGCCATCTTTTCCCATGCTGTTGTGATTTTCCCTTTGCCCCATATAGCTGGTGCTACGTTTCATTGTACCTTGTATAGTAGGATTATGGTACAGTGAGCAGCTTATTTAGCGTACACAGCTGGTCATTTCAAATGGGTAGACCTTCACCATATACGTTTAATTATTATTGTATTCAAAATTAAGTTTGAGTAAAAAAGATTGTGTTGGACCACAATTTATCGAGATCATTAGCCATGCTGCACCATAAAATCTGGACACCCTGAATCCAAAAGCAGCACATTAGTAAAACACTCACCTCTACTACGACACTTGGAATGCAAAGGCGCTGATGCTTAACCATAGAGTCCAACAAATAACTTAGGAAAAAGTAGCTGTTTAGGATTGCCAGACCAAGCTGTGCCAGATAGCATGCCTTTCTGAAGCAGAAACCTGAGAGTAGATATCGGAAGAGAAACCTCTCAGAGTTCCGACCAACAAGGTGCATCCATGGTGGATTTTAGACCACTGCACAGGAGTCATTCTTAGCCAAGACCGAAGAAGTCAATTCAACCTCTCTACAATAAAACCACTCCCAAAAGGTCCATATTTGTAATACCTAATCTTCATCCATATCCCAAAATCCTCATCTCCACAAATCCCTTGTCATACTCCAAGAACTCTATACCAGCCTTCCCGCTCAAAGAATGCAGACAGGACATCCATCCCCTTGAAAATAATCAACTCCTCCCTAGAAGCTCTTCACCGTAAGCCCCTGAATCCGGCTAAGCCAATAAATTTGGATACAACGACTTTCAGAACTTTAGAACAGTCTCTAAAATGAAGTTCCTGGATAAAAATAAATGAAAGAGCTGTGGCATACCAACTGCTAAAGCATATCACAAAAACCAACCTCCTACATACATGTCAATCTGCCTGGTGCCACAAACTTCCAGAATATGCCACAATTCAAATTCTATATAATGCACTAAAATCTAAGCTGAAGGATGGGTACGCCTGTTAGTTCTTCAAGGCCTCTCTGCGCCACTCAATATGCTGGACATCACTGACTCGTTCATATCCTAAAATATAGACTGGAACAACTATTGTAAGATAGTTTGACTCTTCTCTCTCTCTTCAAGATACTAATTCACAACATTTGATACTTTTGAACTGCCCCCAATGTTATGATGCACTGCAATGATCCATCCTATCACGTCCCTGATTCAACTTATAAAAGGCCAATAAGCTTGTGCATCCGAGCGATCAAACATTCTAGGCCTTAGGGGCTGGATGTACGACCCATTTTTGCATGCGCAAACAGGTTTGCGACCCGTTTACGTGTGCAAAAATACCAATGGGCCATATATAAACCCTATTTAGTGAGTTCCAATTTATTTGCGACTCGCAAAATAGTATTTGCAACTCCCTATTAGGAAGGGGCGTCTCAAAGGCGTCCCTTCCTAATAGCGCCTCGCTACCCTGTGTAAAAATGTTTTGCTACCGAAATCGCAATTTACCTATTCAAGAGGGTGGTAAAGCACTCGCAAAAGGGAAGGGGTCCCCAAGGGACCCCTTGCCCTTTGTGAATGCTGGGGAAAATATTTTTTAGGGGCAGGCTGCCCTTAAAAAATTAAACTAAAAAGTTTCATTTTTCTTTTTTAAATGCATCCCATTTTCCTTTAAGGAAAACGAGTTGCATTTAAAAAGAAAAAAAACTTTATTTAAGAGCAGTCTCAAACATGGAGGTCTTCTGCGCTCAGCAGGCTACCGTATCTAGGAGGGCCAGCCATTCCAATGGGGTCGCAACTTGCGAGTGCCTCTTGAATATTGATGAGGTATGCAATTTGCGACCCCATTGGGAATCGCAAACAGTGTCTCTGACACTGTTGTACATTGGCATTAGTGACTCGCAATTTGCGAGTCACTAATGCTAATGGTCGTATATCTGGCCCCAGATCTCACAGCAAACTATGGAACGACATGGAATCACTTTCTCTGAAGCCGAACCCTATGAAGACAGAATTCATTTTCCTATTCTGAACTGAAAATCCTTATCCTGAGCAAAATTGCTGGCCACTCTTCATCCCTTAGGTATCTTCCCTTATATAGTTCTTAGAGAAAAGTCACTGGGGTAGATCATTGACAGCAATCTCACCCTAAATTACCACATTTCCCAACTAAATCGGCATCTTATCAACTCCAACTCTTAAGAAAACTAAAACCGCCACCCCCCTACTGAATTCATATTCGTAGTTCAACCCGTTGTACTTACTCATCTAAATGTGGTAAGTGGCATCCTAACAGCATTTTCAAAATACTCCTCTGCAGACGGTGGGAAGGTGTCCCACTTTGACATGGTCACCTCCATTTTTTGCCTGGTAATTGATGCAACTTTGACTGAAGTACACTGGGTTCCTGCTAACACAGGTTCCCAGTGCCAGTGTTCTTTTTTTCTCCAAACACAAGATAACTGTGCAATTGTCCCACAAGGGCATGGGTACTAACGAGGGCCCCTAAGGGCTGTAGCTTGTATTGTGCCACCCTAAGGGAGTCCCCACCAAACTCATGCAGACTGCCATTGCAGGCTGCGTGAAATGGTGCTGAGGAAAGTAAAGAGAAGACATGTCACACAATCTGTGAGCCCTGTCCCCAGACACTGCATGCAATATATGTATGTCTCCCATACAGCAGGCCATAGCGCCCTAAGGCAGGGTGCATTAAATAAATTACATGTGAAGACATATTTGCACAAGCAAATATGTCCCTGTGCTGTCTAGTCCAATTACTAGATAGTGAACAGGTAAGTCATCTTGAGTACGTGTACTGTGCACTGGTCATTACCTGATCCCGAGCTACATGATGGCTTCACTGACATTTACAGTGTTTGGTATCAAACACCTCAACTTAATAAATCTGTACTGATGCCTGTACTAGATTTGTTATGGCATGCACCCAGAGGGCACTTTAGAGGTGCCCCCTGAAAACCTACTAACTTCTGGTGTGCGGACTGACTGGTGTAGACCAGCCTGCCGCCACAGACAATTTTCTGACTCCCTGCAGGTGATAGCCTATACTCTCTTTGGGCAGAAACAATGCCTACTCTGGCTGGAGATGTTGTGAAGTCCTCCAAGCAGGATGGCTAGTAATCAGCATTTCAAGGCAGGAGGCTTCAAAGGCCTCTACCGCATTTGATATACAACCTGGTTTTCCCCAGACAAATAAAATTCCACTCCCTGCCCTTGGCTCATTTGGCACTAGGACAGGTGGGGAAATTAGCTAGTCAGGAAGCATGTTCACTATCAGGCTAGTTCCACCCATAAGGTGGGCTACCTGACATGAACACGAAAATGAGAATTCCACCATCTTGGGTTTTGGTTAAATTAGATACACTGGGTCAAAAAGGCCATATAGGGGGTGCAGGCACACCAAAGGAAAGTAGCCCATTGGTTATTACAATACACTCCCCTCGATGTCCCTAAGTTGAGTATGTAGGTGGTACAAGAAACGAACAAAGAAGAGCGAAGAAAGCGAGAACTGAAGACCAGCTGTGGAGTTTTTGGCACCAAAGTTTGCCTGCACCTGTCCTGACAATCGCGACAAACTGACTTGTCCTGACTCTGTGCATCTGCCAAGTAACCCAGTGGGCTGCCAGCACATCACAAACTGCCAGCAACCTCCCTTACAGTAGAGGGGGTCCCCCTGCAGCTTGCAGGCACAAACAGCTAAGTGTGGGCCACAGTTCTGCCGCCCTCAGATTTTACTGATGCAGCAGCAACCCAGAAAGAGGTCACCGCGGTCCAGAAGGTCAGATCTGTCTCCCCGCCAAGTAAGAAAACACCAGGACCAACTGGAGCCACACAGCACCAATACCTAGGGTATAAGTCCGCTTGCAGCAACCAAAGCCTGTGAGTCCAATCCAGACTCCAAACCGAGCAGCCATCGAGGGACGTCGGAATCGCAGAGACCCACTTCAAGAGTGGCCCAGCTGTCCTGATTTTTGTTCCCTCAGCAAGCAAGACAGACAACCATGAGTGCCTGGAACGCACAAGCCCAGCCGAGATAACCACTCTGCACCTGAGCGCCCTGGCACGAGGTCCCAAGAACAGACTGTGCTTCCTTGCTCCCAGGGCCCCCACAAACCAGCTTTCAGACTTGTCCTTAAGTCCCCTTCTCCAGCCTGTTTCTAGGTGGCCCTCCCTCTCTCCTTTGTTGTGGTACGCAAAGCTACCAACCCGACCAGCACCTCTGCATCTGAACGCTCTGGGGCAGGTAAAAACTGCTGGTGGTTCTTTAGACCTTGGCCACCTACCAATTTAAGTCCTGATGGGGACACCCGGAAACCTTTCGCAAGTAACTGTGTGCAGTATATGCCTTTTTCCCCATAGGAAAGCATTACCGCGTAAAGACAAATTTAAGTGAACACTTACCTGTAAAAACAGTATCTCAAAAAGTGCTTATTGATAACGACGTTCTTGGTGACGAAATTTACATACAAATACACTTTTTTTATTGGTCTCAGATTTATTATTCAGTGTGTGTCTCATTAATTGCCTCTGTGAGTTCAACAAATGCTTAGCACTATTATCTGATAAGCCTAAATTGCTGTCTCACACTACCACAAAAGAGAGCATTTAGCTTTATTACTTGTGCCTCCTTAAACCTAATAGGGTTCCATTGACTCTCTAAACAGTGCAGCTTAGTTTGGGGCGCAGCATAGAGAGCCAGCTTCCCACACACACCATGGAGAATTTTGGACATCGCTGCCAGGAAACTTGCTGGCGCTAAGCAATACAATCACATCTTCACTATACTAAAGCACATTAATTGGCTCCCACTAGAATCAAGAGTTCATTTCAAGATTGCACGCATCACTCATAAGGCAATCCATATCTCTCTTTTCCCTTATTTAAAAAATAAAATCAAACTCCCAGGTGGTCAATGCAAAACAAGAGGCAGAAACTGATACAGGAAACTACGGAAAGCAAAAAATCTAAACACCAAGGTAAGCTTTCTCCTGCCAAGTCCCTAGAGTGTGGAAAACTTTCCCAGACTAAAGAAGACTGATTCTTAACCTTCTTGCTTTCAGCAAAGACTTCAAAACTCATCTCCTGGAATGTTATCTCCCAAATGACTCAAGTGTTAACCCATCCTGTTTCTTTCTAGTACCCCGGGGGTTATCCATTACTGAGATATTTTATGACACTTACATTTAGATCTTGGCGGACGGGTTATTCCATCACAAAGGTGACGGATATCCCGTCCGCCGAAATATAAATCCAATAGGATATAATGGGATTTATATTGCTGCGATCGGAATATCGGTCACCATTGTGACGTAGTAACTTGTCTGCCAAGATCTAAATCAGGCCCTTAGTTCCTTGAAAGTGCTGGAATGCCAGTCGGCCAGGTCCACGATATACAAATACTAGAAGTAAGACAGATTAAGAAAATGGTAGTTACACTACTGTTGCTTAATTTGACTCATTCAGCACATTTATAGGAAGGCTGACTGAGATTTGACAACCTCTTCCAGGTGCAGATCTGTGGTATGGTAGGATAAGCCCCTGTGCTTCCATAATGTAATGATCAAGACTCACCTGGGGAGGGGCTGCCGAGACTTGACATAGCTGAAACACGTTAGTCAAAACATGTTAATGGTACCACTGCTGAAAGGTGGCAGATTCAGAAAGAGCTGGAGGAGCACTCATCAAGTGAAAGTGTTTACAAAGTGGATGTGGGATTCCAACAGAACACACATAGGCAACAACCTGGGCTCCCTCCAGAAATGTGGAAGTTTATAGATCTTAAACTTCAAAGAATGGAGTAAGGAGGCCAACGTGTCTTTTTTGCACATGGTCCACAAACCAATGTAAAGCACAATACGTAAACAAGCATTGGAAATGCAATAGGTCTCGCATTAGGAAAGTTTGAGCTATTGGTGTTGTAAATGACACTTTTTTATTTATGTGTTGGTTTTGAAAGTAGCAAAATTAATAGCTTTGTCAGTTACAATGTCAATAGTTTTAACTTTTGCAAATGTGACACCTATAGCATTTGTAATGCAATGTGTGTCCCCTGAAAGCAGCCCTCTACAGGGGATAAAGGGGGTCGCATGAACCCGGGATGAGATTATCTTAAACACACCGCTACCTGGCAACCCCTGAACAAAAAACATGGGCGAAGTCCGGCTTTTAACAGTGTAATCCATTTGGTGAATGACGAATGAACACGGAAATGCGGGTGAGTGGTCAAGTATGCACAAACAACCCATGGACATTACCAGTGTATATTTCCCTTGCACACACAGAACCAATACCATAGGAACAACTTGATTTCAAGATCCCCTCTAACAAAAAATGTGAGATGTATCAGGAGCGCAAGCGTCACCCGCCACACAAAGCAGAGACTTCATACGAGTAATAGCATGCGTAGACATACTTCTATCATTTATCAAGAGTCCGAGATTTTTTTTAACAAATACCCTATGGATTTCAGGATCCATTGCTCTAAACAAGTGACTAAGACTAAGGCTGCGAAATCAAAATGTAAGATTAAAACAAAAAGCGTAGTCTCACAGGCGCGATGAAAATTAGCGTTATAACGGTGCTCCACTGAAAGTGGCCGAGCTGAAGACTGTTCTACGACGAGCTTCATTCAAAGTGCGAGACTCGAGCATCATACGTGCAGTTTCCGCAATACATCATTAGTTTATACGAATACGGTCCTTACACAGAGTTTAACGGAGCACAATACTTTTCGAACCAGTAATCAGAACGTCCAGATGTTTTATGACAGTTAATAACGTCCTTGGAATTCTTGGACGACTCATTAAAGAAACCAGAGCATTTTCGCCACTTTAGAGACAGGCTGACGCTGAATGCACTGTCTTCGTTCCTCGATTATGAGTCTCTCCTTTCAAGTACTGGGGGCATTTGCAAAGTTACCTGAACGACCCTGCTGGCAGCAGCCATCTTGCTGCCCATGGTGACCCAACGTATCCAAGGCTTCCGGGTCAGCAAATAAAACTAGAAGAGGTAGGGATAAAGAAAGAACACAGTGACAGGACGCGTCACTTGTACGTCAGGCAATTATTCATTTTGACGTCAGAGCTCCTGCCCACTGCTACAAGCAGGTCTATCGGCGAGCACGTCGGCCATCTTACAATTCGTAGCATGTATCCCAACAATTAGAAAAACCGATAGAAACAGTAGTAACAGGTTTTCAAAAGACTGAGCAATGGTACGAGTTTTTTTAGTACTAGATAAAGCAACTATTTCAATTCTGTGTATCCAATGAAAGTAACTAAATGCTTGATGTGCTTATGTGAAAATATTATTTTATTCTTTCTAGAAACGTGAGAACTTACCAATATAGAATGTCAAATGATTTAATTTCAAACAGTGGTGTTGAGAATAACTGCTGTCCCGTGGAATTTTCTTGTTGATTCTCGGCTTTATTCGACACAACTTCCTATTCATACACAATGACTTTCAAAACATTCGATGATCCGGGAGGTGATACAGGGTGGAGTTTTTTGCCCTGGCTTGTGCCTTGAAGTGGGACCTGGATGTTTAAAACAAGAAAACAGAACAAGACGGAGGGAAGGAAGATAAGGGGAGGGGGGAGGAGAAATGCGACACGGCGGGCAGGGGAGGGGGCGGAGCGGGGAGAGGTGCGACACGGCAGGCAGGGGAGGAGAGTAGGAGGAGGAGGGGGGAGGAGAGTAGGAGGAGGAGGGGGGAGGAGAGTAGGGGAGGCACGGCCTAGCGGCCGTGCAATCAAGAAGTTAGGGGGCGGAGCTGGGGGAGGCTGTGACACAGAGAGTAGGCAAGGCAGGCGGCTGGGGGCATGTGCACGCGCTTTTAAGCTCAATGCGCATGCGCATTGAGCTTAAATTTCTCGTGCACTGCAAGGAATCGCCACGATTCCTTGCAAGTTGGTTCAAGAGTGGATAAGCCCCCATAGTCTCGCAAGCTCGATGCGCATGCGCATCGACAGGCGAGACCTAAAAAGTGGAGACAGTTCAGAAGTATATACCAAACAAAAGCAAGACAACTAATCTGAGTATTTAAATTATTCAAAATAATTGCTTGCCACGTGGTATATTACTGGAATTATTGGTGGCCCACACATACGTAAAAGATCAATAAAACAACAAGCTAGCAGGCTCCTATTTTAACAAGTCCCTGTAGAAGGTGAGGACCTCAGGACTTTACATAAATGGTTTTAAATAGGAATCATTTACATAGTCAGAGCTTATCATGAAAATCCACAGGAATCTGGAAAAAGTTGAAAGCACAAAATGAATAAAAATGCAATGTGTCAGGCCGCCAATTTAATAGTGAAATAAAATAAAGCAGGACACCTTCTGCGTTATTTCTGAAATGCAAAGAATGCAAGCCCTGCATTTGTACTTTTTATTGGGTGTGCAAAGGCAAGGGTCACACAGTATCTTAGATTTAAGTCTTATTTAGTAAACATTTACAGGAAAAGAGGCTAGAAATACGATGACAGATACAAAAAAAATCTGCTGAAAACCACAGTAGTTTCATCAGTTACTAAAGCGGTGCACCAAAACCACACCAAGGTTTTTCACTGGAAAGTAAACACAGTGAACCAAATAATTTATCAGTGATGACTATTGGTGCACCCAGTCCAACCTCACTAAACTAATATCTATGCTGTGAAGCCACAAGAATGTCACAGGGCCAAGGTCTCCTCTGAAACTCTTTTAGGCGGAATGAGGTCACAGATAGACCTTGGGTCGACATAATCTAATACTTGCTGGAATAAGAAAGACAATAAAACGGATTGCAGGAGTCTACAAAACGAGGAGCTAGCATTGAGTGTTTAAGGTTTAAAGAATTTGATGTACATGTGAGTGTGGTTTTGAAGTAGTGTTATCAACTAAAATAGAATTTTAGATCACAGTGGCAAAGGGGTAATTTACTACCAACGTGAAATAGGCTACCATGTCAGCCGAGATAATGTTCGACTTACAAGAGGACATTATTACAAAATCAAATAACATTCTGAAACAACTGATAGAACCTTACAATGAAACCTACACCCTTGTGCTTCGGAGCAGAAATAAACAATATTGTTCAGTATAAGCGACAAACACACATCTCTAATGCAGAAGTAATGACATGTTTAGGTCTTATATGGTCCTTGTGAGTCTGAGCCTTCACATGGTAGCACTGTGGAATATGCAAAAACCACAGTTGATGGACAGAATGCAGAACAATGTCATACATTCACCTTAGTACAGAGATCAGGGTCTAAATCCATCGTTTTTTTGCACTCCACACCACCCCAGTTCAGACATGGCCATATGCAAATCAGTCTGACCCTGTGCCTCATGGGAACAGTCCAGCCTGAACTGCCAAACCATGCTTTCCCTGGACCGGAAACAAGCTTCAGAGGACCGGTTTCTGGCATTCCAGCTGTCTTCAGCCCGGCTTGCTTGAATCCACTGGTGTGGAGAGCATGGGACTCACGTCTGAGCATACCCATCCCACTCGGGGTGACAAATGCAAGGGAAGGCATGGCTTGGCAGCTCGGGCTGGACAGTTCCCAAGAGGCACAGGGTCAGACTGATTTGCATATGGCCATGTCTGAACTGGAGTGGTGTGGAGTGCAAAGAAACGATGGATTTAGGCCAACATCTCTGTACTGGAGTGAATGTATGACATTGTTCTGCATTCTGTCCATCACCTGTGGTTTTTGCATTTGTTACCCCGAGTGGGATGGGTATGCTCAGACGTGAGTCCCATGCACTCCACACCACTGGATTCAAGCAAGCCGGGCTGAAGACGGCTGGAATGCCAGAAACCGGTCCTCGGAAGCTTGTTTCCGCTCCAGGGAAGGAATGGCTTGGCAGTTTGGGCTGGACTGATCCCATGATGCACAGGGTCAGACTGATTTGCATATGGCCATGTCTGAACTGGGGTGGTGTGGAGTGCAAAAAACGATAGATTTAGGCCCAGATCTCTGTACTGGGGTGAATGTATGACATTGTTCTGCATTCTGTCCATCACCTGTGGTTTTAGCACTGTGGAATAAACATGTTACTGCAGCTACAGATGGCAGAGGTTTGGGGCATTCACAGGCTATTACCTTTGCATCTTTGGCTTGCGAAATAGACCCTCCAGTAAAACATGCAGACAGCCTACCATCGTTCCCTATATTATTGAAGCAAATTTGATCACCACTCAATTAAATGGAGCAAGACAATGTAGTAGCTTCTCTTTACAACAATATACTAATGGGTGGCAACCAGGGAAGATGCAGCACTTATCAGCAACAAATTCTGTCAAAGCAAATGAATACAAGCAATGAACAAGCTACTTATCTTCTGTAACATTCTTTCTAGTGGGCAAACTATCCAACTGCAGATTCCTCCCCTTTAGAAAATCCCCAGGAGCCATACTGTATCCAGGTGGCATCCTGAGGCTCCACGTTAACTCTGCTCTGTCTCAAATTTACAGCTGGAGCCGTGCATTTACCACTCTCTAAGAAAAGGAGTGATCCTGCCACCCACATGGTGGTTGTATGCCGGTAAGAGAAGGCTAAAGCAGCTTGGAGGACGCTGCTGAAGGGGCTGGGGACTGAGACGTTCATTGTCCCTTCTAGCCTGGGAAATGACTGAGGTGTCTGTTGCTGGGGTGGTGGGCATTGGCCTGGTCTGAAGGTGAAACCTATAGAGATTCCTCGAAAGGGGCGAAATTGTGAAGGTTACTGCCTGACAGGTGTGGAAAGACCAAGGAAGCGTGCAGAACTCTTCTGTCTTAAACCGCATCGCTGCAGCGGCTTTTCCCGCTGTGTGCGGCATTTTTCAAATTACCGCGTTACAAGACAAGCTCAGCTCGTCATCAGCACACGGCAGGTAAGCCTGATGACGAGCTGAGCTCGTCATCAGCATCGAAGTAGTTAAAGTACCCGAGGGCAGAGTCAGCCTTGTTGCCAAAGATGCGAGTTTCGTCAAAAAGCATATTCATGCGTGAAGCCTGGACGTCACCAGTGAAGCCCATGGATCTCATCCATGCCTGGCTCCGGATCACCATTATAGTGCCTAGAACTCTGCCTAAGCAGTTTGTCGTGTCTGAGCCTGACCGGATGATGTACTTGGAGCATGGCTTCCTTGAAGGTCCTGATAAAAAGTGGAATCAATAACAGCCTGGGAAATTCAGGACGCTTTGGGTCTAGCTGAGGAATAGGTTCCATGACGGAGAGCTCAAAGAAGGGTGACAGACATTGTGACCCCTTTGCGCCTTATCTTTGGAGTCAGAGTAGCAGGATGGGGTCAAGTTTCACTTCTTCTTGTGATTGGACTTGAACTTACCAAAGAGCTTCCAGCACAAGCTTGAGCAAACGGGGTACAATCTTGGGACCAAGTCCGCGTCTTGGATGGGGTGTGGGACTTCCACAAATTCTCAACTACTTCTTGTGTTCGGCAATGTACAGCTTCGCCTCCCAGTCTTGGATAATTTTCGGATCAGCTTCCTTTAGTTGCAAAATAGCTTTAAACAAGTTGTTTTGGCTGGGGAAATGGCTCTATAGAAGACTGATGCAATCACTTGAAAAGACACCAGAAAAGCTGACAACTCTGGGAGAGGAACTCTGGATTGGCATCGGAAGGTACAGAAAGAAAGCCAATGATGTCAGACCACAGCAGTGAAGCTTAGCTGCGACTCTGCCCCATGACTTCAGGGACAGTGTCGAGTGCCAGCGAAGACTATGGGCACCATGTAGCGGCTACGGGGAGCGTTGGTAAGGAGGGTCTGGTCTGATGGCTGGGGAGCATTCGAAGGTGAGGAATATTCAGTTATAAGAATCCATCAATTTGAATTATTAAAAATAAACTAGCAACTAATAGTTTCCCAAAAATATTGCAAACATCTGCTGTAAGCACTTCACACCAGGAGGTCACATGGAGTACATCCATAAACGTGTTTGTCACATACTTCCGAAATGGTTCAACTTTGCTGTTGACTGAGCGAGAAAATTGCAACAATTTCATCATATCGTCGAATATAGATCGTGGGATAGCTGTGACTTTTCCGAGCAGCTAAGAATATACCAGCTGATAAAAGCACCGTGTGACCAGAATTGAAGCTCTGAGCTTGAAGGCAGAGGTGTTAACCACAGTACCATCACCGGTGCCACTCTGCAACGAATTAGTGTCAGTAATCACCTAACAGTATCAGGAGGATGGACGTGACCAACGATCTATCGAAACCTCACAACGTAAATCGAGATATTAGGATGCTGAATGTTTAGGGGTTATGTCCATCTCTAGATGCTGAAACCTTTAAAGATAATAGTACAAACTAATCCATGGTCAGAAGAAGAAAGGTTTGGGAGTTGATAGTTGCCTGAAATCATTATAAATAAATACAATTGTTACCGACATTTCAAGTGTTCCTGCCGGCAAAAAGACTGATTCTTCGCAGGATCCAGGCCAGCTAGCCATAGGACAGCCTACACTGGTAACTATCCACCCTGATCTCCAGGAGTTTCTTCCAGCCTGGAATTACTGTGATAGCTTCTACAAAGATCTAATGAAGCTTTCACCACAAGCAGGTATCCTTCATTATGGTGGATACCCAAGCATACAGAATGGAGGAGTGATACAGTATGGTTCCAAATTTTGTCTGATGAGAACGCACATTTTTTGTTGCCTCTCCACTTTGTACTAAAACTACAGGATGTGGTGCCACGAATACCACGCAAAGTGGCATACAATTTTCTTTGTTGGTGGCTATCAGCAATGCCACAGTAATGGCCATCACAGTAGGAAAGACTGGCATGGAAATAAGACATACTTCGTTACAATTCCCTAAACAGAGAGAGGATGCAAATAGGAGATGTCGTTTGCATGCTTGAACTCTTTTGTTTCCCTTCAATGGTCAAGCACCACGGAAATATGTTGGCTCCAAAGGATATTAGGTCTTCTGACCAAGAGATTTTAACTTGGGTTACTCAAGTGGTCTGTGGGAACTCCTACCTAAATGTACGGAAGAAATATGTTAATTAAGAAATACAATGTTATGACTAGTAGTGATATACGAAACAGCCTGCAGCACACATGCGTCTCTGTCTATAATCCCTTCTCTGACATCCAATGACTAACTCCTAGCAGGACGTGCACTGCACTGGCTGTGCTTTTGCCAAAGTAAACTATGAAGCACGAAATAGAAAGACATTTTTCAGATAAGTACTGACAGGTAATATTCACCCATCACGCATGAAATTCTGCGTACAGTGCAAACATTCAATTAGGGCATTATGTATCAAAGTTTAAAAATAGCCACATAGACCAACCATGCAAAAATATGAGAACTGGGTTTATATGCATATGGATGAAAATGTTGTCTGTGATACTTGGGTGTAATACATGTCTATAGTGACCCTATTCCGTTTCCAATGCTTAAATCATTCATCTTTGGCAGGCTGGGAAGACCTGCCAAACAGCATTATTCACAAGTATGCATTTACTATAGCATAATTAACAGCCAATTCAACTCATTTTGTATGTCCAAATGGCAGCCAATGAACTGGATGCTCTTTGAACAGCATTTCCACCAGAGGGAAAATGCTTTAACACAAGAAGGAATATGTTATGTACCCTGTAAGCATCTGTTTGTGGTATGTAGTGCTAAAGATTCACATGCTGTGCATACTTCAGCCATCTAGTGTTGGGTGCGGATGTGTGTACATTGTTTTTATTCGAAGAAGTCTTTTGAGTCACGAAGTAAAGTGACTCCTCCTCTTTGTGATAAGGCGCATGGGCATCGACTCCATTGTTAGATTGATTTCCTACAGATGGGTGAGAAGGGAGTATACAGAAGTATCAGTAGAGAGATGTCCATGCAAGGAAAATAGTGTAATGGAACTGCAACATCCACAGGTGTCAAAGGAGATGGGTGGGCACATGTGAATCAACAGCACTACATGCCATGAACAGATGCTTACAGGGTAAGTAACATTCTGTCCAAGGCATGTGTGGCTGAAGATACACATGCCTGCATAGGCTGTAAAGCAGGCCCTCTCCAAAAGCGGTGGCTAACCTGTGGGTGTTGCAGTTGTTTGAAATAGAGTAAGTAGCACTGCCTGACCTACATTGGTTTGCTGGCGTGTTAAGACATCCACACAATAATGCTTGGTGAAAGTGTGTGGTGCAGACCATGTAACTGCATTACACATGTCAGCTATTGGGATATTGACCATGGAAGCCCCTATCTAACATGTAAAGTGTGCCCTAGGTGGTGTAGGCAAAGTGCATTTAGCTTTGGCATAACATGTCTGAATGCATTTAATTATACATCAAGAAATGTCTGAATTTGATGTAGGCCTTCATTTGTAAGGGGGCGAAAAAGCAACAAAGAGTTTTTTAGTCTTACAGAAGTCTTTAGTTCTGTCAATATAATACGTTAACGTTTCTTATATTCAGGACCAACAGGTTTTCCCTCCTGTTCCCAAACAGAAATAAAAGAGCACCAGACTGTCTGCGCTAAACAGGGCGGGCGGCCTAATCTTCTTAAACCAACACCCCCTACTCGGTCAGGATGTCTGTCTGGGTTTCCAAAGGCAGAGCCTGAGTGGGCATGACAGTCAGAAACTTGACAGTTTGACTGTATCTAAACAGAGCAGGCAGACAAATGGTTTGGCGGACAGAGTACTCTAAACCAGGCCCTAAATCCATTTATGAGCGAGAAATCAACTTCTGCACGTGCAAGTCAAACATGTAGCCAGCACATAACATTTTAAGCAGAGTTTGAAAAGGATCTATAAAATGTTAATATACAGTTAGGCTTACCAGTTCTCAGTTTCTATTTCCTGTGAATACTGGTGGGTTTGTTCATTACTGTTTTCCAATGTCAGTTGTTGAGCAGCAACTACAGTTACTGAACCCAGTTTGGGCTGGCTTGTTACGCATCCTGCACACAGTTAGTGGCTTAATATTTTCCTTCCAAGGGAGACACCACTGCTGACACCGTAGTGGAAGTCTGTATCAATTTGACACCCTCTGACCCCAAAAAGTCCAAGACTGGAATTAACTTGTGGCTGTTTTTTCAAAGTCATAAAAAAGCACTATTGCTTCACCAAAATCATGAGGTAGAACGTTTTAGCTACTCTATTTAATTTATTTATTTGTATTTATAAAGTTTTATATAGCGAGAACATGACCCACGGGGGTATCAGAGCGCTTTACAGTACACTGTTATCAAACACTTTTTACACACAATCGGAAATCGCATACAATATAAAAGAGGTAGACATTGGTGTTTGGATACAATCGGTGGCAAGAAGTCATCAGAGAGTTCAAATTTTAGGACGTTAATTTGTTCATTAGAAACATTTTTTTTTTTGGGAAAACCTTTATTGTTACTTCAACCAGTTACAAATATGGGCCTACAACCATCATGGCCGGCCGCTAATCAGTTTCATCACAGCAAGTCAGTTAGGACACAACTCGGCAGCCCGGGAAACGAAAGTACCACAAATTCGGTTAAAACTGGCTATTAAGCATACCATGCTAATGACAGGATTCTAAAGGGTCCATTTTACAATATAAAAATAGAAGGATCAGGTGCCATACAATATCACTGAGTCGCATAAAGGGCAGGCAACATTAGAAACATTTTTGTTTCTTTTTTGATGGCGGCAGAAAATGAGCAATGTCATCAGGAGGAGATTCTGGTTGGGTAGGTACCTTGTCGCCTTCCTTTGGCAAAACGAAGTCCTCTATCCCCTTCATGCAGGTAGTCATAACCTTCTTCCCTTTCAGGTAGGTCGCCTTCATCAACATCTGAGAACTGGTCAGAATCCGAGGTACCTTACTCACACATATCCCTCGGAGGTGGTAGAACAAAACCAGAGGCTAGAGCAGGTGCCGATAAATGTGGAGGTGAAGGTGGAGGGGGGACCTCGGGCACTGGCTAAGGTGGAGAGGATGGTGTTGGGTGGCGGCAGGCGGCAGTGGTACACATGCATCAGTTGGTGGTGCTGTTAGGCCAGGTAGTGTTTCGCACGATGCATGGACAAGAGATTGCTGAGGGAGCGCTATCTGAGAAGTGTATATCATTTGCTGCAGAATGGACATGAATGCAAGGTGTATTTACATCATCTGGGTCTTCCTATACCAGCAACGTGAATCATAGTGTTTCTAAACCCTTGGAGGCATCTTGGATGTGAAAGTTTGAGGTTAATGCTCATCCTTATGGCATTCCTCCTCCTCATAAGCATTTTCTTAAAATTCATGTATGTAGGGCACATACAACTGCTAAGGGCAATACATGGTATCTGAGACTTGCTCTTGACTGTTGATGTCCACTTCTAATTCTGAATCCAGAATCTGAGAAGGTAGTTTGGGTGAAACGTTCACAGGAGAATATACAAAAGTCTGTGTTAAAAGGTATTTCCAACATTGGCTGTTGTCATAAATGAAAAGGTAGAGTGTTCAGGGTCGATAAAGCAGTCATATAGGGGTGGTGGTTTGGATGAGAGACATGCATAATGCAGCAGTCTACAGCATTGTGGCCGACTAAGGTTTGCTCAATGACAATGTTATAATAATAGGCCAACAACCCAAAACCACGAAACAATGCCCAAGACATAGTGCACTATAAGCATGGTGACGAGCCAGGTCGACAAGTTGAAAGCTTGAACTTGACGGTGACCCACTTGTCCCTGGTTCTTAGACAGACGATCCTCTTTCGGCTGGAACTGAAAGTGCGAAAACTCTGACAGGCAAAGATCGGTGAAACAATATTGTCTTGATCACGCCGGGGCGAGGAGGATGACAGAGAATGGTTCTCGCTTTATTTTTTGTATGACCTTTGTAATGAGTGGAAACAGAAGGAAACACATACGTGAACATCCCCGAGAAGTGGAAGGCGTTCCCCTAAGATCCTAGTTGAGGAAAACTGCAGGTGAAAAACTTGTACTTCTTGTTGAGAGAAGTGGCAAAAAGATCCAGGGTAGCATATCCCCAAGACTGAAAAACCTTCCATAACAGACTCTGGTTGAGCTCCCACTCGTGGCATTGCTTGTCTGTCCTGCTGAGGGAATATGCCCATTCATTCTGTACTCCTGGGACAATTTTTAATAAGATGTGGTTGGCTAACAACCATTGCCATATCAGTTGTGCTTGAGCCGGCAGACCCTGAGATTTCGTCCCGCCTTGTTTGGTGAGATAAAACATGGTGGTGGTGGTGGTGACTGTTCACACCAATACGGTAGAGCTTCGGATCCTGGAAAAGAAAGGCATGAAGATCCAGAAAATACTGCCTTCAGCTCTAGAGGGTTTATGTGACATAATGCCTCTTGACTGGACCATTTCCTGTGAACCTCTAAGTCTAAATCCTTCAGGAGAGCTACCCATCCTTCCACAGAGGCGTCTGTTGTCATCACCACCTGGGGTATCACTAGAAGGAAAGAGAGACCCAGTGAGACATTTTTTCTGATCGCCCACCAGGACTTCATCTTTAGGATGATTGAAATTCTATCCTTGAAAGATCCACTGCACTGAGTCCACTGCGCATCGAGCAGTTCTTGGAGAGGTCACATGTGAAGACGACAATTCGGAATTAGTGGGATGCAGGATGACATCATGCCCAACATGGACTTGTATGGTCTTACAGGGGTGACCTTTTTGAAGAGAGGGATTGCGTGAGCGTTTGTAAGCGGGAAATCCTCACTTCTGTGGGAAAAGCTTATGACACCCTCAAGTCCAGGATTGCTCCAAGGAACACCGCCGATCTGAATGGAACAAGTGAGGATTTTTCCTGGTTGAGCTTGAACCCTAGGGATTGGAAAAGACACAGACAAGCCCCTGTTGACTATTTTGCTGAATGCAAGGTGGGACCCTTCATTAACCAGTTGTCCAGGTATGGGAACACCTGGTGACCTGAATGTCTGTGAAAGGCAGTTACCGGCGCCGTTCACTTGGTAAATAGTCTGGTAGCTGACTTCAACCCAAAAGGGAGCACCTTAAACTGGTAAGGTCACCCTGCCACCTCGAACCTGAGAAACCTTCTGCTCTTACAATGTATCGGAAGATTGAAATATGCGTCCAGTAGATCTAGGTCTAAGTCCACCAGTTGAAAAATCTCCTGAAGAGATAGCATCCTGAAGGGCTATTTTCGATTAACTTGTTTAAGAGCCTCAGATCTATTACTTGCCTCCACTCTCTTGACTTCATGAGGAGAAACCTAGGTTGCACTGATTGAATGGAATCTCTTCTTTTGCCTTATTGGAGAAAAGAAATCGAAGTCTTTCTTTAGAATGGGAAGATGACGATGTGAAGCCTTGTGCAGAGGTAGATTTGGAGGCTTTTAAACAAATTATAGGGTGTGACCGCACAGGATTACGTCTAACACCCATCTGTTGGAAGAGATAAGCTTCCAGTAATCATAGAATTTGGAAAAGAGGTTGCCTAACTGAAGTGGGACTGGCTGGGGTGACAGGAGATCATTGCCTCCTGGTAGTATCCTGTGTCTTTCCTCCAGCCGAAGCATGGCAATGAACTGGCTGCATGGAATACGTAACTGTTGATGTTGATCCTTAGGACTGGGCTGAATATTGTGATCGAAAGCCCTGCTGTGAATAAGGCTGAACCTTCTGCTGGAACTGTGGTCGGGTATTAAATTGATCTCTACCCCTGCCACGAAAGGGCTGGAAACCCCTCTTCTGCAGGGTGCCAAGCAATCTAACAGTCTCGGTTTATGCATCTTTATTGACTGCACAGCATCATCAACACGTTTCCCATACAGGTTCTCCGTGTCAAAATTCATGTTGAGTAGCTTGGCTTGTACGTCTGGGCGAAATGCCTTGTTTGGCACTGCAATACTGCCGCTTCAGCCATTTGCTTGAAAGCTGTGGAAGAAACTTCCATTGCCACATCTATGGTTTCAGAAGAGGCCTTTTCTCCGTCCATTAGTATTTCCCGGGTCTCTTTCTTCTTGTCCTCTGGGAGATACTACTACAGAGATGAAATGTCAGACCACGCCTGATGGTCGTATCTCCCAAGGATGACCGAGCACTCGAGGCTCAAACTGAAGTAGCCGTCATAACAGAAAACCTTTTCCCGATATTATCTAACCTGTGGCCTTCTTTATCCAGAAGAGATGTGCACGTCGAGGAAGGATTCTTCGATTGTCTCTGAGCAGCCTGCATGATGGCAGAGTCCAGTCTAGGTTGAATAATGGGTCATATAGGTGAATTCTCCGTAGCCTTGTATTTTTTGTCCAGCTTCGTGATAAAAGTAGTCACTGATGCTAGGGTCTTCATTAGTTTTAAGCCTTCAAGCCAGATGAAGTCAACAATAGGGATAGCATGAGATGTGCGCAGAGTTCCTGACTTAAAATCATAGAGGAATCACTGTCTGTTTCCCTGGCAGAGGAAGGTCGAAGCACTTGGACGCTCTGTCTAGCAAGTCATGGAAACTACCAATGTCCGCTGGCAGAGAATCCACTGTAAGAGGATACACATAATCATCCCACTCAGTATGATCACTAGGAACCAGCGGCATTTGTCCCTCTCCCTGTCATGAAACGTATCCGGAACAGTAATCGGTTGCAGTACAGGCCTGCGTGTGCTCTGTGGAGAAACAGTGGTCTCAGGGGGTCCTGACTAAGCAGAGGCTGTTGAGCGGAATTAGCACCTGCTAACCTTTTGCAATGGTTGTGAGAAAGTGCCATCTTTCTTGCATTGTATGCCCCCACTTTTGCTGAATTGCTGATGTGCTTTGACTGAGTGTGCCCTGGGCTCCTGCCAATCAGGTGCCCAGAGCCTGCGTTCCTTCCCTAACACTGTATTGAAACCTAAACCCAATTGGCATCTCTGGCCACAGGTCAGCCCCTGGTAAATGGTACCCTAGGTACCCAGGGCACTGTGACCAGAGAAGACCCCTAAGGGCTGCAGCACTTATTGTGCCACCCTTAGGGGCCCTGTCCCCAGACACAAACACACTGCCTTTGCAGGCTGAGCGTCTGGGTGCAGAACAAAACAAAGAGTCGGCATGGCACACATCCCTGTGTGCCATGCCCACAACACACTGCCCTGGCATACCTGTCACCCCTCTAGCTGGGTGCCCTATGCCAGTGTTGTGGGCACAGGTGCATGAGCCCTGTGCCCCTACAGCACCCAGGTCCATTCCTGGGCACTGTAAGTGCAGTGCTGCCATTAAGAGTATATGGTGCTGGGAGGTCGTCATCACGAACTCCACGGCACCATGACGGCTGCACTGAAGACTAAAAAATTTGGTATCAAACTTCTCTGCACATTAAATCCACACTGATGCCAGTGTGGGATTTAGTATACAATGCACGACAGAGGGCAACTTAGAGCTGCCTCCTTGAAACTAACCCACAACCGGTGTCCTGACTGAGAGGCTGCCTAGGCTGCCACCCAGCAGACATGTTACTGGACCCCTGGGTAGAGAGCAATCTGCTCTTGTGGGCCTGCAACATTGCACACCCCGGGCGAGGTGCTAGGCCTCCTTCCCCAGGATGGGCAGGGGGAGCTTCAAAGGCATGCCGCCTGTCTGAGCTTCTCCAGGCCACTTGCTGTACTCAGCAACTGGCCCTCACCAGTTCTGACCCCCACTCTGGCGGGAAGACAGGCGGGAAAAACAAGGGAAGGAAAGGGGGTGTGCCAGCCTCTGCCAACCCCACCCCTCAGGTGGGGGAGGCGAGGTGAAGCACAACTCCGGGCTCTCGCTATCTTGAGGATAGCAAGAGGACCCTCCTCGACGCTCCTGACGACGCCTGCAGCCTCACAACCAGTGACCCCTCCAACCGCGACCAGATGAGGGTAAGATTTCCCGACACCAAAAGACACCCCTGCACCCGGTGCCCCACGGCTCCCTGTGCCCAACTACTGGGTGGCTACCTAACCTACAGATTCACAACTTACATCTCGAAGTGTTGGTCGCACCTGAAGAATCTCCGTCCCCGAGCTTGCAGCCTTTGTTAGTTTTGCAGCTTTCCCATTGAAAGACATTGGGCGCCCGAAGGCCCAAAAGCACCCTGCACCCAGCCGCCCAAGTGCTTCTGGAACTGTAGCATCTGTCCTATTCTAGTTCCCCACTTGCACTATATGTTAGTGGCCAGGAGCTCAGCTCCCACAGCAGCGTGGCCTGCCTGCAAGCAGCCACAAACCAACGGCCCCCTATCCTTCATAGGATAACATTGGGCCTACTCACTCTGCACCCGGCTGCCCCTGTGCCGCTGAGGTGTATCAACTGTACCTACCTGACCCTGGGAGACCCCTGAGTCTTGCCCCAGAACCTTAATTCTGCCAGCCGAGTACTTACCCAAAGACCAATAAATTGATCTTTCCATAGGGTAACATCGGCGGGGTTTCACTTGGAAATTCTTCAAAGTGTCAAGTTTTGCAACTTTGAAATATTCCTTAAAAATCATCCGATTAACGAAAACGAAATTACTCACCTGTTACCAAGAAAGATCCCAGTGCTGGATCTTTGTGCCGGGCACTGACCATCAATAGTAATTACAACTGTGATTTTCCGATAACCTGATTTCCTTCCATAGGATAACATTGCTGGGTTTTGATCAAAATTTCTTCTGTCGATTTTCAAAACATACAAATATTCCTTAAAAGTC
Source organism: Lissotriton vulgaris (assembly GCF_964263255.1). Classification (NCBI taxonomy): domain Eukaryota; kingdom Metazoa; phylum Chordata; class Amphibia; order Caudata; family Salamandridae; genus Lissotriton; species Lissotriton vulgaris. The sequence continues at coordinate 429,011 of NW_028250769.1, read as the reverse complement.
GCCTGTGTAACAAAAACGATTTCTTTCAACTGTTTACAGGAAATGCACCAGAGCTGAATCCAGGACCCAGACCTGAGTAAGAAAAACATTACTAAAATGGTTTTATTACATTGAATTAAAACTTCCTATTGAGCTCAATATCATAATTGTTTTTAACTTGTGTTGCATATTGCTATTTGAATGTATTCAATTGCAACATCTCATTCTGCCTTTTATAAATCCCGATTGGTCAGGGTGTATTAGCTCCTGCATCAGATTTTCAAGCCGCGCTGCTAAAATTGCGGAGTAAAGTTTTGCATCTAGATTAAGCAGCGCAATGGGTCTATAGGAGCCGCAAAGCTGTGGGTCTTTACCAGGTTTGGGGATTACCGTAATCACTGCTTCCGCCATACAACCCGAGACCCGCACGTCTGATGCAATTGCCTGGATTAGAGCCGTGAGGTGAGGAATGAGCTCTGTGGAGAAACACCTATAGAAATGCACAGTAAGGCCGTCAGGCCCAGGGGCTTTATGCAATTTGAGCCTGGAAATAGCATCCCAAACCAACCTCCTCCTGTGTTATGGGGGAGTCCAGTGCTTCAGCCGACGGACGGGAAAACCGCGGATGTGTGAGGTCATCTAAAAATTGGTGTTGTCGTGCCGTGTCTGGAATGGTGCCTTGATAAAGCTGGCCGTAAAAATCCACAAAACTGTTTGCTTTTAACGAAGTCGGAGTGTGTGAGCTGTCCCTGGTTATCTAGAATCCCCCCGATGGAAGTCCCTTTCCACTCTAAGTTGGCGTGCCAGATGAGAGCCCACCTTATCTCCCTGTACGAAGGAGGACTGACGTAACTTTAACAATGTGTATTCCGCCCGATTGGAATAGATAGACCTGAGTTTACCCTGTAGTGTGGTGAATTGTCTCTGGAGGGCTCGAGTTGGGGTGGCTTTGTGTGCTTGTACCGCAGATTCCAATTCCTTCTCAAGGGCCTCCCTTTCCCTCGTCCTCGGTCTGCCTTAAATGCATCCCAGTTGTTCTGCGGGGATGTGTCTTGCGGGTCATTGTGCGCGAAGATGTCAGCAATGGCAGCCCTTATGTCCTCCCTTGCAACCGCATCCTGAGTCAGAGCTAAGGGGAAACATCCCCGAGAAGGCCCCGTAGAAAGCCCGCTCCAGGTAAGGCCCAGGGTTTTCGGGCTGTGGTCTGAGGCAGCTATCGGAAGTATCTGTGCATCCTGTACAGCCCCCAGGAGGGATTGGCTGACAAATATATAGTCAATTATGGAGTACGTCCGATGGCCATGGGAGAAATCGTTTTTGTGACACAGGCGATTTGTAAGAAATATTTGTACGTTTTGAAAATCGAAACTTAGAAGAAATTAGTGTATAGTCCTTTGTAGTAGGCTGTATGAATCGCCTGGCATCGTTTAACACCAGGTCAGTAATTTTCTGTCTAACCCTGATTGAAAAGGTGTTGATGGCCGCTCTATTAGTACTAATGCTGTCGAGGGACCCATGCCACATAAGGTTAAAGTCCCCCATGAGTACAATGGGACCTTCAGCGAAACCCACTCTTTCGTCAAAAGTATGGGAGAGGAATACAGATTGCCCGGAGTTAGGAGTGTACAGTGAGATAAATGTGCATAGCGTGCCTCTCAGTCATCCTTTAACCATTAATAATCTCCTGTCTCGGTCTGTTTTGACAGCCTCAGGCTGAAATTTCATTGTGCTATGAAAGAGGAAAAGAAACTCTGTTGTGTAGTGTCTGCGGATGATGTATAAATCAACGGGTATGCCCTTTGACGAAGCCTAGTAACCTCTACCCTCTTGAGATGTGTCTCCTGCAATGCTACTACTTCAAATTTGCGGTCAGTTAAGTATTTCCAAATTTTCTGGCACTTCTGGGAGAAGTTCATTTCGTGACATCCCAGGAAGTTACATTAACCATCAGGAAGGACACTCCCACCCCACCCCCCGTACGGGCCCACAGACCCCAACACCGCAGGCCGAGCCAGTATAAATAGGCAACATAGCAATAGACCCCAGCATGTCCCACATCTCACCCCCAGCAAAACCATAAAGCAATAAGCCTGGCAGTCAAAAAAAGCAAGCAACAACCCCGACAGTCACCACCGGGACCCCACCCCCTCTCAACGATATGAACCCCCCAGTAGGGTGAAGAAGCATCAGCTGTTCTTTGTGACTGTGTGCCAAGGGTTGGGGCCTCTCCTGGGTGGTGCTGCTTCCGCTGTCGCCCCCGGGTTCGGGGACTCCTCTGGTAAGGGTAGCCCCTAGATACGGAGACCATCGGAGAGTTCAGTTATGTGGTGTATCTTGTTTCCATGTTCAAAGACGAGGCCAAAGGGGAATGTCCATCGGTATCGTATGTTATCTTCTTGCAGCTTGGAGTTAATTGGTCACAATGTTTGCCGGCGGGCCAAGGTCACGGGGGCTAGGTCTTGGAAGAGGGAGCAGGCGTGGTTTTGAAAGGACACCTCTTTCTTTTTCCTGGCAGCAGAGAGGATGGCTTCTTTCATTTTGAAGGAGTGGAGCTTGACTAAGACATCCCTTGGGCGCCTACGGCACCCTGACTGTAGGGTGCCCACACGATGGGCCCTGTCCAGCTTGATTTTGGGTTGTTGCGGGGAAAGAAATTCTGCAAAGAGGCCTATTACAAATGCCTCCAAATCGGGCCCCTCCACCCCCTCCACCCCCTCCTCCAGGTCCCGGATCCAAATATGTTCTCTCCGAGTTCAGTTTTCCAAGTCTTCCGCTTTGAGCATTACTTGCTGAATCTGGGCTTGAAGGGTTTGTTGCGTATCTTGGACTTTGGAGTAGGCCGCCACCAGATCCTGAGTTTGTTCCTCCACCTCTAGTATTCGGGTTCCCACTGCGTCCACATCTTGCCGGAGGGTGGTGAGTTTTTCTGTGAGGTTGGCTTTCATTTGGTCCACTGAAGATCTTAGGTCCTGTTTAATCTCCAAGCAGAGCTCAGCTTTAAAGTTGCGGAGGGTAGCCACCAAATCGTCTCATGTGAGCGCCATATCTGGCAGTTGTACGGTATCTTCTGGGGTGTGGGTCTTCTCAGAAGCCTTACAGTACCGGGATTCAGAAAAGGGGGTGGTGATGAACAGAGTGTCTGAATTAAGCAGACCACTCTTACCCAGTCCAAAGATCAGGGCTTGATCCATCACCGTTATTTAGCTCACTGCACCATCCCAGCTCAGAACATGGCTATATGCAAATCAGTCTGTCCCTGGCCCAGTGCATCATGGGAACAGGGCAGACTAAACTACCAAGCCAATTCTTCACCAGAAAGGAGACAAGCTTCCGGGGACTGGTTTCTGGCATTTCAGCCGTCGTCGGCCCGGCTTGCTTGAATCCTGATGGTGCAGAGAGCAAGGGACTCATGTCTGAGTATACCCTGCCACACTTATAGTGGCCAAAAACGATTCAGAAAAGGGGGTGGTGATGAACAGAGTGTCTGAATTAAGCAGACCACTCTTACCCAGTCCAAAGATCAGGGCTTGATCCATCACCGTTATTTAGCTCACTGCACCATCCCAGCTCAGAACCTGGCTATATGCAAATCAGTCTGTCCCTGGCCCAGTGCATCATGGGAACAGGGCAGACTAAACTACCAAGCCAATTCTTCACCAGAATTTGATTTGATAAAAATTTATAACGCGCAAAACAATAACCCGCAGGTATCAAGGCGCCTAACAATACAATCAGAAAATTGAAACATACATCCTTACACATAGGCTTGCAAGAAGAGGCAAGTTTTTAGGGCACTACGGAATTTCTGTAGGGAGACAAGCTTCCGGGGACCCCCCCCCCCCTCCCCCCTTTTCTGAATCATTAAAGTACCGGGAGACTTTGTTGGTATTTTTCTTGGGAGGTATAAGTTCCCCGCCTCGGAAATACGTGGGCCCCGAAGTTTCCCTGAGCCTAATGGGGAGCGGAGCGGCGGGTACCAAGGTCTTAATGAAAGCTCTTCGTGCGCAAATGACTCAGACCCCTGCCGGTTGAACTGTGCCAGAGCCCCTCGGGCGGGAGTCAAATCTGTGCTGCCTATTAATTATTTAAATTCCGCTGGTGTCCCTGTTAAGAGTGGGCAGCTGTAGGCCCGTCCCGCTGATGAATCCAGGGAGCCCGCCTACAGAAGGCTGATTGCAACTACCATTCGCTGTGTCTCGCCGACTGCTGCTCGGTCAAGCCTGCTTCCCAAGCCGCCGTTACTGCCTGTCACTACATCGCCGCCATCTTGAGGTCAGGAATACTCTCCTTAGCCCCTTTCATCTCGCATTGTGTCTCCACTCAGGTCTGCTCCTGATGTTAAGGGTGGGAATCCAGCTGCACTGCACTGCCCTCCTAAAGCATGAGGCGCCCCCCGCAGCCGCTCCAGCCCGCATCTATGATTGCGACCTGATACACCCAAAAAGGTGCCTTCGTAGGTTCGCCCGCACTCACCCCCTCTGGCGGGTCGATTCTGTCATCAAGCGTGGAGGTCTAACATCGGCCGGACAGGCGACCCTTCTGGGGTAGGAGGAGACCCCCATGGCCCCCACCAGCATCTGCAGTGGACCACAGGGCACCCGGCCCAAGCACCTTCAACCTGGAGCCCGGCACCCGGGATCGCCGCTTCACTGCCACGCGGTCCCCATCTCACAGGCCCTCCGGTGTTTCTGACAGTGCAGATGGTCCAGACAGCCCCCGGGAGGCAGCGGGTACCGGAGAGTTACGTGAGTCACTCACTAGGCTACAGAAAAGCCAATTTCTCGATCTGTGGGGTCCGGAGCTGAGACGGTTTACAACCGCTCTGCCATCTTACTTGGCCACGCCCCGTGACCTCCACATCTTATTCTGAGAAAGTATTTTTATACCTACTTGTGGTTCTAAAAAAAAACAACAATATATTTTTATATACAAAACAATTGGCCTAGAGTTCAGTTCTTGAGTGTGTGAGACCATTTTCTGCCTGGTTGTGTACAACAAATGCTTTACAATGTCCTCTGATACTGCCTTACTGTTCGACCAAGCTAACACTTTGGAGAGTAAGGTTATATCTAACTTTAGCCTCTGCCATACCTCTGGGGACTGTGGACTCTGTGCACACAACCTTACTTTGGTGCAGTGCATACAGAACCACTTTCTTACAATAGTCCCTTATCATCCTACGCAGGTCTAGGACTAGTGTGACAAGAATAGCGATTGCCAGCTCCTGCACCTGATGCAGCTCATCCTCTTGTTTTTCATACGAATAGTGTTCCTGCAATGTGTTGTATTCCTGAGCAGATTGTTGACCCCTGTCAAACAAGCATTTGCAGTGCAATAGGTCTCGCATTATGAAAGTTTGAGCTTTTGGTCTTGTAAATGACAATTTTTTTATTTATGTGTTGGTTTTGAAAATAGCTAAATTAACAGCTTTGTCATTTACAATGCCAATAGTTATAACTTTTGCAAATGTGACACCTATAGCATTTGTAAAGCAACATATTTACTTGACTTAGATGTATTGATATTACAAATAACAATGGCTTTTAATTTTTTTAAATAATACTTAAATAAAAGTGATTGTAATTTATAATGGCAATACCTTAAACTTTTGTAAATAACTTTTGTGAAGATTATGTTCAGTGTATTTTATTGTGACGAAAATCCAAGAACAGAAGTGAAATATTAACAACTTTTTGTGACATTTGTAATAAAGCTTGAAACATTGAGAGAACATATATGAACCAGTTTTTGTTGAATGGTGATGCTGTGGTGGTGCTGAGTGGTACTGTGGTGGTGCTGAATGATACTGGGATGGTGCTGAGTGGTGCTGTGGTGGTGCTGAGTGATACTGGGATGGTGCTGAGGGATGCTGGGGTGGTGCTGAGTGGTGCTGTGGTGGTGCTGAGTGATGTTGTGCTGCTGAGTGATAATGTGGTGGTGCTGAGTGATTATGTGGTGGTGCTGAGTGATAATGTGGTGGTGCTGAGTGATAATGTGGTGGTGCTGAATGATGCTGGGGTAGCGCTGAGTGATGCTGTGGTGGTGCTGAGTGATAATGTGGTGGTGCTGAGTGATGATGTGGTGATGCTGAATGATGCTGAGGTAGCGCTGAGTGATGCTGTGGTGGTGCTGAGTGATAATGTGGTGGTGCTGAATGATGCTGGGGTAGCGCTGAGTGATGCTGTGGTGGTGCTGAGTGATGATGTGGTGATGCTGAATGATGCTGGGGTAGCGCTGAGTGATGCTGTGGTGGTGCTGAGTGATAATGTGGTGGTGCTGAGTGATGATGTGGTGATGCTGAATGATGCTGGGGTAGCGCTGAGTGATGATGTGGTGGTGCTGAGTGATAATGTGGTGGTGCTGAGTGATGATGTGGTGATGCAGAGGGCAGAAAGGCACAACAAATACACATTTCTTTTAAAACCATCCCTATTTCTACGTTTTCCCTGGCACCCTTGGCTGTGTGTGCGCGCAGTGCTGGTGTGTGTGCGCAGTGCCTGTGTGTGTGAGCATCGTCTGTGTGTGTGAGCAGTGTCTGTGTGTGTGTGTGAACAGTGCCTGTGTGTGAACAGTGCCTGTGTGTGTGAGCAGCCTGTGTGTCTGAGAGCATTGTGTCTGTGACAGTAACTTGTGTGTGTGAGGGCAGTGTGTGTCAATGCAACGGGGCTCATGTTATCGACCTCAGAAGCATGAAAAGTGTGTGTCTTGGAACGTCTGAGGGCAGCTCGTGTTACAAGCTTGCTTTGAAGACGGTCATGCAGCGCTGGGAGTGGAGCAGATGGTCCTGTTTATGACCTGCAGAGCGTGTGCGAAGTGGGCCCGGATGAAGTGACTGGGGGTGAGGGGGTGTGCAGCCTGGTGTGCTGAAGCCTGGCAGCAGAGGCGGCGCGCGCACACAAAGTGGCTAAGTGGCTGATGGCAAATGTACGCACATCAAAGGAGCCGCGGTAAAAATACAATGACGAAAACAAAGCATTGTGTGATATTCTTTACAGCTGAATTAAGGGTACATTCAACTTTAAGTAGGCGGAGATCAGAAATAGGGCTAACTGACTTTGTGCCACGTGCTGCACCATCCCCTTGGTCATTTTCAAGACTTAGCCAACACACTCCAAGGAAGCCCACATTTACAGAAATTTTTTATTTAGCAAAAGCTAGAGAAACTTCTTTCCGCTTTGTTAGCCTCTTCTCAGTGCAATGCACTCTTTGATTTTAATAAAATGAACCACAGGGTTGGAGCGCTCCATTGCTGTCTGCACGCACTTTTTATTTGCACGCACTTGTTATTTGCATGTGCAGTCTCAGCCCTAAACACGTACTTTAGTCCATAGACTGTGCACAAGTCATTGGCCAGCAATGTAGGGTGACCAGGCATCCCAGGTTTTCACCAGCTGTCCCAGCAGATTTCGGGAAATTGAGCTCATGTCCTGTTTTTAGAGTGGTGAGACTGAAAACGGTGAGAGGTGCCTTTTTATGTTTTCCAAAGCAGATGTTACAAAAACAAGCATTGGCGCGCAGCTCACTAGATCAAATCGGCCGTGAATGCAAGCCGAGGTGACAATAAGGATTGCGAGATGCTCTGTGGAGGGGGAGGGGCGAGCAAGACAGGCAGAGCGAGCCAGTGATGTGGAGGAAGAGATCGCAAGAGGTCTGCTGCAACAATAAAGGTGCTTCACCAAGGTCTGAAAGCGCCGCCGATATGAAATAAAGTTGCTTCGGCATGCTGTGTGGAGGAGGCGGGAGGGGTGGGCATACTGTTGGGAGAGGCTGGAGGGGGCTGAAAGCACAGCTGCTATGAAATAAATAAAGGTGCTTCGGCATGCTGCGTGGAGGAGGCGGGAGTGGTCTGAAAGCACTGCTGCTGGGCTGTTGTAATATAAGTGATGGCGCCGCATGTGGCAGATGTAGGATGGTACGTAAATATTAATAGTTTAGTGTAAAGGAGGTGCTATAAAAACATGTTTGTGGGGGCGAAATGGAGGTCGGGTTGATGGAGCAGAGCTCCTGTCAGTCAAATACCTAATTAGGGGGGAGGAGAAGTAAGTGAGGCCGAGCCTGCTGGGGGAAGCAACAGATGGCTTTGAAGTGACTGTTGGCCAGTGGGAGAGGTGAGGGGGGAGTCACGGGGAGATTAGCAAGTGGCCGTGAAGTGCAGGCGGGGGGCGGGGAGCAGAGCCTTTGAAGAGCCAGTCAGTGAAAGGCTGATAGGCAGAATAGGCAGAAGCTCGTGCACGAGGCGTGCACTTCCGAAAATCCGGATCGTAAAAGTCAGCTTTGTGGATGGACGGCATTAGGTCTCTCTCTTCGCGAGACCTAAAAAGGAAGGAGTATTCGTCTTCAAGATAAACTGATTGGTCATGGTCCGCCTCCTCGTCCTCCATCTCCTGACATTTAACATTCAACTGGGATGGGGTTTACACAGGCCCAAAAAGACCCTTATCTCCAAATTCCTGAAACTCCAGTAGATGTGTGGCAGAGGTGACCTCTCTAAAATATCCTGAGGCATAGAATAGGTCATGCCCTTACTAGATGTGTTTGAGGTGTCTTTTCCTGCAGTTGGCGGAATCGTTGACGCCGTCACCGAGATCGTTAACGAAGCTGTTGACAGGGTTGTCGATGAAATGGGTCAGGCAGTAACCTTAGTCGAAGGAACAGCCATGGGTGCAGCTAAGAATTGTTGGTGCGGTCCCCGAGGAAATATTCACCGTCGAGGAAATCTTCACAATCGGAGGCTGTCTCGTAGACTATGTCATCGTCAGAGTCTCCGCCAATGACAATGAGGTAGTCATCCTCATTCTGGTTGTCGATGTAGTTGAAGTCGCCGTTGACACTGGCGTTTGGCGAGGACACTCTAAGCAACATGGAAGCCGTAGGCAGTATGATCTTCGACTGTTCCGTTAACCGCTGAACTTTCTTTATAGAGGGTTCCTTGTATGGAGCATGAAGAGCAGATAAAGGTGGTGACATGGACCTTTTGTGAGAGGAGGAAGGCCCAACTGGTTCCTTCCTTCCTTTCCTTTTAATATTGGTCTCCTTACTGTGAGACTTGGATTTTTTAGAGTCTCTGTCAGAGGATGAAGAACCCCATTCTATTCTCTTCCTTGAAGAGGAATGAGCCTTCTCCTTACACTCAAAATCCAAGTCAGGGTGGTTCTTCTTTTTCAGCAACCACAGGAGCTCTATACCCTCCCGATCGTTGAGGGTTTTAGCAGAAAAGTATGCCATTTATTGCATTCTTTAGGCTTATGTTGAGGGTAAAGACAAAATAAGCACTCTTTGTGTGGGTACCCAGAATAGAGCCTGAACTTTCCACAAGTCTTAAAAGGCCTGAACAGCCTTTTGTTAGACTCAGACATTTAGTCAAAAACACTCCCAGACAGTACCTCAGGTGTTCTTTGAAGGTTTGAAGGTGTCAAATGATTAGCAGTGAAACGAAGAGCACAGGAGACTCCCAAACACACAAAGTGTAGTAAGAAAACTGAGGTATGGTGGCTCTGCAGGGAGTACTTCTGGGACTGAGCTCTGATTGGTTAAAGTTTGGGTGTATTAAAACAATGTGAATAGTGCATTTTTGTTTTTTACAATAGAGGTTCATGCTACGGCCTTAGCACTGCTTTTAGTACTGTTACTGTGGTACTCCTACCATGATGCATCTATAAAAGATCTATAAAAGATAAAATACCAGAAAAATATGCTTACAAGTTGTAAAAATCCAGGTAGTAAACATGTAGTTATGAGTGAAGAAATTGTTTTAAAAAATGGCGTGAAAGTTGTTTTCTCTTTATTTGGAGATGTTATTCTTAATGCAAGAGTTACTTACCTTTGGTAACGCTATATCTGGTATAGAGACAGTCGTGACACTTTGACAATGGTACTGCCAGTATATCACGTAATGCTGTGGTTCAGTTTGGCTATTGCCATGCCGTTCATTACATTTGATGAATGGTCTATAGAGTGTATGGTCTCTTTCCTCATATGGGAGTATTCATCAGGGCGCAGGGTTTCATGTAGCCATGTGTTTCGTTGATTTAATTGAATGTTTCTTTAAAATTCATGTCTGGTATTAACGTACCATGTAATGTTTCTTCTATATTAATGTTTCAAAGATTTTTGGCGCGCAGAGGTACTACTAAAAAATTTCCGGATTCAGTCTAGCGCCTGCGGAAAATTCAAAATTAAGGAATCTGCGGCTAGATGGCTCTATCAGATTTAGGTTGCACAGTATTTCACAGCAGTACTCCAAAATGGGAACAGTTAAACAACCCACACGGGTTTCACTCTTTGCCAGCTTGCAAGCTAGAGCTTTTCAAAGCTTATGTCAATTACACAAGATTCTCTATTTAAAGCATCCAGTCCATATCATTTCTTGTGATGACAGTGGCCTGTGGCCTTTACGTTTCTGTAGTGACTTTGTAAAAAGTTATTGTCGTCCTCTAGATCTAACTCTGTCTGTTTCTAATTATTCTGTATTGTCAACTACACCTATTCTTGTCAGTCAAGCAGTGGTGATTGTTTCTGTGGTTCTGCGTTCTGTTTTGGATTTGTCTCTGCTCGTAAACAATGTTGTCGTCGGTGAGGGCCTAGTTGTCCACAGTCCTGTCATTGTTGATGTGGGTCTGGAAGATAGCAGAATCTTCTTCATCGATAAGGGAGACTTCTTCATCGAAGGTCAGACAGGTTAAGTAGGCCCGGCTTCTTGAAAAATAGGTTTATGTGAAATGTTTTGCAACAGATTATCTTTTTTCAAGTCTATTTGAGGAGAAGCCAGACTATTCTTTGGAAGAGGTGGCTGAGGCTGCTTTTTTAGTCAGCTCCATTACAAGAAGTATCAGATGCTTTCAGTTTTTGCACCACCTTTGTGGGGTGACACACTCATCACAGAATCATCCCCAAAAGAGGGGCCATCCCCTTTGGAAGGGGGAAGTTTCTTGTTTGCCATACAATAAAGTGTCAACCTCCTCTCCCTTGCTTAGAGTTTTTGGGGGAAATGACTGACAAAAGTCACATCTAGACACTTTGAGTGCAGTAGACACATTGGTCATGAGAATCTTCAGTGTAAATCTTCTTTTGGACACAGTCAGAGCAGTGCTTGAAGAAAGACTACTTCTTCTCAGTTATAATGACAGTTGACTGCTCTCTGAGCTAGTGATGAGATGAAAATCTAACAATTTGACGAAGGACGGAGATAGCTGAAGTCCAAATAAAGGTCTAAAAGTTAACTACTTTGAATTCAAACACACGTTAGAGCAGAGTTCTTCTCGGGAACTCTCTCACACACTATGTGCTGTAAAAATGTTAACTGTGGTGGCCTGCAGGGGAAATAGTAGAGCTCAGTGTATGTACATCATTGGCTGAAGTTTGGCTGATGTTTGGATTGTTCAAAGTGGATGTCCTACTAACTAGTTGTTGTTAAAGCCTGTGGCTGTTTGAACAATGTTTACTGCTATTTAGGTTTATTGGTAAAAAAAGTCTCACAATGCAGAATGATTTAACTGTGTGAACATATGAGATATCCAATGAATGGAGAAACATATTTATCTGTACGATTTTTATGGACATGGCCTTTACAACAAACCTGTTATGACTACATCATTGGTTTGGGGATTTGAACCGTTTATCTAAGGAAGTTGCTAGCCTGGCCATCCCCAGAGGCAGGGACACAGGAGGTGCGCCACTTTGACTGGCGGCCTTTAACGCATTTAGATGAACTTTATGAAACAAGTAATTGTGACACCCTTTATTTAACATATTCACAAGATTACATTTTACTGTTACAGTGATGATTTATACCCATTCCAAAGGTATGATATTTACATATTGTTGCGCTGATATGTGCCAGTGAAAACATTACTTTGAAAAACTATCTCACATTGGTTTTTAAAAACATTTTTGTTTCAACTTCAGCAAAGATTCAAGGGAAAGACAAAATCATTAAATGTTTTGGAAATACACGCCTAATGTAGAAAAGCTACTCAAATCAATGATTCTTGAAAAAAATGAACACATGAAAAATCCTCAAAAATTGTGGTGTATTTTGGTCTAAGAATTCTGAAGCTGCTGAAGGGCTGATGTGATTGTGAGCGTTGCAGGTTGCCACAATCCTGCCTAACTGGTTCCATGTCAATACTTAAGCTTCAGTTGCTAAAGTCAGATGCAATTGTCGTCTGAGCTATCAACACCTACATCCTGGAGAGGAAATCTACCATTGTACCTGCATCTACCTGTTACCTGGTAAATTACCATGCACAGGTCTACCTCCAACTTGTTTCCATGGTAATAACACAAGCCTGCTTCATAGCCATGGTGGCAAGGAAGCGACTGGCCATCATGTGGTGGTCTCAGTGCAGGGGGAGACTACTTGCGAAGTAAGGCAGGTATCCTGAACTAGTCCAGAATGAGAGTGCAGTTATACCTTAAAATGTATTGTTTGTGTGGTGTGCAGATGTGATGTGTTTGAGGTTATTTAGAGGAAGATGCACTAATGGAACTTTTAAATGTGGTGGGGTAAATAAGCAGAATTAATTCGATTTTTTGGTTGTCATGTGCATTGTTTGCTTTTGTGTGTTTTTCCAGATGTCATATCCTAGCGACTGTTTAACGTGGCAGTTAATTCTGGTGCCAGAATGTCTTCCAGTTTCTGTTGTGTAAAGGATCACTTCTGGCAAAGGGAAGTTCGGAATCTAGAGTGCTCGATTTGCTGAGTTTCAACATCTGAGATATACTATGAAATCAGAAGCAACTCGGCTGAGTCGTTCATTTTGACAAATACGTGTACTATATTTCCAGCTGCCTTGATGAGATACTTAATGATAGGTTAGTCAAGGACACAGTTATAAGCCAGGGGTGTCAGGAAAGGAAAATGCTGACAATCCTCTATAAATTCTCTATGAGGAATATGCATAAATGTTGTTTAGGGTAGGTGTGACTAATGTGCACAGAGTTACTATTGAAAGAAAACATTACTTATCTATAAGAAAAACTTTGACCCCTTTAGTGTTGCAAATTGATTCTGTCATTTAGATTGATTTGGATTAGTGCAACTTATTTTTCTTCGAAGACATTTGATTCAGTTTCAAGGGCGCTTAAAATGACTCATAATGAAACTGCTTGAAATACACAATGCCTCTTGACGCAGAGGTTAAACCTGTGCCAACCAAAACGCTTTTTATTCTTTTTTTTTTTACCAGTGACTTGTCATTGCTACTCCGGGGGTTTTCTCAGCTTAATCTGGGAGGTTTTCTAAATGCTCATCCTCACAATAAACAAGCATTTGCAATGCAATAGGTCTCGCATTAGGAAAGTTTGAGCTATTGGTATTGTAAATGACATTTTTTTAATTTATGTGTTGGTTTTGAAAATAGCGAAATTATTAGCTTTGTCATTTACAATGCCAATAGTTTAAACTTTCGCCAATGTGACACCTATAGCATTTGTAATGCAATATGTGTTGTATTTACGTGACTTTGATGTATTGATATTACAAATAACAATGGTTTTTAATTTTTTTAATAATTAATACTTAAATAAAAGTTATTGTAATTTATAATGGCAATAGCTTAAACTTTTGTAAATAATTTTTTGGAAGATTATGTTCAGTGTATTATATTATGGCGAAAATCCAAGAACAGAAGTGAAATATTAACATTTTTTTGTGACATTTGTAACAAAGCTTGAAACATTGAGAGACCATATTTGAACCAATTGTTGTTGAATGGTTGCACAGATTGATGCTGTGGTGGCGCTGAGTGATGTTGTGGTGGCGACAAATGATGCTGTGGCGTTCAGTAATGCTGTGGCAGCGCACAGTGATGTTGTAGTGCCCCTGAGTGATGCTGTGGTGGTGTTGAGTGATGCTGTGGTGATGCGATAGATAGAGTGAGGGCGACAGATAGATAGCTAGACGGTGATAGAGTGAGTGCGATAGATAGACAGATAGAGTGAGGGCGATAGATAAGAGTGAGGGCGATAGATAAGAGTGAGGGCGATAGATAAGAGTGAGGGCGATAGATAAGAGTGAGGGCGATAGATAAGAGTGAGGGCGATAGATAAGAGTGAGGGCGATAGATAAGAGTGAGGGCGACAGATAGATAGAGTGAGGGCGACAGATAGATAGAGTGAGGGCGACAGATAGATAGAGTGAGGGCGACAGATAGATAGATAGATAGATAGATAGATAGATAGATAGATAGATAGATAGATAGATAGATAGATAGATAGATAGATGTGTGCTTTCTATACAACAATCACTTCAATGCCTCATTAGGGCTAGCAATAGCTATAGAAATGCAATTACAATACAATCTATTTTCAGGTTATGTTGATGTTATGGAAATTGTTGCAGTAAAATAAATCATAGTCGCAAGACTGGAGTAGAAGGGGCCCAATTAACATGTTTTGTGGGCAAAAAGGGAACACTTTCCTAATTGCCCCCGACTTTCCACAAGTAGGTCACAGCTACTGATGGAAAACCATCTTTTTGACGCAGGTTCTAAGTGAAGTGTCAACAGAGACGGGTAAATGGAATGGGTTGGCTTCAGTCTGACAGCAGACACCTAGAGCATGCCAGCTGCATTTGAAACGCAGAGAAGAGATAGCATAGGTATTAGTCCATCAGTTAGGAACAGATGACTTGTGCTATCAAGGTAGGCAGCAACACTTTCAGAATACAGAAGCAGATTAATCACAGAAGTCCAAGAAATATAAATAAAAACAGCAGAAGGAGCAGATAGCGCTGAACTTAAGAGTTCATATTTCTCCACCGCTGATGAGAAAATAGTGCAACAAGTGACATGTAGTTTGTAGAAACAGACAGATGGTAAACAAAAAGAAAGAAAGAAAAGCAAGAAGAAGATTAAACTTAGCAAATCAATGGAAGGTTCACATTTAGCAAACAAGTAGAGAAAAACAATAAGTCTGGAGTGGTGTTAATCCTTCCTGTGATTCTGTATGTGTTTGAATTGGAGGGTGTGGGGCATTACGGGAGGGATGGGGGAGTGAAAGGCACAGACAACGCGCAGGGACAGAGGGGGTTGGGGGGAGTGAAAGGCAAGGACAACGGGAGGGAGGTAGGGCGGGCGGAGGAAAAGAAGGCACCAAAGCAATGGAAAGGAACAGAGCCCGGAATGTCCGTGCTGAAATATATATACTATAACCCCATAATAACCATAAAAGCCATGCTGAATCCCACCATAAGAATAATCCAATTGAGAATTAAAGAAACATAGACCAAACGTAAAGGAAACAAGACAGGTTCGGAACAAATTGCGTCCCAGCCTTAAGAGTGACACATAATCGGAACGAACTACTGCCGTCTAGCTCAATGCTTTAATGGTCATCTGTGGAGTTCGATGGGAAGGAATGCAAACATTGACAGTACACTCCTGGCCGAGGAAATTGTGAGCGGCAGAAGCTAAAATAGACCGCCTGCCTTCACACGGCCTTGAAGGTCCAGACTAAGATTTGAGGTGAGAAGCAGCGAGAGATCTCAGAGGTAGAGATGAGAGAAACACCGAGAGGACAGAGAGAGAGCGATAAGAGACTGAAGACATTTGGGACACTAGAAAGGAAAGAGTCCAGGGACTGATGGTCTGGGATACAGGAGAGAGACTGGCGAGATAGCAGACGACGGTTGAGTTAGTAAACAAGCTCTCAGCATTTTTGTGCGGGGGGGGGAGGGGTTGGAGCAGCGCCAAAGAAGCTCTCGGCATTGCTGGGGGTGGAGCAGCACCAAAGAAGCTCTTGGCATTGCTGTGGCGGGGGTGCGGGGAGCATTCCTTTGACGACTGATACGGCGGGCGGGGGGGGGCAGATGCGGCGGGCACGCGATAGGCTGGCAGCACTGTAAACAAGTCTTTGGAGGAGGGCTGATCGGGGAGCAAACGGCAAGCGCGTGCACGGGCACATGCACTCGGCGTAATCCGCCTGGTGGTTTCAGAGCTTGGTTTGCCCTCTATACTCTCGTCTATTTATCACTTACGTGATAGAATAGTCGAGACCTAAAAAGGGATGGCTGTGTATGGTCTCTGGCTGATGACAGAGCATACCCCCCAATAGCAAGAGCTAGAAAATGAAATTAATTCTGTTTATGTGTCAGATGCTGGTCCAAGGGAGCAGCACTCCTGTGAAAGAACAGAAAGAGAACGTAGAACGCACGTCTTCAAAGTCACCTACCACTGATGCAAAAGAATATGCACCTGACTACAAAGTCACCTACCACTGATGCAAAAGAATATGCACCTGACTATGAATTTATTGTATCAGTCATATCAAGGGAGTGCCTGCTAGGCTCTAGATCTGGGGTGCACGGTCTGTAATCTGAATGATCTCCATCTCCTTAAACAAATATTAGTAAATGATAAATGGGATCTTGCTATGACTACTTAGACATGCAGTAAAACGAGGGAGCTCTCTAGCTGCTGCGCCCCAGCTGGAATTACAATTTGCATTACAACACAAAATATGCAAGGACATATATTTGTGAGCTTTTAAATGCACTCATGATTCTGGAAAATAGGGCAGAAAAAAAGCGAACTTAGAGAATCATTGAGTTCATTCAGCTGGCAATACTTTTATTTGAACATATCTGTGCTAGATTTAAGGACGGGGACAGTCGCTCAATGGGTACCACTGTTTTCCCATGTATATGTCTGTTCATATCTGTGCGGTCCAACTCGGATTTGCCACATCTTTGTCATAGCATAATAGCTTCTTACATGTTTAACATTTTTTTCTCTCTCTTTTTCAGCCTTTGCCTTCCCTCTACCTTTATGTGTCAGTGCCCTCTTAGGTGACGTCGTCCTAACAAAATGCATAAGTCATGCAACACAAAAAAGTGATATTAACCATGTGTGGGGACCAGGCAAGGAACTACAATCTCAAACTGCAGAAAAGATATACATGTAAAACATCAAACTTCTAATGAAGTGAAAATGCAAGAAAAATAAATAAAGCTGGAGGCGATGGAGCACACTAGCAACTGGAGCAGTACTGGAAAGGGAAGATGAATTATTCTTAGTCCTACGACACAAGACGTACCAAAATACTGACATTTTTAAACAGTTAGAAAAATGACAATTGAAGACCAAAAGTGTGCAATTAATATTTACAGAGGCAACAGTCAACAACAATTACTTGTAAGCACAGTAGCATAAAAGTTTCCTCTAATGAGTGAGGAACAGTGTGGTGAAAGGTAGAGGGAGTTCAACCACAGGGCAGAGGTTAAATTGAAGAGGCTATTGGCCACACATCTTTCCAAAGGTGTGATGAGCTATGACTGCAAATTCATCTCTTGTTTTTAAGAAGAGAGGGCCGTCCTTCTAATTATTGCTAAAAGCGGGAAACACAGATGAAGAGGCACTTTTTAAGGAGACTCCCTGCTTTCAAAGTAGGAGTGTCATGCCATGGACCACTAAAAACATATAGAACTCAACAGCACCAAGAGATGGAAGCGCAGTACGCTTCTGCACCGGTGACACTCATAAGCACTGCTCTTAAAAACCACAGAGTGGAGCGCCGGGTGTTACATTCACAAAGGAAGTGGGCAAGGGTGGGGCAGCCTAGAGCGAGGTCCCAACCGAGCACTGAGGACAGCATCCCACCGACACCCACACAGCGGCTTCCTGTACTAAAGACAAAAAATCTGATTCTCCCTTTCTGCAAGCAATAAACAACTTTTACCTAGAAACAAGTGCCAGTGAACTTTGACTGATTTCAATCCGTTCTTCGTTGAAGGCACAAGGTAGGTAGGTGTTCGTGAGATGAATTATATGGGCATGGAGAGCAACAGACAGGTTTCAGTTCAGCAAATTCACAGCCGCTTAGATGACTTTTTGAGAATGCATTCAAACTGCCTTTCCAGCTGAACAGCAAGGGTGCCATTAGGTGAGACCAAGCTACAGAAGATGGCTGAGGTCATCATGGCTTTAAAGGAGATAGCCTTTAAAGCACACGCTTCAGGTACAGAGGATGGTCCAGGTTGGTGGCAACTCAGAAAACTGTTTTGATTGGTCACTGCACTCCGGCTGCATTATCTTCATGCTCAACCCATACTCGTGCTTATTGAATATAAGTAGCCTTTAGGAGTGACACAATTAAACAGAGACATTTTTGAAACTTACTGAAATCCACTACAGTTCTTTCACCTTTTATGAGTCAGTCCACATAAAACGATGGGATAAAAAACAGGTCTGTGAGACAACTACCACTACTTCTGGCGTTTTTGGCACCGGGTAAGTAGGTGCACCCTAACCCTCATGTTAGCAGAATACGTTTATATAAAGTACTAGAGTTGTGCAGCTAAGAGTACAATGTTCTGGCTGCTGATTCAATATGTCTGTCATGTAGTACGGTTATATGATGCAAAAGCAGGAACAAGCGGGCCACATATAAACCCAATATGCTGCTGCTCAGGGAGTATCTAGGCTGCATCTTTGTAAGAATTACCTAGACAAACTGTGGTATTGTAAGAAGCTGGCTCGTAATGGAATGTATCAATAATCTGATATACCGTGTAAAGAGTCCAGGAGTTCGCTTACTCAGACAGGGCTTGCTATGCAATCCCAAAGTGCTCCATCACGGGGTAGTGTGGTCGAGCAACATTAGGCTTAATAGAGAGGAGTATGAGACATTTGCTAAAGCACACAATGATTAATAAATGACAACACCACGCAAGAAGGAGATCCACACCAATTTATAAAAATAGCATGCATCTTTATATATGTTTAGGCATCAGAGGAAAAAATGTTCAAGAAAACACGTTTTTAAATATACTTTATTTTCACTTTAAAAAGTGGTCACATTGAAATTTCTGAGTTCTGCAATGTTAACTAATGGAAGGAAGATCAATTTCTGCAAACAGGTACAGTACAGCGACTTACAGGACCAATCTCCGAGAGTTAAGGTGAGTGGTGGGCAAGGTTCAAGGCAGCACCAACAGTACACCACCAGCGGCGCAAGGGTGGCCAGGTGCTGGGTGCAAAACAGCGTTTGGAGCCCAATGCGTTTCAATGGGTATCGGTCTCTGTAAAAAGAGGCTGCAGGCTCTTGCTAGGAAGCCAGCAAGTGGGCCCAGGCCTTGCAAAGCTTGGGGAGGGGGGGGGGGGGGGGGGGGGGGGGACACATCTTTGATCTTCTTCTCCAAGGCCCAGGGGCGACGGGTGAGGTGGTGTCTTTAGGTGTTTTTCCTTATCAGAGCAGTCGCGATAAGAGGGGGCCAGCGTGCAGAGGCTGCAGGTGATGTTGCGGAGTATAGGAGGGGTGAAACCACGATTGACTCTGCTGTGCTGGGGACCCGATGGCCCACTTCAACTCTGGCTGGAGGCGACGGGAGCAGTAGTTGCTTCAGGTGTTGGGTTTTAGTAGTTCCGGAGGTATCAGTGTTCTTTTTGGAGTTTCTGCTGAACAGGTCTGCTGTTCATCGGAGGTCTTGAGACTTTTTTAAAGGCAGGCAGTCCTCCCAAGTTTCTGGAGTCACAGCTACAGGATGAGTTGACTTTGGCACAGTTTTCGACGAGGGCTGCAGACAGGTTGGCGGGGCTGAGGCCAAGTCGTGTGTTCTCTTCAGTCTTCTCTACTTTTGCAGCTCTTTGGTGTCCTCTCTCTTTTTAGGTCGTCGGGATCTCCTTCTCTGGTGACAGGGACTCACCTAAATACAGAATTTAGTGGTGTTAGGGGAGTGTAGGGTAGTAGCCAGTGGGCTAATGACCCTTGGGGGGTCACTAAGCATCCTGTATGACTACTTCTTGTGGGAAGTGGACATAACCCTGTCCCAGAATTCCTAAGTATGCCATCACAAAGATGGCCAGCTCTGAAAATGTGTGTCCACCTCGCTGTTAGCCCACCTTAGGGGTGGAACTAGCCTGGGTGTGGCACGTTTACCTGACCAGCAAATTTTCCGGCCTGTCAGGTGTCAAGTGGGCTCTGGACAGGAGGGGTGGCTTCCTCTTTTGTGAGAGGAGCCAGGTTCACAATACAAAGGCGGCAGCTCATTTGAAGCTCGCCAGGCCAAGTAGGCTAATCAGCAGGTCATCCTGTGAGAGGGGGTGTTCCTGACCGCCTGACAGCAAAATGCTCTCACACTAGGAGGTCAGAAACTTGTCTTGGTGGCAGGCTGGCAGAATCCTGTCAGCAAGCACACCAGAGGCTGGTAGGTCTTCAGGGGCCTCTCTATGGTGCCCTCTGAGTGCATGTTTTGATAAATCCAACACAGGCATTAGTGTGGGTTTATTAAAACTAGAGGCTTGGTACCAAACATCCCTATTTTCAGTGAAGCCATCATGTAACTGGGGAACTCGTTTTCACTCGTGTCCAGTACATGGTTTAGGATGACTTCCCTTATCGCTTGCACTGGCATTAATGGGGCTGACCAGCACAGAGGCATATCTGCTCCTGCAGATACATCCTCACACATAATATTAAGCACCCTGCCTTAGGGCTGTCAGGCCTGCTGCAGGGGTGACTTACAAATATCATATGCAGTGGTAGGGGACATGGCACACAGGAATGTGTGACATGTTTTTTCACTTTTGTCTCAGCACCAAGACACACAGCTTGCAATGGCAGTTGCGCATGTTGCTTCGTGAGGGATCCTTTAGAGAGGCATAATACATGCTGCAACCCTTAGGCGTCCTCTTTAGTACCTCAGACCCTAGGTACCAGAGTACCATTTACCAGGGATTTATAGAGGGTGCAAAAAGTTTTGCCAATTTGAGGAACAATTGTACAGTTTTGGGAAAGAGCACCGGCACTGGAGACCTAGTTGGCAGAAACCCAGTGCACAAAATCACATTACGTACCAGGTAAAAAAGTGGGGGCACCCATGTCAAAAAGGGGCACTTTCCTACAGGTACGGATTATTATATCTGTGTGGCAGGTTTTAGAAGGTTAATAACGCAGTCCTATACTGAAACAGCAGTGAATGAGGAGGCCCCAAGATGCAAACACTGCTTAGAGTAGACCTACTGGCATTTCCACAATCCAAGCCGTCATAGGTGACAAAATGAATGGCATCAACAATGATAGTCTTCATCCATACGGCACATGCACAAAGACGAAGTTTCCGCCGCCAAACGTTCAAATGTGCTTGCTCCATCTATGAATGAACACTGCGGGGAATAGTATAGAACACAGGCGGCTCTGTGACTACACTCTGCAATATCCTGAAACAGTTCACACTCTTCTCTTTGTTGCATCCTTTATCTGCTTCTATTTTTGGAGCTCTCTCTGTCTAGTTTTATTCCTAATGAAATTATTTGTACTTGGTTGTCCTCTCAACTCTTGTTTTTCTCTGGCCATGATCCCTCAGCAATGTTCTTCAACCTTCAAGCACAGCTTCTCTCTTGACATGGATTAGGCTTCCTTCTTAAGTGCCTTCCTTTTACTACCGTCAGTTCATTCCGGTCTGCTGCCAGTCTACAACAACCAGTTATGTTGCAGACTTTTTTTTACCATATTATCAGTCGAAAGGAGCCTCAGTAATGCAGCAGGAATCGAATACAAGCCAAAAAAATAAAGTGGTTAATTGCACGGTTATTAGTGTCTTCCCATTACAATAGGAGACATAATTGAACTACCGTGTGTTTTGCAGCAAGGTACTGAAAACGGAAGCATTTATAGATGTGAGAAGCATTGTGAGCTGTTGAGCACAGGGTAGGGAGGGGGGGTCAAAGAGCATTCAAAGGTACTGTCTTAAGAGATGACTGCAGTGGCATAGTGATGCATGTTTTAATATCATAAAAGAAGGAGTCACTGAAATAATTTGAGACATGTCATAGAAAAACAGGAGCCGACTTGAGCTGTTTTTATAGGAAGCCACAGAGTTTTACCCTTTTCCTGGAGTACAGAAGGGTGGCCAGAGGAGAGGCGCTGGAGGTGAGAAAGGCTGATGTAAATGAGTGATGAGGAAAGTTTCAGTGGGTCAGTTTGTGTTTGGGGATCCCTGGTAGCAAGGAGGGGGTGATCTGATCTTTTAAGGCCGGGTATCACAAATTTGGTGTTTTTCATGTTTGCTCTTAAGAAGTAGGTATCTTTGTTCCCAATATGTAGGTACAGTGCCTTTGAATGCCCACCATCTTCAAACTGAGACAAGATCTTGAGCATCTGAATACTTTGAAACAGAGAGTCTGATGCACTAACTGGTAATCAAAAAGTAAACTACAAAGAATTGCAGGTACCCTCAATGTACTGTTTCTTTGGACCATGGAGATCTGGTACCATTTATTACACTCTGGTTTCAAGGACTTGCAATGAGACATTCTCTCCACTTCTCCAACACACACTAGCACCCACATCCGTCATACAAAAGAATGTAGTGCAAGTGCTAATGAACAAATGAATAAATGAATGAATGAAGTACAGGTATGACAAGTGGGTAACAGAGGGGTGTCTGAGCTCAGTACTGCTAAAGCCAGGAGCAACCAGTGAGCTTCAAGGGGAAGGGTTAGGAGTAGCTCAAATTAACAAGTTACTCACCTTTGCTAATGACTTAGCAAGTAGAGACTCTATCTAGATTCCTTACATTAGAATATTACCCAGGTGTCAGACTGGATCTGGACATTTTCAAGCAATACCTTTACGTTCCGGTTGGTGAGGTCGATAGACTCCACATCGGTGTTGTCAGTGCACGATGTGAAGTGCGCAGTGCCTATATGGCCGCCGCCCTACTGCGAAGACATCAGTTACTTTACATAAAATTCCCACTATAAGAGCATGAACCACAACAGAATGCTGATGGACCAGTGTGCAAACACTAAGGACTAGTTGGAACAATCTGTCCGCAAAAGCAGTGTAAGTCGGTAAATAATCTAGGGCTAGATATAGTCTTTACTAGAGAAGGCCTCACCGAAGGTAAGTAACTTGTTCATCTGATAGAGGCTTCTAGCCACAGATTCCTTACTGCCCCAGAGGTGGGTCTGCAAGCAAATTCAGACTAGGAAGTCCTGGAGGACCGAACAGGCAAAATACTTGTCACAACGAACCTGACTATCCAGCAGTGGCGGCTGGTGACATTTGAAAGTGGCGGGGCGTAGCGCGGGTGCCCGCCCCCCCGAAAATTGAGGGGCACAACGGAATAACAAGTCCCGCTCAAAGCCCTATACTTTAGCAAGGGCCCTCCCTTATAAGGCTCAAGTTAGGTTGTGCAGATCAGAAACAAAAAGGTTAATTGCCTAATAAATATATAGAGCCCCCTAATCAGTTTTTAGAAAAGACGGTTGTTTCACACAGACAGTAGATAATTGGCTTTGTCTCTGACTCTTGCTTGCATCTATTCTTCCACAGTCCGTCTCTAATGAATTTCTTGTAGCAAACTAAAAAAAAAAGCAAATACAATTATAGAGTGCTCAAAGGCTCGTATTTGAAATGGAAGCTTCAAAAGCAGAGAGCATTCTTGACCTCCAACGTAAAGACACGAGACCTCGGTTCAAAGCAGCGCGCATGCCTCACGGACATGACAGAGGACATGGACACCGGATACACATCACGTGGCCCGATCACTCTCACTGCGGCGCGCGGGCCCCACTTATTGATCGGTGTCCAGACCTCAGGACAATCTGGCGCTCTCGCACATATCCGAGTAAAACAGTATGAAAACCTTATGTGACCTGCAGACCGTTGACAAATATTGTAAGCCTACATGTTATCAGGGTGAAACGTGACGAACAAATAAAACTGCGTATTTAACAGCCGCAGCCATGATAGAACCGAGAACTGTACAATAGATGTTGCTCACGCTGAAGCAGTGTTTAAATGAAGGGCGGCTAATTTCGATTATGTTCAAATATTTCAAGTACCTTTTACTTCTTCAAATATATTTTACCAGCAACACATATCTCCTTCAAATAAATAAAATTCAAATACTTTGTAAAGAAACTGCTTCATGAATCGACTCATAAAGAAACGTACACATTGCACCCGCATGCTCAGGGTTGTATCAATACAAGCCATTTCACATTCAAGTTCGAATGAACCCCATTCGTGTACAATATACACAACATAACACAAATAATCAGTTTGTCTCGAGGAAGGATTAACACGAAAAACACGAAACGCATCAAGAATCCTCAACCTATCAGGCTCAGTGAGTCTGTGGATGACAGTCACGGCTCGCTCACAGTGGGGGCCAGGGGGGTGGGGATAAATAAAATAAAAAAACTTACCTTGTCTTCACTTGACCGGGTCCGCACCATCTCTGCTCTGGGGTCCCGTTGGCGCCTAGACTAATTAGTAATGGCTGCCAACTTGCCGAGACACAGTAGTAGCCAATCCTGATGCTGCTCTCTTTAGAGGAGAGCTGCTCTCTAAAGAGAGTAGCATCAGGATTGGGCTGAGCATTAAAAAAACGTCGTTCGTTTTTTCGGCAATGGGGTACGTTGCATTAGGCAGGCAAACCCCTAATCGGTTGTTTTTTTTAAATCCACATAGTTTGCTAGTTAAAAAAGCCCTGCCGGGCAAACACCACATGCGCAGTGAGTGCGCACTGTGCCGGCACAGTCAGTCCAGCGCCACCCAGTGTCAGACAGTGCATACTGTCCAAGTCCATGACACACACCACGGCCGCAGGGCAATAATTATCGGGCAATTTATTTGAGCGGCGCGTTAATTTATAAAACTTTTATTAACGCGCCGCTCGAATAAATTGCCTGATAATTATAGGTGGGGCAACGCCCAAACGCCCTAATGGTAAAACCGCCACTGCTATCCAGGCAGTGGTGTTTGGTAAATGTACGCAAAGAAGTCCACGTTGCCACCTGACAGATGCCCAGGACAGAAACTCTAGAAGCTAACGAAGACCATAAGCCCTCGGGGGTTATTTTCTAGCTAGAGCGTAGCAGATTATAATAAAGAGCACAATCCATCTGGACGTGGCCAATTTCTGGGAAGCTTTTCCTTTATTTGCTCAGGTGAACCCGATTAAGAGTTGATTGCTCACAAGGTGTTCTTTGTTACAATCTATGTAGAAGAATCATTCTTTTTCTGGGTGCAGGCGATAGAGTCTCACCTCCTCTTTAGACAGGTGAGACAAAGCAAAAAAGTCTAGGCAACTTGATGGTCTGGCCGATGTAGAGGTGTGTCACCACTTCCGGCAGGAACAAGGCACATATTCCCAGGACCAGTTTTTCTGGAAAAAAGTTGGTGTATGGAGGGTGCACAAAGAGTGCTTGCAGCTCACTAACCCTCCTGGCCGATGTAATGAGCAGTACAAGTCGCCTGCCAAACGTGTACAGCCTCTTTGATTCCCTATACGGCGGTGAGGTAGTGAATGCGCCAGGGTTGAGTTTAGTTGCGGAGGCTTTGACGACCAGGCTCTTGGGGTGGGGTGCAGGGTGAGCAAAGCTAGGTCCCCAGGAGCAGGGCAGTTGCAGCCGGCAATTGTCATGTGATCAGGGGCCCCAGTGCAGGGTTTGGTCCATACTCGAACATTACATCTGTGAGGGCTTTGTTAAATGGAAGGAGAGGTCCTGTGGGGGGATTCCTTGCTGAAGCACCTCTGTCAAGGCGTTCGTCTTGGCTGCCACCAAGGACAGCGTTAGGTCCAGGACCCCAGCCTCCCTCCTCACTACCATGGCATATAAAGTCCCTTTCCTCCATAGTCACACTAGGAGGAGAGACTAAACCAATGTCTGAAGGGGATTCCAAACAACTGGGACCCACCAATTCCTCGTACCTGCTCTTTGGGCTCCTCTGCAGAGTTGGGGTAGCCATAAAGACCCCCAGATCACTCCAAATCATACATCTTCTTGAGTCTATCGAACAAAGGAGGCCCTAGCTTCAACTCCGAAGGTCTCGTTCTGGCCAGAGTAGGCCGAGTTGACACGGGGCGATACCGTACCAGCTACGTACTGGAGTCAAGTATGATTATGGAGTCGGCTTTGTGGTCTCGCTATCGAAGTCGATCCAGATCGTGGAACACATCCAAAGGGACCAGACTGATGCCGAGGCCTGAACCACCAGTAGGAATCCAGGAGGGGCATCCGCTGAACCGAGGGGCCCTAAGGCGCTCCAGAGTGGTCGGCCCACCCAAATATGAAGCGCATGGCCTCATTTCCGGATCCAGTCTGACGCCTGGGGTACATTCTAAAGTAAGGATTCTGCAGCTACAAGCCTCTATCAGATAACCAGGTTTAAGTATTAAATTTAGTGTGGGAGCTTCAATTAATCAGGAGGCCTAGCTGACTATAGACATCGCTAGGTACAGGACTGAGGATACATCTTAAAAAATCACTGAGACAAATGTCTGAGTAATACAGAAAGGCTAGGAAGGAGATCAGCAAATGTCTAAGACACAGCCCCCACACTTGCAAAAACAACAGTTGATGGACAGAATGCAGAACAATGTCATACATTCACCCAAGTACAGAGATCTGGGCCTAAATCCATCGTTTATTTGCTCACCACAACACCCCAGTTCAGACATGACCATATGCAAATCCGCCTTCACCCTGTGCCTCATGGGAACAGTCCAGCCCGAACTCCCAAGTCATTTCTTCCCTGTATCGGAATCAATCATCCTAGGACCGGTTTCTGGTTATCAGCCGTCTTCAGCCAGGATAGCTTGACTCCAGTGGTGTGGAGAGCACAGGACTCACGTCTGAGCATACCCGTCCCTCTAGGGTATGCTAGGAAGGGCAAGTGAACCATACTACCTCACCAAAGACAAGGCCCCGCCGACAGCTAGAATATTAGCAGCCAGTCATACCTATGCTTCCCACCCCCTGCCAACATCCTTCTGATGTAATTTGAACTTCTCACAAGGCGCACCAGTCTGGTTGCTTAACCAGATTTGTATGACTGTTAGATCCGGGTGTCAAGATACAGCAAACTTTGCAGTTAGCTGGTGGACTGCAGCACCAGTAGATGAGGCCCCGAAAGACGGAAGGCCATGAGAGACGGAGGAGAGCCTTGGACAAACACCTATCCATGCCAACATATCCACTGCCACAGAGGGGTTCACAGAACCTTAACAGAGACCCTGTGGGCTGGGAAGCAAGAGGGCCTTAAAACCCTATCAAGACTCTCTGATATTAAAGAGTGAAAGATCCATTTCATCGTATGGCATAGGGAAAACTGCCATTTGTTTGATACATTCATATCCAGTTGCCTGATGTCTCCAGCTAAGGCAGCCTCATTAGGCTTTCTTTCACCTAAATGGCCCACAGACTATTGCCAAAATGTGTCACTCGTGAGGGTGCCATCTTGGAATGTACATGCACTCAATGATAAGCTGAAGAAGGGAGGGTTGTATTGGAGGCCTTCAATCACCCAGTATATTCCTTCTACAGGAAACTCCACTACAGATAGAGCGTTTGCTAATGTCCTGCATGTGGGTTTCTATAAAGGATTTCGAAGCGGTTTTATAGCGATTGCCATCAGTATAGAAAGATCTCTTTTGTTGATCCAGCAAACATGGTAGAACACCCAGGGCAGATAAATTGTAGTTTCTGGCGCAGAGACTAAAATTGCATTAACCTTCTATGGCCATCTTCCTTATTAATACTTAAATGAAGATTCTAGCAAAGAAGTTAGCCACCCGGTAACGCCCTTGCATTCACTCACATACATATGCAGAAGAAAATAGATTAATGCCCATATATATGTAGAAGAAAATAGTTTAATGCCCAGAAGGTTTCTAAAGAATAACCTTAGACACCTCAATAATGATCTGGCACTGATAACCAGTCTAATATACATCTTACTAGTAAATGTTGAAAAAGTGAAGGATTCGGCTGTGTGGAATTACTTGTTCACAGTCCCTTTATCTTGGCCTTTGGCCTGCGATTCCAGTCATATGCCTGCATACTGCAGACACGAAAGACAGTGCAGGTCCAAGGAAAGAGGATACTATTGGTAACATTTCTGGTTGGAAGGGGTACACTTCCCGAAGGCCCCTATCCCGTCTATGCAACGCCACTGCAACTAAGCTGTTGGACCAGTGGCTGGGTACAAAAAACACAATTCAGGGATTCCACCGGGCTACTGGAATAGAGGAGTGTGTATAACTGCACCAATTTAATATTCTAAGATCAGCTTTGTTACTCAGGTCCCCAACGTATGGAAATCCTCGACCGGTTTGAGCAGGCCACTAACTGGTCTGAATCTTATGTTTTCAGTCGGTTAATGGCTGATGACAAGGCTATTTGGGCTCCTGAGCTACAAGCTGAGGCAACCAGATTCAAATACTTTGGGGGGTGGAGGGGAATGAAAACATGCATTTGCAATGCAATAGGTCTCGCATTAGGAAAGTATGAGCTATTGGTATTGTAAATGACAAATGTATTATTCATGTTTTGTTTTTGAAAATAGTGAAATTAATAGCTTTGTCATTTACAATGCCAATAGTTATAACTTTTGCAAATGTGACACCTATAGCATTTGTAATGAAATATGTGTTGTATTTACGTGACTTACATTTATTGATTTCACAAATAACAATGCTTTTCATTTTTTTTTCAATAATTAATACTTAAATGAAAGGTATTGTAATTGATAATGGCAATCGCTTAAAGTTTTGTAAATAACTTTTGTGAAGATTATGTTCAGTATATTTTATTATAACGAAAATCCAAGAACAGAAGTGAAATATTAACATTTTTTTGTTACATTTGTAATAAAGCTTGAAACATTGAGAGAACATATTTGAACCAGGTGTTGTTGAATGGTTGCACAGATTGATTCTGTGGTTGCACTCATTGATGTTGTGATGGCGAACGAGTGATGCTGTGGAGTTCAGTGATGCTGTGGTACCGCATAGTGATGCTGTGGTGCCCCTGAGTGATGCTGTGGTGTTGTGGAGTGATGCTGTATGCTATGCTATGTTTTGCTATCCTATGCTATGTTTTGTTATGCTATGCTATATTTTGTTGTGCTATGCTATGTTTTGTTTTGCTATGCTATGTTTTGTTTTGCTATGCTATGTTTTGCTATGCTATTTTTGTTATGCTATGCTATGTTTTGTTGTGTTTGGTATGCTATGTTTTGCTATGCTATTATATGTTTTGTTGTGCTATGTTTTGTTGTGTCTTGCTATGCTATGCTTAGTTATGCTATGCTATGTTTGGTTGCGTTTTATTATGCTATGCTTTGTTTTGCTATGCTATGTTTTGTTATGCTATGTTTTGTTTTGCTATCCTATGCTTTGTTTTGTTATGCTATGTTTTGTTGTGTTTTGCTATGCTATGTTATGCTATGCTATGTTTTGTTATGCTATGCTATGTTTTGTTGTGTTTTAACCCCTCCCATGCTGGTGACGAACCCCAGCCGTCACGCCCTGCGGTGGGCGTGTGCTGATGACGGCCGGGGTTCGTCACGGCCCCGCCCTGTTCTTTTGTTTACCGCACAGCGGTAAAATCGCGGCCGTAGCGAAGGGGTTAATATGCTATGCTTTGTTTTGCTAGGCTATGTTTTGTTATGCTATGTTTTGTTATGCTATGTTTTGTTATGCTATGTTTTGTTATGCTATGTTTTGTTATGCTATGTTTTGTTATGCTGTTTTGTTATGCTAAGCTATGCTTTGTTATGCTGTTTTGTTATGCTAAGCTTTGTTTTGTTATGCTATGCTATGTTTTGTTATGCTATGCTATGTTGTGTTTTGTTTTGCTATGCTATCTTTTGTTTTGCTATGTTTTTCTATCCTATGCTTTATTTTGTTATGCTATGCTATGCTGTGTTTTGTTATGCTATGCTATGTTTTGTTATGCTATGCTGGTGAGGGTGGGTGGGTGAGGGTGAGTGAGGGTGAGAGGGTGTGAGGGTGAGGGGGGGTGAAGGTGAGGGGGTGTGAGGGAGAGGGTGTGTGAGGGTGAGGGTGTGTGAGGGTGAGGGGTTGTGAGGGGTGTGAGGGTGAGGGGGGGTGAGGGGGGTGAGGGGGGTGAGGGGGTGAGAGGGGGTGAGGGGGTGTGAGGGTGTGTGAGGGTGAGGGGGTGCGAGGGTGAGCGGGTGCGAGGGTGAGGGTGTGTGAGGGGGTGTGAGGGTGTGTGAGAGTGTGCGGGTGAGGAGGGGTGAGGGGGGGTGAGGGGGGTGAGGGGGAGTGAGGGGGGTGAGGGTGAGTGAGGGTGTGTGAGGGTGAGGGGTGAGGTGATGGGTGAGGGGTGCGAGGGTGTGGGTGTGTGGGGGTGAGGGGGTGTGTGAGGGTGTGAGGGTGTGTGAGGGTGAGGGTGTGTGAGGGTGAGGGTGTGTGAGGGTGAGAGGGTGTGTGAGGGTGAGAGGGTGTGTGAGGGTGAGAGGGTGTGTGAGGGTGAAAGGGTGTGTGAGGGTGAGAGGGTGGGTGAGAGGGTGGGTGAAGGTTAGGGTGTGAGGGAGGGTGAGGGGATGTGAACGTGAGGGGATGTGAGCATGAGGGGATGTGAGGGTGCCAGGAGGAGCAGCTGACTAATGGTAAGCAAAGACGCAAGAATGACGTGGGAGTCTACCAATGGTAAATAAAAGTAAGTAATGGGCGGGCTCTAAGCTCCCTTTTTAGGATACTTGTTTTCGCTCACAGCGCATGCTCTCTTTAGGTGAAACCTAAAAAAGGGAGAGACAGCACTGAAGAAGGCTTAAGAGGATAAAGAGAAGTAAAGACAACAGAGGAGGTGCAGAGCACAACAGAGGAAAGAGAGCAGGGGAAGACAATATAAAGGAGAGAGAACAGGAAGACAACACGGAGGGAGTAAAATCACCTCGAAGAACAGAGAGGTGGGAGAGAACAGATCGGTAGGAGAGAGAAGGGAAGACAGAGTGGAGCACACCGGAAAGAGGGGGAGGAGAGGCAAGGTGGGCGGTAGAGAGAATAAAGACTGCAGAGAAGGAATGGAGCTCAGCTGAGGACCCAGAGCTGGGAGAGGGCAGCCCTGTAGGAGACAGAAGGGGTGGATGGAGAAGAAGGGAGAGACATACCTGTAGAAGACAGGGGGAGGAGGCAGCAGGGAAGAATTGAGGGATCACAGAGGAGAAAAAAAATCAGAGAGAGAACCCGAGAGAGGTAACATTACGAGGAGCGAGAAAGGAGTGAATAGGCGGGGCGCGACAGAAGACAGGGACAGACAAAACAGCTGGAAATAGAATGAAAGACAGCAGACAAGCTGTGGAGTAACAGATGAGGGGAAAGCAAGGAGAGGCTACGTGGGTAGTCAATGCAAGGAATGACTGCAAAGAAGGACTGCGGCATGAGAGCGCCGAGGAAATAAACCGAGAGGAACTGCAAGATTAAGTGAGAAAGGAGAGTCGAAGTGCAGAAAAGTGGGATGAGGAAGACTAAAATAAATGAATAAGGAGGAAAGAATGAGGCTAGAGGCGAGGAGATGAAAGGAGTGAGTGACGGACAGAAAATAAATGTGCAAGGGAGAGAATGGAGAAGGTAGAGAAAGTAGGCAGAGGACGTATGGAAAAGAGAGAGGGGTGATTGAGCGGAAGGTGGGATAGGGAACAGGAGCAAACATTGTGTAGGAGCAGAAATACTGGCAGCATTGCACAAATCAACATTACATTCAAGAGTGTCCCAAAATTACATAACGTTGTATAATATAACAACATAACATAAACAGCACAACATGGAATGTTAAGAGGAAAGGTGGGGAAAGGAAGCAAGAGAGAGCGGGGGAAGTGAAGACAGAGTAGGAAGAACTTAGAAGGGATTGAGGAGAAATAGGAAACAAGTAAATAAAGCCAGCAAGTTTGGGAGCACATTCCTTTGAAGTCGGATTGGGGGGGCGGCTTCCTATGAAGTCTGATGCCGACGCTCAGACAAATGGTGGTGCGCGAGCGGCTTCCTTTCAAGTCTGATGGGGGGGGTGGGGGAGCAAATGGCGAGCGCGCGTCAGTCGCACATGCACTGCCCATAATCCGCATTCCAAAGCCCTCCGACAGGCTTTCCTGGAGCCCCTACATAATTCTCGCCAGAGCAATGCGCAAGCGCATTGGCTCAGGGAGACCTAAAAAAGGGGGGCAGTTGGGGACCAAAATCTTGCTGCAATGCTGGGCAAATAAATGTTCTCTACTTTGGATCTCTTCTTTCTCTGTCACCCATGGGGCGAGCAGCAATCACAAAGATAATCTTGCTTTACGAGCAGCAATCTTGAATCTGCAGATGGTATACACTTTCCGCTCACCCATCTACACCCCTCAATCCTGTTTAAAAAAAATGAAGGCTCTTCTTAGGTC
The DNA here is from genome assembly GCF_964263255.1 of Lissotriton vulgaris. Classification (NCBI taxonomy): domain Eukaryota; kingdom Metazoa; phylum Chordata; class Amphibia; order Caudata; family Salamandridae; genus Lissotriton; species Lissotriton vulgaris. Next base: position 396,902 of record NW_028250769.1, on the reverse strand, counting down.
TTTTCTATGGGCGAGTGGAGTCCCTCCTCTCACTATGGCCAAATGTTTGAAATTCCCTTACAACAACGACTATAGGCTGATAGATATTAGGTCTTACTGCCGATCCTCTCATTTAATGGCCATAAAAGAAAACAATGATGGACCTTGCTTCGATCTGGCCTTTGCTCCGGGGTGATATGCTCTGGGCCGCTGTTCTTTCCTGCACTACATTTACAGTGGAAGAATTCCTTCAGGAACTTTGCCAGCTGGGACATGTTATACACCCCCATCATACATGTAAGCCAGAAGGCTTTCCATCCAATGTCCCAAAAAACAGCATGTGTCCATCAACAGGTGTCTCTCTGTCCTGAGGACATTATAAGGGTTTTTAAACCTTTTCTCTTAACAAGTCTATGGAACAAATGGGAATTTCACTCCCTCGACAAGAGAGTTTGCAACAACAAGCTAAATCAATGCACTCAATAAGAGGGGCTGAAGCATTCGCCCTTTGTTTCATGTCATCTCAATCAGCGCAGAACTGTACATGTTCAGCAGGTAGAACACACTAGCCCCGGCACCTCTACTATTCAGCACAAAAATGCAAAATCCCCCTTTAAGTGGAAACAAAATGAAAGAGAAAATATGTGGCAATTTTGCACACACGTTCAGTTAGCTGGAGCACAGTACAGCAGGAGAAACCTGTTCATTCTGTGGCCTGACTTTCAGGGTTACCACCCAGGGCAAGAGATTTATGCCTAATCACAGACTACATTAGGAGTGGCGCAATGCACACCAGTCTTTTAAACACAGACTACAACATAGCATCAAAGCTCACATTATCAAATATATTTACACATGCCAGTTCTTGACATCAGTCTGTCTTTCCCGGTAACACCTAAGAAGCATTTGTAAAAGCTTAATTCCATGTGCTTGCAACATTAGGCATTAAGAAGGCATACCACCTCAAGGGCACTGTCCAAACCTTTTGAGAAAGTAAATCTTTCAAAGACACATGCTCAGGCCACAAAATGCTCTAAGACAACCTTTTAAACTAACACATCACACATCGCCTTGTTTGATGTGGCGGCCGTTTCCTCACTCTTTGGCTTTAACACAGGCTCTGCATCGTAGTAATAATAACATTATTAGAGAGCCGGGTTCTACACCACAGCAGATAGTCTCACACAAAGATACCTGGAGTCCTTGTCTGCATTTGTGGCTGTAGCCACTGGAGGACAGCAATGTTCTAGTATTGGAAATACACTCCAAAATAAGATCTCTGAATGTGGGCTATTTTGGAGAGCACCGGACAACAACAGTACATTTAGTTCTGAACATCCATGAGAGAAAACAGAAACACAATGACAAATGAACAGGTTTGAAAGGAAGGTGACCATTCCATGGAGTCAGACATTTCTGAATGATGCAAGAGTTTTGTGTGGTTGCCTACAACCCGATCAATGGCAAAAGCTGGGAACTCAGGGGATTGTCATGTTGCTGGTAAAGAGTGTCTGATCAACATGTTTTTGTCCCAAGAAAACACCCTTATGTTCATTGAATGTAACCATACTAGCTACTCTTTTGTGATACCTGACCTCTTAATTGCAGTCTACTTTCAGAGATCAAGCTTAAAGCTCTCTTTATTCTTAATGTTGTGTCCGTCAATCATATAGGACTAGTTTTGCAAGCCCAATTTGATACCCTACCTTCCCTTCATGTGAAGCGCTCTGATACCCACTAGGGTCATGTTCGCGCTATACAAAACTATAAATAAAAAATAAAAAATGTCTCTTGTTCAGCCTACTTGGAGTGGGCTGCTGGTTACATTCATACCAACTGTCTCTTTAGAGACACTTTGCAGGAAAGTTGTTCCTAAAGTTGAGCACCAGTGGAGAATGACCCACGAAGACCGATCATGCTCTAAGTTTCAAATTAATATGAGGTCACTGCTGGTACACAAGTAGGTTTTATCTTCTACTTACCTGTACCCAAACCCCTAGAGGTTCAAGGCCATCGACCAAGGGCACTGGTATTTGCTCTGGATGGGTACACATACATACATTATGTGACTGCAAAAACACTGAGGACAGATGGTCAGCAAAAAGATTAGCCACAAACCTCGGGTTACACATCATGCTTTGTCGTTGTGTACTCAAAAGTGCTCATCTGATGTCATTGCAGGCAAGAAGGCAGACCTTAAAGAGTCTCAGATTGCATCTGCTGTGGCAGACTTATAATGGGCGGTGACTGGTACATCTTAAAATCGACACCTTTTCATTCGTAGAACCTTACTGTGAAACGTTGCTTGAGAAGTAGACACTTTTGTGGATCACATCAAAGACTAAAAGGTAACTGATGCCTGTGACAGGAAGTCTGTGGTGTGTATGAGCCCTGAACAAGGGCACAAAGAGGCAGTCCAGGAATCAGAAAGCCCCTATTTATGTCTGGTACTTCGTATTCTGCCTGTTAAACTTTTCAGTATGTATCCAAATAATGTATTTGATAGACTGTTCTGCACGGTATGACATGTAGAAATATACCGTAATAAAAAAGGATTTCCGTCAATATTATAAGAAGTTTGATTGTATTCTCCATGTATTAAGAAAATATCAATAAAAGAAAGAAGCATGGTTTCTCTTTTGCCAACAGGATGTGTTATGAGTTCTACCAGAAATGTAATCAGAGGCATTGGGGGTAATGCATCATTTGGGCAGAAGTGCTCAAGTGGCCCTATTCTCAAAATGCTGGCCATTTCAAGACGTTCCATCTTTTACTGAGTTGCACCACCATGAGAGCTGCAGGGACTACAGCATACATTCCGACTGCCGTAAAATACTAAAACTGATATTCTGGTGCAAAAGAGTGTACAAATTAAGTCACCGGACTTCAAATTCAGGAAACACCCTTCTGAGACTTAATGGAAGACTGGCTCATCAAAACATTATGTTCCCTTTTTCTACCCAATAACTCGGACAGTACATATGAGAACCACAATATGTGTCACCAATAAATGTTTCTAAGGAATGAGAGGTAGGGGTATCTCTGTTATAGTCATAATATAGTGAATAGTCCCGCCCATGTGCGTGGACCCCGGAATAGTCCCGCCCATGTGCGTGGACCCCAGAGCAATCAAAAATAATCTCTTAAGGTGTCGAAAAATGCAGAACTGCACAGACACTTAAGAGAGAATTAAAGAAAGATAATGCAGCCTATATCACCAGGCTACACTGTCCAGTACTTCAACTAGAAATTCCACCCAAAAATCCACAAACAGCAAAGTCTGTCCAGATTTCCCTTGCTTTAGCAGCAAAAACCCTCTGGAACGATAGAGAGGAAGACATGGACAGACAAGCCCCATAGGCTGCCATTATGTGGCTCAGAACAGGATACTGTGCCTTTAAGAGAACTTTCCAGAACTTCACAGTATCCCAGAATGCACTGCAGGTCCCTTTTACTTTCAGTTCTTTATGAAGGCGTAACACGCCAGACCTGTAGCATTCCTTACATGAATATCTCTCTCCACCGGGGAGGAGGGCGGGCGCTTATGACTATAACAGAGATACCCCTATTACAGAACTGGAGTTACAGGACAGAAACTATTCCTTCTGTACAAGGGGATCTCTGTGTATAGTCATAATCTAGTGAATAGAATGGCCCCCCCCATCCCCACACCAAAGCGGCAGTGGAGAAACGAGAAATAACACCAGTATTATGCGAACAGATTTCGCAGCGAAGCCTGCCCAACCTGAGTGTCTGCCCTGGCATTAGTGTCCAGGCAGTAATGCTTAGCAAAGGTATGGACCGACTTCCAAGTGGCTGCCTTGCAGATTTCTGCAATTGGAACATTACGGAGCAAAGCCGTTGTGGCAGCTTTGCCCCTGGTCGAATGAGCCTTAGGTTTAACCCCTAAGGTCTTATTAGCCTTTTGGTAACACAGTTGTATGCAGGACACAATCCACCTAGAGATGGACTGTTTAGATGTAGCAAGACCCGTCCTGACTGATCCATAATTGACAAACAATTAGTCTGACCTACGAATATCCTTGGTCTTATCCAGATAAAATTTCAACACCCTCCTAACATCCAGGGAATGCAGCGACCTTTCCGCTGGAGAGGAAGGATTCAGAAAAAACGTAGGTAAAGTTATGGTCTGGTTAACATGAAAATCAGATATAACCTTTGGAAGAAATTTAGGGTGAGTACGCATAACAACCTTAGCAGCATGAAATACAGTATAAGGTTCTTGGCAACACAACGCCTGAATTTCACTCACCCTGCAGGCTGTTGTGATGGCCACGAGGAACGCCGCCTTCCAGGAAAGATGCTGCAACGAAGCCTTATGAATAGGTTCAAAAGGCTCCTTCATCAATCTGGACAGCACCACATTCAATTCCCATGAAGGCGAAGGAAGCCTGACAGGAGGGAACACTTTCTTCAAGCCTTCCAAAAAATCTTTGATCACAGGGATCTGAAAGAAGGAAGTCTGTGAATGGCATTTCCTGTAGGCAGTCAATGCAGCGAGATGAACCTTAATGGAATGAACATTAAGGCCAGACCGCGCCAGATGCAGAAGATACGGAATGATGACATCTTCCTTACACGTCGTCGGGTCATAATTCTTGGACTTGCACCAGATGCAAAACCTCTTCCACTTGTAAGCATAGGAAATCCGAGTGGATGGTCGCTTGGCCTTCTTAAGTATGTCCATGCAATCTTAAGGTAGATTCAAATGGCCATATTGCACTATCTCAGGAGCCATGCCGCCAAACTCAAAGACGAGAGGTTGGGGTGTAACATCTGCCCCCCGAACTTCGTGAGAAGGTCCGGCCTGCACGGCAGCCGTATGTGAGGAAGGAGAGACCGATGCAGCAGGTCCGTGAACCACCACTGCCTGGGCCATTCCGGGGCAATCAGGATCATCCGCGCCCTGGACTGGGACAGCTTGATGAGCACCGCCGGAATCAGGGGAATGGGTGAAAAAGCCTACAGAAAGCTGTTTGACCAGTTGATCCAAAGCGCATTCCCCAGCGTCCCCTGCTGGTAGTACCTGGAGGTGAAGTCTCGGCATTTGCTGTTTTCGGCGGTGGCGAACAGATCTACGTCTGGAGTCCCCCACCTTGGGAAGACTTCTCCCAGTACTTCGTCGTTTATGACCCATTTGTGGTTTTCCTGAATCAGTCTGCTCAGTGCGTCCGCCTGAACATTCTGCACACCTGGTAGATGGGTAGCCGTTGTCAGTCCTCTGGCTAGTAAGCCATTGCCTGATCGCCTGCGCCTCCTGCGACAGAGTGCGTGATCTCGAGCCCCCTTGCTTGTTGAGGTAATACATTGTGGTCGTATTGTCCATCTGTACACGCAGAGCGGTGGTCTGGAAGGACGGATGAAAGGCCTTCAGTGCCAAGTGAACAGCTCTGAGTTCCAGGAAATTGATGTGATACGTGGACTCCGTCGGGAACCACGTTCCTTGAATCTGTAAGTCTCCGTAATGCGCCCCCCCAGCCCTGGAGAGAAGCATCCGTCACGATAGTCTGAGTGGGAATGTCCTTGTGGAAGGGAACCCCTCTGAGGAGATTCTTCGCTGAACACCACCACTTCAGAGACTGAAGAGCATGCAGAGACAGTCTTATCTTGTCGTCCCAAAACCCTTTCCTCTGATCCCACTGATCCTCCAAGCACTCCTGCAACGGTCTCATTTGCAGTCGTGCATGTGGCGTTAGGAAGATAGAAGAGGCCATTGATCCCAGTAGAGAAGACACCGTCCTCACTGTTGTAGATGGAGCGGTCATAAGAGCCTGAGCCTTCCGAAGGAGTGATAATCGTCGCTCCTCCGAAGGAGACACGCTTGCTGACAGCGTATTGATGGAGGCTCCCAAGTACTGAATGCATTGGACCGGAATCGGGACAGACGTGGACATGTTGATGTGCAACCCCAGCTTGTTCAAGAGAACGCACGTCTTCTGGAAGTGTGCTTGAGCTTCTGAGAAGGAGGAGGCCTTGATCAACCAATCGTCCAGGTACGGGCAGACAAACACCTTGTTCCTCCTTAGGTGTGCTGCTACCACTGCCATGCACTTCGAGAATATTCTGGGCGCAGACTTCAGTCCGAATGGCAGTACTGTGTACTGATAATGATTGGCGCCGACTTGGAATCGCAGGAACTTCCTGTGTTTGTGTGCAATGAGCACATGGAAGTACGCATCCCGTAGGTCTATAGCACATAGCCAGTCTCCCTGTTGCAACTGAGGATAAATCTGATGCAACGACAGCATGCAAAACTTCTCTCTGCAAATCCACTTGTTTGCCTGTCGCAAATCTAGAATGGGCCTGAACTCGTTCTTGTCCTTCTTGTGACCAGGAAGAACCGGGAGTCAGACCTCTTCCTCTTTGAGACAGAGGTACGTCTTCTATCGCCCTTTTCCTTAACAGGATATCGGCCTCCGCCTGGAGCTCGCGCAGCTGAAACTGCGAGCTGACCGGAGGAATTGATGGAGGCGGGCTGGTGAACCGAAGACTGTATCCATTGCAAACAATATTCAGCACCCACTTGTCCTGAGTAATTTTTCTCCACTCTGCCAGTAAAAATTGAACGCTTCCCCCCACCGGAGTGGGTAACGGATGCAGGGGAAGTAAACGCTCAGGGCCTAGACCCGGCCGGGCCTTTGGTCGCTGCTGCCGACTGTTGGCCGCCTCTGCCTTTCTGGCGCTTCTGGAAAGGTCTTCGGAACTGCTGCTGTTGTTGCTGCTGCTGTCCCGAAGTCTGGCCACGCCCTATGCCCTGTCCACCAAACCGTCTCTGGAACGGGCGGTAAGATTTCTTGGTATCCTTGGGCTTTTCCAGACCCACAGCCGTGAGCGTTTCGGCCTCCGCCTTCATGCGGGCCATTTCGTCATCTGCATGTTTTCCAAACAGGGTTTCGCCAGAGAATGGTAAATTGGCAACCTTTTGTTGTGCGTCAGGCTTCAGCGACGTGAGGCGGAGCCAGGCGTGTCGTCGGTGGTTAACTCCATGGCAGTAACCATGCGCCGCCAGGAGGTAAGAATTGGCTGCAGCACTGATTCGCCACCAACATCCCCTCATTCACCACCTCTTGGAAATCTTCTCTCTTGTCACGAGGCAGGTGTTCTACAAACTGCTGGAGGGATTCCCAGAGGGCTCGGTCATACCACCCTAATAAGGCAGTGGCACTCGCCGCCTTCATGGAAGTCGCCAATGTCCCACAGACCTTCCTCCCCGCCGAGTCCAGCCCTCTAGATTCCTTATCTGGCGGAACTGTGGGTGACGGAGTGGTGGCATGCTGCTTCGGAGCCGCCGTCACTATCACCAAGTCTGGCGGAGGATCCACCCTCAGAAAAGACGGATCCGAGTCGGGAGCCCGGTACTTCTTCTGGAGTCTCGAGGGGGCCGCCTTAGTCTCCGCCGGGGTGAGGAACTGGTCCATGGCCGGATCCTCCAAGCCCGGCACCAGCGGTAGTAATGGCCGAGACAGATGTTTCTGGTGCAGCGTCTCTAAGATCACCGATGTTTTGGGCGTGGGCACCGTCAACGAGATGCCCAACTTCGCTGCACCCCTCAACAGGACATCATGGAAGGACACAAGATCGTCAACCGGTGACACCCTTGTCCCTGAGACCCCGACAACGTCGGTGAATAGTCCCTGGTCTCTGAAGACCCCGTATGCGGACGGGACCTGCACCTCCTGTGGCGTCGTCTCGACCGCGTCGATGACCTGTTTTGACTCCGCGATCGCACCCTCCTCCTGGAACGAGATCGCGACCTCCCAGTTTGTGGACGCTCCACAGGTCTCTGCGGAGGTGTCTTCTGTGGCCTATCCAGGGGCTTCGGCTTAGGCGTCCCCATAGGCGGTGTAGGGTAGCGAGGCAGCGACACCGACCTTGGCGGAACAACAGGAGGTACGTCCGGCCGAGGGACGTCATGAGGAGGCGAAGGTGGTGGGGGCCGTGGCTGCGATGGCGGAAGTGGCGGAAGAGGAGGATTGCTGGGAGGAGCCTCCTTAGGTAGAGGTGGAGGAGGTGGGGGCGTCTTCGGCCGAGGTGTATAAACCACCGAGTACATCGAGCCCGGTGACTTCTTTGGGGGAGGGGACTGCGAACCAGCCCCTCCAGTCGGTGATCGCCGTCTCCGGCGTCCTCTCCAGCGTGACTTCTGGCGCCAGAACTCCTTCTGCGCCGCTTAGGAGAGTTGGAAAGCCTTTGAGACGCTGATCTCTTTCTTCTCGACGCCGAGCGTCGCTTCTCCGGCGTCGAACGTCGCCTCCGCGACGTCGAGCGTCTCCTCTCCGGCGTCGAGCGCCGCCTCCGCGACGTCGAACGTCCAGTCTTCGACTCCTTCTCGACGCCAACTGCTTTCTCGAGGTCTTCGACGTCAAGGATCCCCTCGACGCGTCCGACTTCTCGACGGCGACCGGCGGTATCGCCTCGACGGCGAGCGCCGACGCCTACCCAGGCCCTTCGACGTCGATCCTCCACACCGTCTCGACCCAGAGCCCTGGGGAGATGGGGAACACACCGTCGTCATCCCTCCCCCCAGAGGCCTCAGCAGGGGCAAAGGGAGCCTTCCCAACCTGCCCAGACCCACCTGCAGCCGTCTTTCCTCTAGGCCTTGCAGCCTGCTCTTCAGCCTTTCCCTCAGGGTCCTTGCTGAAAAGGTCTGGCAGATGTCACATTCCTCAGGGGCATGTGCAGCAGGGAGACAGAGGATGCAGACGTCGTGTGGATCGGACTTGGACTTCTTCCTTCCACATTCTGGGCACTTGTCGAAGAGAGCAGGCATTTTAGAGCCCTAAAAAGCCTGAACATATACACAGAAGTGAAGAAAAACACCAAGCACAGAAACTGAAACACTTTCAGACACTAAAAGTGTACAGAAATCCAATAAACCCTTGAAAAGGGAGAGCTCAATGCTCCAGGGTCCTGCTAGCAGGAGCCGGAAAAAAGAACTGAAAGTAAAAGGGACCTGCAGTGCATTCTGGGATACTGTGAAGTTCTGGAAAGTTCTCTTAAAGGCACAGTATCCTGTTCTGAGCCACATAATGGCAGCCTATGGGGCTTGTCTGTCCATGTCTTCCTCTCTATCATTCCAGAGGGTTTTTGCTGCTTAAGCAAGGGAAATCTTGACAGACTTTGCTGTTTGTGGATTTTTTGGGGGAATTTCTAGTTGAAGTACTGGACAGTGTAGCCTGGTGCTATAGGCTGCATTTTCTGTCTTTAATTCTCTCTTAAGTGTCTGTGCAGTAGTGCATTTTTCGACACCGTAAGAGATTATTTTTGACTATTCCAGGGTCCACGCACATGGGCGGGACTATTCACTATATTAGGACTATACACAGAGATCCCCTACTAAAACACTACCTTTCCGGTATGCTATCCTTCCAGATTCACATGCTGTTAAAATACTTCCCCACTGATTGCTCCCCCCAGCCGCAGATAGAGATCCTAACCATACGAAATTGCAAAGGATCCCACGCGGGAGAACTTGCATGGTTGTCACCTTTGTGCAGTTAAATTAAGCACTCACCACTTGGTGGCTTTGGTCGCGGAGGCACATTCTTCTTGGGTGGAAGGGCTGGGGTGTCCTGCTTGCTCCTGAAGGGATCCTCTGTAAATCCAGGGCCAGCAAAGGAGGAGGCGAAAGGGTCGGAAGCAGGCGGCTAAAGACAGACAGAGATAAATAAAGCCATGCTTCAAAACTGAGGCTACAGGTTAAACATGGGAGGGAAAGCATGTGTCAGAGGAGCCCAAGGCTTGGCAAAATATTATCAATAAACTGCTAAACCCTCATGTATGGAATTACTGCAGTAACAGCAGAAAAGGCTAAATATCTGGTATGGCACGCGTTATGCCACCACACCCCTCTCCTCGCTCTGTGCTGTACAGTGGAGGGTAACTAAACCTATGTTCTCACTGGGGGTGAATTACATCCTTAATTTATTAGACGTAGAAAGTAACCCAATCCATGCCCTTACCCTCTATTTCAATTTTCAAGCACCGTGATTTACGCAAGTGCCTTAATTCCATAAATAGATTATATGAGATGAAAAGACAAGCATTGACAAAAGCAACTTATCACACCATTTGACAGCCAATGCAGTCCTATTGGCTTTGTGAATGATGCATTTTGACACTACTGTTGAGCATCCCAAAAAATATCAAATAAAAAGGCGATTAGACTTGTACAAGCGCCTGCATTATAAAGCTCTAGTTGTTGACTATGACCTTTTACTTTAATTTTCATTCGGTGTAATGATTACCAAATTTTTAAATGAATTTTTAGACTAAATGAATGCTCAAGAATGAATCTTTACTTAACCATTTTTTCTGTTACATCCGTTTACTGAAGTTCCTTTATAGCATACTGGGTTGCCCTTGTGTTTCTTAGTAGTTGTGAAGCTACAGTGGCTCTACGTAATGACCTATGCACATGCATGCGTCACCCAAGTAGGCACCCACGCAGCCCAATGTGGCCGTTATTTACTTTTTTTTAATTCACAGTAGCAAGATGGCGAACAATAGAGTTCTTATACCTGATCAACATGTCCTACATGGGTAGGATTACGTCTGAAACAATATTACAATTTCCTTTTGAGAGACCTTGAATAAACGTTGTTGTTCTCCACAAGCGTCAGTGCATACTGCACATGGTAAGCCTGCAGGGACTTCTAAACTAATTCTGTCTGGGCCAGAGACTCTGATTATGCTTCTGTTTCTATGCTTTATTTTTCCAGCACCAATCAAAAACCTAAAACGTTACATTTCCCAAGAATATCCACTGTCACACGCAGCAATCATAGAGCCCACGGCCCTATATAACTCCAGAACGCCATCTTATTTCCTCTTTCTTTGCTCGATCGCAGCGAGTTAAGTGTTTTAATCGCTTTCTTAATATGTTGGTCATATATTGGATGGGTTTTAAATAAGGTTGTTTACACATTGCACTGTATTAGACAGTGGGTGAGTGCATGTTAAGTTGCCGTTGACTGTGCTGTTTGCTGCTGCTTTTCTTATTTGAACGACATGGTGCGATTGCTCATCTTTCGAGTTTCCTGCAAGGGAGCGATTCAGCCTCCCCACCGACCGGCATGGCCCTGCGCATCTATCTAGTTGAGTGGGAGCGAGGACGCACAGGCTGACTTAGCCACAGTCCTCTTTATATTATTCACGGGCATATCGAACACACATGCGTTTTCTTCCCCATGCGGTCAGCTCACTGTAGAGAGGATAATTAGAAAGCGTAGGCTGCACGTAAAACTTCACCAGTGCAATTTAATCCCTCTTCACATTTATTCAAGGGTGCTGACATTTTTAAAGGCTTCTACCGCCTTGAGTGATGCAGGCTGCTCCATCCACATTTTGAGATTGTTACAGCCTGCCTGGTGCCCAGAGATTCTTGGAGCGCCCTCCCCCCTGAAACTCTTCTGTTAAAAAGCTAGACATTTTTATTCCTGAAGTGCACACTTGTCTGCTTGCAGTCTGAAACGTATGATACTACTAATGAAGGGGAGATGGATCAATAGTATGATGACCCTTCAACAGTCCTTGAAACACTATTTGGTGGAAGCACTGGATGCTGGTGTACAGCAGTCTTTAAAGAAAGCCCTAGTGAGGGCTCTAGGTCCTTTAACTCGGCATCTCCATGGCTAAGCTGGCCAACAAGGTTGGAATCCTGCCTCTCCCCTCCATTCTGCTGCTTTTGAGAAGCTTGTGGATTCCCTATTGGGACATCATGCGTACAGTGCTCCGCCTGATGGGGCCTCTTCCCTGTCACAGACTACAGACTCCTCTAATTCGGATTGCTCTGGGCATGACGAAGAGCCGGTCCCCAGCAAATGTAAACACAAAACACATCACAAAGAGTCCTCGAAACATCCAAAAGGACTGGATGTTTAGCTGACAGAGATTATTCAGCTTTTCTCCACCTCCTGGCTTCCCCTGCAAGAAGAGGTGGACCATGCCCAGTCCCATATTCACCAGGGTTTCGTCAAGGACGTCAGGGTGCGACTGGTCGTAACGCCTCAGCCCGGATCTCCCCAGCAAGGTGACAAACTCCAGAGGTAGAGCCCACCCTGGTTACTTTTCTTGAAAAGTATTTGAGAGGGGGGGCATGGCTTGGCGCCAGCCAAGGTAGCCGTGCCCTAGAGAAGCTCCGCCGCAGCCTTCCCGTACCCTAAGATATCTGACCCTAAATCCGCCCAACCGGTCATGCCTGGGATCCTCAGGGTGTCCAGATAGACGGCAGGCTGGGCCAAAGTCTGGGAGCAGACCCAGTCTCCATCTAGAGGGCTGGGCGGCAGCAAGACCTGCAGCGGCGGGCCGCGGTTTATCATCGGAGGCAGGAAGGAGCCCTTTCCCAGAGGTAGCGGAGGGCGGCAGGCTCACAAGTGGGCTAAAGCCAACGCCAGAGAACCGGGAGCAAACCCAGTCGCCACCCGAAAGACCGGACGACAGCGAGGCCTGCAGTGACGGGTCGCTTTCTGCATTGTCCCAGGTGAGTCTGTGAAGGGGCTGTGGCGGGGAGACCAGCCGTCCAAGCATTACATTTACATAATGATTGTCCAGATGGAAGGGTCTGGGAGCGGACCCGGTTGCCACATGGGGGGCCAGACAACAGAGAAACCTGTAGAAGAGAGTCACAGCCCTGCATCGGCACCGGAGAGGAGACCCCAACATCAAGGTAACAGAGAATGGTGGAACGGTGAGAAGTCAGAAGCAGAAGGTCCCGCCACCCAAAGACAGCCACCACATAACACCTGGCCATTGACCGACGTCTGGGGGCGGGCCTGGAAGTGATGTGGTTTGCGGCAGTGGACAGCGGCCTTACATCGGCACTGGGGAGGTGACCCTCGCCCAGAGGAAGGAGAGGACGGCGGGCCATGAGTAGTCTGCCCGAACACCACAGAGCCCTACATAATGCGGGGCCATCGCAGGAGGCCCGGGAGTCGACCCAATCTGAGGCCTGGAGGAATAGAGGACCGGAAGACACCGTGGCCCGCCGCTGAACATCACGGCCTAATGTCGGAGCTGGAGAGGGGAAACAACCCCCTGCCCCCCCCCCCCCTTCACTGAGACGGTGGAGAATTGTGGAGCTGCATGAAGAGGGTCCAGACACCCTCAGGGTGAACACATAGGAAGGAGTGCCAGTGTGTGAAAATCGCTGCCCGGGAGTGTGCAGGGGCCAAGATATCGCTGGGGCACACTAGTAACAAAGGAAACGTCCATCAGCGACAGACGAAGGGCCCCTCGGGACTCGGCGAGGAAGGAGGATACACCGCTGGACGGCTGCATAAAGACCTCCCCGACGAACAAGTAAGGACATTGGCTGTCTTACCCTCCTTTTTCCTACCGGAAACAGCTGGCTAGAGAGCAGGGGGGCAAAAATGACCAGCCACGTGAGCCCTAAGAACACACAACACGTGGGGGCTAACACACAACACGTGGGGGCTCGGAATGCCCCACTGAAGAAAAGGCCGAATCGGGCCATAGAGGAATCACTGCCAGTAACGTAAACAAAGTAGTGCATGACCATGGGGGGGGGGGGGGGTGTGGGGGGGGGGGGGGTGTCACGCGGCATGAGGCAATAGATAATACTTGCCAACAATAGAGAGGGGGCACTGAGCAACCTACACTTGCCTACCTTGGCCCCGCCCAGAGAAGACATGCAATGCGGCCCAAGGGTGGTCCCCCGCAGCAGAATAATAAACTAGACAAGTACACAGTGCCCAAAACCGCTATGGCAGAGAGCACGACCATGCAGGGGAGTCACTGCAACTAAGCAGAACTATCACTTGGGGCGATCATGGCTGCTATTCAAGTGTTGGGAATGACCCGAGAAACAAAAATGGACAAAGTCACAATTGAGGTCAATCTGCTGAGGGCAGATATGAACATAACATAAATTCAGAAAAAGTCACCACAGCTGAGACTCCTATAGGTGAACTAAAAGCCACCACCAAGAGAATGGAAGCACAAACACAGCAGCATACGCAGCAGCAAGAAAGCATGGCAGCAAAACTAAAAGACCAGGAGGGGGGACCCGGAGGAACAACATAAGGGTGGTTGGAGTACCAGAGGGGGCAGAAGGCCCCAGAATACACCTCTTTCTGGAAGACCTTATACTTAAATACCTTCACCCAAGCATATGTCAAACTACTTCTCTGTGGAAAGAGCCCACAGATCACCAGTGCCCAAGGCGAAACCAGGGACCCCGCCCCGACCTATCATAGCCCAGATCCTAAACTTTCGGGACCAAAATACCATACTGCAAACAGCTCGACTGAAGGGAGATTTGTCCTACGAAAACGCAACCGTCCATTTCTTCCCGGACTTTACCCTCATGGTCTAAAGCCAAAGATGCACATTTGATGAGGTTAAACGCGAATTGTGGGATGAAAACTCCAAATATGTAATGCTATTCCCAGTCAAATTAAGGGTGTTGGACAATTGCAAGGCGCAGAATTTTACATCTCCCGATGAAATATGGGACTGTCTCGAGAGAGGACGAGTGGCTAGCCAGTCGGCACATCTGGGATGCGATCAACGTCAGGAGGACTGGAGGAACACCTCCCCCCGGGATCTCCGCATAGAACAGGAGGATGGGGGCCCAATGGTAGTGACCGGCAGACCAAGTAAGACTTGAAGGAGAGAGGCTGAGACTAGGGGCTGTCTCCCCTTGGTGGAGAAAAGGTCTTGAACGTGCATCCGGCAGTAGTGCCCTGGTCTGTGGAGGGTACGCCAGGTCCTCCTACAGGTATGGAACACATGAGAGGGAGGTGCATGACTGCACCTCTCTAAAGGACACACGTCGAGGACACAGATAATAAACGGGATGCGGTGGGCCTACGGCCTGGCTATGCGAGGGGGAACCAGTCAACCACTCAGGTTATAGACTACAGTTTATTGGGGCGATAGGCGCTCTGCAATTTGGGGATGTGGGTAGTTGTGAACGTACAATGCAGGGTTGCAGGGAGGGGGGGTTCAGGGCAGGGTTATAGTTATAAAAGTTCAATGTTACATATAAAATTTCAAGTTTTTTGCGATCCACTCGTAGATTCACTATTCCAAGCATGGTACAGGGGGCAGCTTTTGAGGAAGGGAGCATGGGGGAGGGCGGGAGGGTGGGTACGGAGCACTCACATGCATCTATGTATACACAACCTATGAAAATACTGAAGATTCTGTCATGGAATGTGAATGGGCTGGGGGACAAGATTAAGTGAACAGTGGTCATGCAATATTTGAATAGGCATTCCCCCGACATTGTCTTCCTGCAGGAGACACACCTGGTTATTCAGCAATTGTTTGAAATCAAATTTAATTCCTACCAAAGGATGGTAGATCTAGCCCAATGCATTTCGGGTGAACCCTTCTTCAGGAAAAATGACGCCATTGTTCCAACATTAGAAGAGTATCCTGTGAAGGATGACTAATACGTTATCTTTCACACAGTCGGTTTCGGTTGGGCCACCCAAAGCTGTGGGCGTCGGGTGCAGGGTGTTTTTGGCCATCGGGTTTTCTTACCAGCTTCGGTCGCGGTCAGGGGGATCCTCCAGAAAGGGGCTGCAAGCTTCGCTTGGAGATTCGAGGCAGGCAGAGATCACCAGATCTCAGGTCAGGATCGCCGTGGAGACCTCCTCATGGTGTTGAGCCACTCTAACTTGGGCCCTGGGGGTTGGGTGCAGACTTGCGGTTTTTGAATGGGTCAGAGTCTGTTGGTGAGAAAATCCGGTGCTCACGGGAGACAAAGTCTTGGTTTTGGGATGGAGAACAGGTCCTTCGGGTTTTTGAGGCTGCTAGCTGCAGGACACAACAGGATTTCGCTGGAGCAGGGTTGAGGTGCGGACAGGCGGGTAGGACTGGGGCCAAGTCAGTGGGCGTCCTCGTCATAGTTGCAGCACAGCTTCTTCTGTCATTCTTCTTCTGGTCGGTTCTTGTCTGAAGAGGCAAGGTTCGGGGTGGCCCCTAAATACTAGTTTTAGGGGCATTACAAGTAAGTGAAGGTTGGGACCAATGGGTCCCTTCCTTGGAGTGGGTACACCCCCTATTATGCCACCCTCCATTGGAAAGGGGGCATATGCCTCCCTCTGGTTGGCTGGGTAACTCCATCTCCAAAATCCCAGCACCATATACTCTTAATGGCATTATTGTACTTACAATGTCTAATAATTAAGACACCATAGGGGTACAGGGCTCATTCACCTGTACCCTCACCACTGGTATAGTGCACCCAGCTAGAGGGGTGGCTGATCTATGCCACAGCAGTGGGTTGTAGGCATGGCACCCAGGGATGTGTGCCATGTCGACTCTTCACTTTGTTCTGCATCAAAACACGCAGCCTGCAACCGCACTGTGCGTGTGTGCGGTGTGTGTGTGTGTGTGTGTGTAAAGGTACAGGGCCTCTATGGGTGGCACAATAAGTGCTGCAGCCCTTAGAGGCCTTCCCTGGCCACAGTGCCCTTGGTACCTATGCTACCATTTACAAGCGATTGACCTGTGGCCAAAGAGTGCCAATTGGGTTTTGTCTTAATGCAGTTTTAGGGAAAGAGCATAGGCCCTTGGTACCTGTTTAGCAGGAACCCAGGGCACACATAGTCAAAGTACATCAGCAGTTTGGCAAAAAGTGGGGGCACCCATGCATAAAAGGACACTTTCTTTCACCAGACAACAAGTATTTATTGCGCAAGCAGTTGTATGCAAAATTGACAATGCTTTTATGTTTAATTTCCTGCAAGTGAGTGATTGATGTTAGAGCTCTAGATCTTTCCACCATAGTGTTCTCTCCAGAACATGCCTCCATTACTATTACCAGGAGGACAAAAACAAACTATTCTTCTCAGATCGTGGGTGTGATCAATTGTGGTATTTCGGAGCGATGAACAGTTCATCTGGGCAAAAAAAGAGGACACGTGATGTTTTGGAGTAATATAGGGCTGTGGGCTTTATGACTGCTGCATGTGACTGTGGGTACTCTTGGGATAAGTAGTGTTTTAAGTTTTTACTTCTGAGTGGCTGCTGAAAAAATAAAGCATAGAAAAAGAAGCATAATCCTCGCCTCCGTATTCTTAATAGAGGTGAAAATTCTTATTGCGAATGGTAGAACATTTTTTCTTCTAAATGGGTTCAAGGAGGGAGAGATTCGGTGTCTTGAAACCACACTGCAAACAATACGTTCACCACTCAGGGAAGCGCAGCCCTGCAAAGAAAAACGGCTCAGGGTTTACAGGCAGAACAAACGGTGTCTAAGTCTGAAACTGGCAGTTGCAGAGGCACACAGCAAAACTTGTTTCCCCAGACTACACATAACGATACCTGTCAACCATATCTTCTCTGGAAGCGCCACCTACCCGTCCTTTGTGAGTTACTTCCTAGTGATGTAATGCAAAGCAGCGATGCCTCACGTTTTATTAAAGGGGCACTTGTACTTGAACTATGCTTTGAGTTGCAAGTAGAATTGTCAATGCATAAAAAGCAATCTCTGTAAAGACATACAGTAAATTGAGGCTGCTCTGTATTTAAAAAGATAAACTGGCTGTGCAGCTTTAATATGATTTGTAGTTTATGGTAAAGTATAATATACTTTAAAGTATAAACTGACTGGAGATTTGATGTGGCAAACACAAGCGTCTGCTTTTAGTGGAGAATGCTGCCACCCAGTGTCAGAGATATGAATGGAGACACATTAAACTAAACAAATACTCCTATGTTCAATGGTCCCCAAACATAATTTATAGGATGGATTAAGTGCATCTTAAGGGGTCAAAGCACTTATGCTTTGTAAGAAAATTTCTTGGCATGTGCCCTAGAGACAATCTGCAGGATTAGGGACTGCTCGTTGGATTACATCACTGAAAGAAAGCCCTTGTGGAAGGGAGTCCTGCTGAAAAGCTGTTGCACACCCACAAACTTGTAGGTGAGGAGGTCCTAACCTACCTGGAAAACTGTCCATGAGAAAAACATGAATAAGGCACTCTCCAAAGTCGGAAATAGAATGGCAACACGCCCATATTTAATGTGGAGTAGAGGAAGCAAGTTTTCACATACTGCTTTTGCAAATTTCAGCCATCCGCAGACCAGGGGGTAGAGATATAGTGGCCCTTTGAGTATGCTTGTAAATCTACAATTTGTGGAGATTTCTATGGCATATTCACTGGAATTCTGCGAATTGTTGAAAATGTGTGCATTTGTGCAAGTCACAGGAAGTAGGTCTTTCCCATTTTCTGTGACTCTGGACAGGTGCATTTATTTATTTGATTTGAGGGGGCAGAGATGTTCAACTGCAGAACAAATTGACTGTATGTCTCTTTCCATTAGGAAACACTACCCACATGTGCTGTGTTCATGGTACGTACCCGCGACATCTGGCTGAAATCTGCAAAGCCCTGATTGGAAGTAAAGGTGTCGCTTCCGAAGGGGTCTACCGTTCCAAAGGGATCTGTAAAAAGAGACAGTGAAGTGGTCAGTTCTGAGCAACACCACACTACCATTACACAAGAAAAATTCATTATTTGCCTATGGTCCGGGTCTGAGAGGCAAAAGAAGAGAGCAGTACAGCAGGCATGTGCAACATCTTGTGCAGCGTGCATCGGCTGATGTTAAAATGGCATCTGATGCACGGAGTCCCGTCAATGTTGATGGTTTGGAGACGGAGGTCCATACGTTTGGAGAAGAACTTGCATTTCGAGACTAGCTTCCCACTGCCTTGATTACTATTGGCACACACGTCATATAGTGCCCCCTCTGTAGTCGCTCTTTCTCAGTAACCACAACACTACACCGTTGGCTGCAGAATGCTCCAAGAGAGCATGCTCAGAGGGCCCCTGCCTTTCAAAGCCAGGATCAGGACGGCAGGTGTCTTCACAACCATGTGGAGGCTCCTGAATGCAGAGTAAATATGATGAATACAGTACAGACTCTCCACATCTTCAGAGATTTGTCACTTCCTTAGGACCCTTACTAAACCTCCTACAATTAACATTATTGTCCTCTAAATTAGTTAGAACAACTACATTAACAGGTACATTCACTTGTACTCCTGATCCTCTTAAGGATATTGACTGATCAAGTAGGGAGGGCAGTCTCTTTCTTTATGAAGCCTGGATCGCTATTATATTTTTAAATGTGTTATACTCTTAAAAATAAATGAAATACATATTTAAAACAAAAAAGAAAGAAAAACCATGTGGAGACATAACCTATGTGAAATTTACAGGTCACACAGCATCAGAACCTCGGGTAGATCTAACATTTGTGTTCTAAATTTAAAACTACGACGAGTGGTATATGTTATCTGCTTCTGCTATTCAGCTTGCTCCAGAGGGCACAATGTATTAGGCGAGAAACGGATTAAAGACGGGTGATCTGCACATGAAGACACAAGTTCATCAAATTGAGAAGCTGGTACTAGAATTCACGTCTACAAGATCCATATGCAGCAGGCTACCTACTAACCTTGATTTCACACCAATCTAGGGTTCATCAGATGCATTTTCAGGTTTGTTTCCAACAGTGCTATCTAAATATGAGGTTGTTTCTTCGCAGACTGCAGCTTCAGAATTGTACCCTCTCTTTTAAACACACTCAGAATCTGACCAAGACATAGCCGGCAGTGTCCTGGAAAGGACCAGATGGTGGATATAAAGTGCCAAGAAGTAAAGACTGAAATCTTACCTGGTCCTTTTGAAGACTGATTGGAGGATGAGAAGGGGTCGCTGCTGTCAAAGGGATCCGACTTGGCAGAAAAAAGGAAAAGGGATGTTATTTTAAACACAGATTGTTACTGAGCATCAAACACAAGATGAAAAAACGACAACTAAACTGCAACACAGTGACCTCAGCAGACTTCAGACAAGAGAAAATTAGATGCAAAACTCAAGTCGCCCACAGTTTGTATTAGAGGTGAAAAAATATGGAAGCCATTTAAAATAGAATGGACGCCTGATAGTTAAATAACAGGATTAAATGCGGCATGCCGAATTACCTAGTTGGTAGCACTTCTTCAACTGACAAATCATGGAGGCTCCACCATGCACATAAAACTGCGTTGGTTATTGACAATTTAATAAACCTGGGAAAAATGTAGGAGAGACCACGGCTCTACTAATTTCAGTAACAACCAATTAATAAAAGTAAAAACACCTGACAGGACTAATAGCTTCTCAAATATTTTGCTCATTGATAATAATATACAAAAAAAAGAAGTTGAGGAAACAAACTATTGGACAACGAATGAAGGCCAACATTTAGAGCATGCACCCGTCTTCGCTCAGCGAACTATCAAACAATTTTCAGTGCCATATATCACGGCCTGCAACAATTTACAAAAAGGGGGTGGTGATGAACAGAGTGTCTGAGTTAAACAGACCACTCTTACCCAGTCCAAAGATCAGGGCTTGATCCATCACCGTTATTTATCTCACTGCCCCATCCCAGCTCAGAACCTGGCTATATGCAAATCAGTCTGTCCCTGGCCCAGTGCATCATGGGAACAGGGCAGACTAAACTACCAAGCCAATTCTTCACCAGAAAGGAAACAAGCTACCGGGGACCGGTTTCTGGCATTTCAGCCTTCTTCGGCCCGGCTTGCTTGAATCCTGATGGAGCAGTGAGAAAGGGACTCATGTCTGAGTATACCCTGCCACACCTATAGTGGCCAAAAACAATTTACAAAAAGGGGGTGGTGATGAACAGAGTGTCTGAGTTAAACAGACCACTCTTACCCAGTCCAAAGATCAGGGCTTGATCCATCACCGTTATTTATCTCACTGCCCCATCCCAGCTCAGAACCTGGCTATATGCAAATCAGTCTGTCCCTGGCCCAGTGCATCATGGGAACAGGGCAGACTAAACTACCAAGCCAATTCTTCACCAGAAAGGAAACAAGCTACCGGGGACCGGTTTCTGGCATTTCAGCCTTCTTCGGCCCGGCTTGCTTGAATCCTGATGGAGCAGTGAGAAAGGGACTCATGTCTGAGTATACCCTGCCACACCTATAGTGGCCAAAAACAATTTACAAAAAGGGGGTGGTGATGAACAGAGTGTCTGA
Organism: Lissotriton vulgaris; assembly: GCF_964263255.1. Classification (NCBI taxonomy): domain Eukaryota; kingdom Metazoa; phylum Chordata; class Amphibia; order Caudata; family Salamandridae; genus Lissotriton; species Lissotriton vulgaris. The sequence goes on along the minus strand of NW_028250769.1, from coordinate 375,871 downwards.
GTTAAACAGACCACTCTTACCCAGTCCAAAGATCAGGGCTTGATCCATCACCGTTATTTATCTCACTGCCCCATCCCAGCTCAGAACCTGGCTATATGCAAATCAGTCTGTCCCTGGCCCAGTGCATCATGGGAACAGGGCAGACTAAACTACCAAGCCAATTCTTCACCAGAAAGGAAACAAGCTACCGGGGACCGGTTTCTGGCATTTCAGCCTTCTTCGGCCCGGCTTGCTTGAATCCTGATGGAGCAGTGAGAAAGGGACTCATGTCTGAGTATACCCTGCCACACCTATAGTGGCCAAAAACAATTTACAAAAAGGGGGTGGTGATGAACAGAGTGTCTGAGTTAAACAGACCACTCTTACCCAGTCCAAAGATCAGGGCTTGATCCATCACCGTTATTTATCTCACTGCCCCATCCCAGCTCAGAACCTGGCTATATGCAAATCAGTCTGTCCCTGGCCCAGTGCATCATGGGAACAGGGCAGACTAAACTACCAAGCCAATTCTTCACCAGAAAGGAAACAAGCTACCGGGGACCGGTTTCTGGCATTTCAGCCTTCTTCGGCCCGGCTTGCTTGAATCCTGATGGAGCAGTGAGAAAGGGACTCATGTCTGAGTATACCCTGCCACACCTATAGTGGCCAAAAACAATTTACAAAAAGGGGGTGGTGATGAACAGAGTGTCTGAGTTAAACAGACCACTCTTACCCAGTCCAAAGATCAGGGCTTGATCCATCACCGTTATTTATCTCACTGCCCCATCCCAGCTCAGAACCTGGCTATATGCAAATCAGTCTGTCCCTGGCCCAGTGCATCATGGGAACAGGGCAGACTAAACTACCAAGCCAATTCTTCACCAGAAAGGAAACAAGCTACCGGGGACCGGTTTCTGGCATTTCAGCCTTCTTCGGCCCGGCTTGCTTGAATCCTGATGGAGCAGTGAGAAAGGGACTCATGTCTGAGTATACCCTGCCACACCTATAGTGGCCAAAAACAATTTACAAAAAGGGGGTGGTGATGAACAGAGTGTCTGAGTTAAACAGACCACTCTTACCCAGTCCAAAGATCAGGGCTTGATCCATCACCGTTATTTATCTCACTGCCCCATCCCAGCTCAGAACCTGGCTATATGCAAATCAGTCTGTCCCTGGCCCAGTGCATCATGGGAACAGGGCAGACTAAACTACCAAGCCAATTCTTCACCAGAAAGGAAACAAGCTACCGGGGACCGGTTTCTGGCATTTCAGCCTTCTTCGGCCCGGCTTGCTTGAATCCTGATGGAGCAGTGAGAAAGGGACTCATGTCTGAGTATACCCTGCCACACCTATAGTGGCCAAAAACAATTTACAAAAAGGGGGTGGTGATGAACAGAGTGTCTGAGTTAAACAGACCACTCTTACCCAGTCCAAAGATCAGGGCTTGATCCATCACCGTTATTTATCTCACTGCCCCATCCCAGCTCAGAACCTGGCTATATGCAAATCAGTCTGTCCCTGGCCCAGTGCATCATGGGAACAGGGCAGACTAAACTACCAAGCCAATTCTTCACCAGAAAGGAAACAAGCTACCGGGGACCGGTTTCTGGCATTTCAGCCTTCTTCGGCCCGGCTTGCTTGAATCCTGATGGAGCAGTGAGAAAGGGACTCCTGTCTGAGTATACCCTGCCACACCTATAGTGGCCAAAAACAATTTACAAAAAGGGGGTGGTGATGAACAGAGTGTCTGAGTTAAACAGACCACTCTTACCCAGTCCAAAGATCAGGGCTTGATCCATCACCGTTATTTATCTCACTGCCCCATCCCAGCTCAGAACCTGGCTATATGCAAATCAGTCTGTCCCTGGCCCAGTGCATCATGGGAACAGGGCAGACTAAACTACCAAGCCAATTCTTCACCAGAAAGGAAACAAGCTACCGGGGACCGGTTTCTGGCATTTCAGCCTTCTTCGGCCCGGCTTGCTTGAATCCTGATGGAGCAGTGAGAAAGGGACTCATGTCTGAGTATACCCTGCCACACCTATAGTGGCCAAAAACAATTTACAAAAAGGGGGTGGTGATGAACAGAGTGTCTGAGTTAAACAGACCACTCTTACCCAGTCCAAAGATCAGGGCTTGATCCATCACCGTTATTTATCTCACTGCCCCATCCCAGCTCAGAACCTGGCTATATGCAAATCAGTCTGTCCCTGGCCCAGTGCATCATGGGAACAGGGCAGACTAAACTACCAAGCCAATTCTTCACCAGAAAGGAAACAAGCTACCGGGGACCGGTTTCTGGCATTTCAGCCTTCTTCGGCCCGGCTTGCTTGAATCCTGATGGAGCAGTGAGAAAGGGACTCATGTCTGAGTATACCCTGCCACACCTATAGTGGCCAAAAACAATTTACAAAAAGGGGGTGGTGATGAACAGAGTGTCTGAGTTAAACAGACCACTCTTACCCAGTCCAAAGATCAGGGCTTGATCCATCACCGTTATTTATCTCACTGCCCCATCCCAGCTCAGAACCTGGCTATATGCAAATCAGTCTGTCCCTGGCCCAGTGCATCATGGGAACAGGGCAGACTAAACTACCAAGCCAATTCTTCACCAGAAAGGAAACAAGCTACCGGGGACCGGTTTCTGGCATTTCAGCCTTCTTCGGCCCGGCTTGCTTGAATCCTGATGGAGCAGTGAGAAAGGGACTCATGTCTGAGTATACCCTGCCACACCTATAGTGGCCAAAAACAATTTACAAAAAGGGGGCTAAAAAACGGTGTTGGATCTAGCCCTGATCTCTTGACTGGGTGAGAGTATTCTGTTTAATTCAGAGACTCTGTCCCTCACCACCCCTTGTTGTAAATATATATCACGGCCTGAGCTGCATACAAGTTAAGAATCTGCAGTACAAACACTTTCATTGGAACATAAAAGACCAACAAAGAATAAGATGGCGTGTGCACAGCCTCTGTTGAACAGACTCTAAGAACTATAAGATACGTTGAACTGTAGATGTCAAGTCCTGACATGTAATGTGAAAGAGGAGATTGCATGAAAAAGTTCACCCTAATTTTTAACAGGGTATTGGGCGATATTCAGGACTAACCTATCCAGTCCAAAAGTTAAATAGACAAATGGAGTATCAAGCTAAATGGTTCGATTGACCCATAACATCAAGAAGCCTATTGAAGGAGTCTTTCAATACATGCAGCTAAGTCCACCCAACATTAATGACCAGGTACTGAATGAACATGAGCTTGGCCAACACCATTCGGATCTCTGTTTCCTGTCCAACATGACATAGGAAGGCAACCTTGCATGAAATATTCAGCAGCCCATCTCTAAGATGAAGAAGCCATAGGTTTTCCATTTGATATACCAGCCACCCTGTGTCAGTTTGAGAAGAACTCACAGGATCAACTTGACTTGATACGTCCAAATTGTGACCTCCCTCTGCACCGAAAACCTGCAACTCCACAGAGTGGTGCAACCATCAGACGGTAGGAGACTCAGGAGGCAGTTTTAAAACCAGACAAGAGAGCACAGAACACAGACAGGTAATGTGATTTAAGGAACAAGCTAGGTCTCAGATAAGGTGAAACCATGCTTGAGGCTAGGACAGTGGAAAAAGGGTGCACGTGCCTCAGTAACAGATGGTGTCATGTGAAATCACGCGTGCTGTAGAGCACCTGCAATGTGCTTGTATATGCATCAGCAGCAGAGCATGTCCTCAACTCGCATTCTCTCTGCTACAGAAGATGTCAAACCTCTGATGGACGCGGGTAGAAAAGCAGGCGGAACTGCAGTAAGAACTGCAGTGACACCATCTTTAAGTACAACTATTCCCACTATCTGCAATCTCGCAGCGGATGTGTATTACCATGATAGTTCTGACTATTATCTAGTGCTCTAGTTATCTGATGTTTCAAAGTGAAATTGACTCAGTTTTTTGATAAACTATTGTTCTGCTCTCTGTGCTGCTCAGGCAAATTGATGTGCAAAAGCCCTGACTTTCTCTTTACAAATACACTTTCACTCTACATACATTAAGTAAATCTAACCTCTATCACATACACATATCACGATAACCAGAGAGAACACTAAAAAAGCATGCACACACTAACCAAAAACAATGATGGGTGCTTTTTTTCACTTAAATTTGTGCTTGGGCTCTCACATGCCACACAGACTCGCATACATATTAATATCTAGAACGCCAAATACTAGAAAATGCATAAACATCACAGGGACATACACACATACAGAATTATCAAAATACAAAAGTCTGGTACAAATAACTCGTTACAAACGCATTAATAACACACTGAGACTGAGGAGCATGTGAACACACTGTGGAAAACAGTAAGGAATATGCTACTTACCAGTATGCATCTGTTCTTGGCATGTAGGGCTGCTGACATTCATATCTTGTGCATAGATCACCGCCTAGTGTTGGGTCCGGATGATTGCACTTGTTGTCTTGGAAGAGTCTTCGAAGTATCACGAGATAGGTGACTCCTCCCCTGGACTACAGTGCGCATGGCCATCTTCTCCATCCTCAGATTGTTTTTCACCATTGTGGCAGAGATGGAGATAGTAAAGTAAGAGATGGCCATGCCAGAGATAATGCTGCAGCTGCTACAGGCGCCGGGGAGGAGGGTGGGCAATATGAATGTCAGCAGCCCTACATGCCAAGAACAGATGCATACTGGTAAGTAGCATATTCCGTTCGAGGCATGTGGGCTGCTGAATTCATATCTTGTGCATAGACTGTATAGCAGTATCTCCCCTAGCGGTGGCTACCTGTGCCAGCTACAGCAGTTTGAAAAAGAGTTTTGAGGACAGCCTGGCCTACAGCAGTTTGCTGTTTTGTTTGCACACCTACACAGTAGTGTTTTGTGAAAGTGTGTATGGTGGTCCAAGTGGCTGCCTTGCAGATATCTATCTTCAAGAGGAATATTTCCTAGGAAAGCCATGGATGCCCCCATTTTCCTTGTGGAGTGTGCTCTTGGGGGGACGGTTAAAGTGCGTTATGCCTTTTGATAGCATATCTGAATGCATTTAACTATCAATCTGGCTATTCCTGATTTTGAAATTGGATTCCCTTTGTGTTGTGGTGCAAAGGCAACAAACAGTTGTTTTGTTTTCCTAAAGGATTTAGTTCTGTCCACATAATAAAGTAGAGCTCTCTTTACGTCTAGTGTGTGCAGGGCTCTCTCAGCTACTGACTGTGGATTTTGAAAGAACACTGGCAGTTCTATTGATTGGTTGATATGGAAATTGCATACAACCTTAGGCATGAATTTAGGGTTTGTTCTAAGAACCACCCTGTTGGCATGTACCTGCATGAAAAGCTCTTGAATTGTTAGTGCTTGTAATTCACTCACTCTTCTGAGTGAGGTGATGGCCACCAAGAATGCAACTTTCCAAGTTAGGAATTGTAGTTCGCATGAATGTAAAGGTTCGAAAGGAGGGCCCATGAGTCTGGTAAGTACTATATTGAGATTCCATACTGGGGAAGGGGGGTTCCTAGGAGGAATCACCCTTTTCAAACCCTCCATGAAGGCTGTGATTGCTGGTATTCTAAACAGTGAAAGGTGTCGACTGTTTTGAAGGTATGCTGCTATGGCAGCGAGGTGTAATCGTATTGAAGAGTATGCTAAGTTACATCTTTGTAGATGCAGCAGGTAACATATAATGTTTTGTATTGAAGCGTCTAAGGGGTTGATTTGGTTATTGTTGCAGTAAATAACAAATCTCTTCCATTTAGCTGCATAGCACGCTCGTGTGGTTGGTCTTTTTGCCTCCCTAATGATGTTCATGCAATCTGGGGGCAAGTTAAGGTATCCAAACTCTAAGACTTCAGGAGCCAGATCGCTAGGTTCATTTGATTGGGATCTGGGTGTCTGATTTTTCCATGGTTCTGAGTTAGAAGATGAGGTGCAAGGCGCAGTCTTTGATGGGGAACTACTGAGAGTTCTAGGAACGTCGTATACCATGGTTGTCTCGCCCATGTGGGAGCAACTAGGATTAGTGTGCGGGAGTGTTGCCGCAGTTTGCGTGCCACCAGCGGGATCAGTGGTGCTGGGGGAAAAGCGTACGCAAATCTGCCTGACCAGTTCATCCATATCGCATTGCCCTGTGACAATGGATGTGGGAACCTGGCGGCAAAGAATTGGCATTTCGAGTTTTCGTTTGTGGCGAACAGGTCTATTTCTTGTTGACCCCACTCCTCGAAGAATGGCTGAAAAACCTGGGGGTGAATCTCCCATTCGTGTAGTTGCAGGCTGTGCCTGCTGAGCAGGTTGGCAACTTGATTGTCCTTCCCTGGAAGGTGTTCTGCTAGGAGAAAAATGTTTTTCGGAATCGCCCACTTCCATATGCTTTGTGCCAGATGGGACAGCAGTGGAGAGTGCGTTCCTCCCTGTTTCTGGATATAGTACATCGCGGTCATGTTGTCGGTCCGGATCAACACCGTCTTGCTGTACAGGTATTTCTGAAATGCTTTTAGGGCTAGGAATATTGCTAGCAATTCCAGTTGGTTGATATGCAGCCTTTTCTGTATGTTTGTTCAGAGCCCTTGTTCTGAGTATTGAAGGAGATGGGCTCCCCAGCATGTCAGTGATGCGTCCGCTGTTAGTACTAGTTGTGGAACCCGCTCTTGGAACAGTCGCCCCTTGGAAAGGTTTTGTGGGTTCCACCACTGCAGAGTTGTGAGCGCGACTGACTAACACCACTAGGTCTTTTAGTTGTCCTTGAGCCTGGTTCCATTGCCGTGCTAGGCATTCCTGCAATGGGCGCATCTGAAGTCTGGCATGGGGGACAATGAATATGCAGGAGGCCATCATGCCTATGAGTTGCATGAAGACTTGAGCTGGCAAAGAGTGTTTTGGCAGGAATTTGCGAATGAGTGTCTGCATACTGGCTATCCTCGCTGAGTTTGGATATGCCTTTGCCACTGAGGTGTTTATGGTGGCTCCCAGGTACTGCTGTGTATGGGACGGTTGCAAATGTGATTTTGTGTAGTTGATTGAGAAGCCTAAGATGTGTAGCAACTGGATCGTCTGAGACGTGTGTGCTGCACATTGTTGGTACTATTTTGCTTGTATTAGCCAATCGTCCAGGTAAGGGTACACAAGGACGTGCTGCCTCCTGAGATGTGCTGCCACTGTCGCTAAGCATTTTGTAAACACTCTAGGAGCCGCGGTAACCCGAAGGGCAAAACCTTGAATTGGTAGTGTTGACCTTCTATTGCGAACCTGAGGTATTTTCTGTGGGCTGGATGGATGGGTATGTGGAAATACGCATCTTTGAGGTCCAGTGTTGCTAGGAAGTCTTCTTGTTGTAGCAACGGTAGCACTTGTTGTAGTGTTATCATATGAAAGTGCTCCGACAGTATGTATTGATTTAGGGGTCTGGGGTCCAATATTGGTCTGAGAGAGCCGTCCTTCTTGGGAATAAGGAAATATAGGGAGTACACTCCTGTCCCTTGCTGTTGGAAAGGGACTTGCTCTATGGCCCCCTTTTCTAGCCTGCAGTTCGCCTCTTGTTGTAACAGGGTGATGTGTTCTTTGGACATTGGACGATGTCTGGGTGGTATGTTTGGTGGTGTAGAAGTCAGTTCTAGGCAGTAGCCAGACTGGATAATTTCTCTCACCCACCTGTCTGTGGTAATTGCGTTCCAGACAGGTAGGAACTGTTGGGAGTCTGCCTTCGACCGGTGTTAAGTGGTCTGGAGGTAGCGTAATGGAGTCACTGTTTTGAGGCAGTGGAGGCTCTGGTGTTATTGCCTCCACGTCCTCTTCCCTTGGTATTGTTACCTCTGTAACCTCCTCTGGTTGTGTTTTTGGTAAAGGAACCTTGTATGTTACTTTTGTATGAGGCCGTTGTTTGTGAGGTATTTCCTCATGTATTCGCTCTGTACGAGGAGCGACGAAAGGAGCCTCTATGCTGCTGAAATTGCAATGCTCCCATTGATTTTGCCGTCTCTGTGTCCTTTTTCATTTTATCCAAAATGGTGTTGACAGCAGGGCCAAATAGAAAATCCTGATTAACAAGCTGGTTAAGAATGGTGGACTGCACCTCATTTTTAAAACCAGAAATACGCAGCCATGCATGTCTGCGGAGTAGGACGCTATTGTTGATTGACCTAGCTGCAGTGTCTGCTGCGTCTAGCGCGCATTTGATGGAGGCATTTGTTATGAATTTTCCCTCCTGTATGAGATCCTGGGCTTGTACTTTGAAAGGCTCAGTTAGGTGTTGCATTAGGGTTTCTAGCTGGTCGTAATGCGCCCTGTCGTAACGAGCCAGTAGGGCTTGTGTAATAGCGATCCTCCACGAGTTGGAGGCTTGTGCTGCTACTCTTTTCCCTGATGCCTCTAGTATTTTTGACTCCTTGTCTGGGGGAGGTGCTTCCCCAGTGGTTTAGGAGTTGGCTCTTTTACGTGCGTTGGCCACTACAAGGGAATCAAGTGGTAACTGCCCTTTGATGTAAGTAGGGTCTGTAGGGGCTGCCCTGTACTTTTTCTCTATTCTGGGGTTGATTACCCGTGCCCTGGCTGTATCCTTAAATATGTCAGGTGCATGTTTCAGGACTCCCTTTAACATGGGAAGCGTTTTGACACTTTTTTCTGATGTAGGGAAGGTGTCCAACAAAAAGTTTTCCTCAACAGGGTCGTTATGCATATCTACATTGTGGACCTGTGCAGCCCTGTCTATGAGTTGATTAAAAACTACGGTGTCATCAGTAGGTGACGGCTTAGTAGGATGAGAGGATATATCAGGGATGGGATGGGTGTTGTAAGGGTCAGTTGGCTCTTCCCACAGTTCCTCTTGTGGTTCAGGATCCTGTGGGAGGTCATATTGAGGCTGTGGCTCATCCCGTGTTACCTTCATTGTCCCCGTGTTGAGAAGGAGAATAAGGAGAGTAGGGATGAAAAGGAGTAGTAGGCATGATAGGTTGAAAAGGAATGAAGGGTCTAGAGGGAGAAGTCCCAAAGTCCTTTCTCTTCAGTGGAATAGGGGACTGAGGTTCAAAGTCCAAAGGCCTCTTTTTCCTATGCAGGATGGTAACTTTACCAGTCTCTGGATTGATGTATATTTTTGCTTGATCGTCAAAGGGATCTGGTTGGAAGAGTTCTTCCTCAACAGTCCTGGGTGGAGTGTTCGACTTTGGTTTGTCGACGACTTTTGGCTTAGTAGCCGATTTTTTCGGGTCGACCGTGACTTTCGGTTCGACGCGTTTTTTGCGCTCCGTAGGCTTCTTCGGAGGAGTGTCCTTTTCCAAGTCGATTGTATTTTTCGGATCGAATGGTGTTTTCGGAGCCCGTGTCTTCGGTCCGAGAGGTTGTTCTGGCCTCGACGCGGGTTTAGGTACGGCGCCTTTTGCCGGGTCGACGGATTTTGGTGCCGAAGGCTTGTTTGGGTCGGCGACCTTTTTTGGTTTGGCGCCCTTTGGTTGTGTGCCCTTGTTCGGTTCGACAACCACTTTTGGCTCGACAAGTTTGGGCTGCGAGGCCTTCTTGGGGTCGACAGTCTTTTTCGGCTCAACGCTCTTTGGCTGTGCGGCCGTTTTCGGATCGACGCCTTCCGGGTCGACGACGTTCTTTGGCTCTGGAACCTTCTTTGGGACGATGTTACTGGGCCCTGGTGTTTCGGAAGGTTTCAGTTTTGGTTGCCGAGCCGGATGGCGGGGCAAGCAAAACTTTTTTCTGATCTTGGCTAAGGACCTTTGGAGATGCCTTGACCGGAGCCGTTGGTAACGGGGTAGATGGTGTCGGGGGCAGGCTACTCACAGTTTGCCCCGGGGGTGTCGTCATCGGAGTCAGAGTAGTCCTCGACGGTGACGATCTCTAGGTCCGAGTCTGGCGCTTCTTGTAGATCCTGGTCATCATCGAAGATGTTGTCCGGGTCCAGTGCCTGTCGCTGCATTTCTTGCCTGGCGGCATGTCGGTTCCGAATAGTTTTCTTCGATCGAAACTGTGCGCAGGCTGGACAGCTTTCCTCCTTATGGTCTGGGGAAAGGCACTTGTTACATACTGAGTGCTTATCAGTATGTGGGAACTTGGAGTGGCATTGTAGGCACCTTTTAAACGAGCTTCTTTCCATCGATGGTCGGCTCACGTGGCGTCGAAAAGGCCAAACAGCCCGCGTCGACGACCGCTTGGAGATGGAAGGTTGGATCGAAAAGAGAGGTACAGAGCGAGAACAATACGTCGAATCGAAGGCCTTTTGGCCTTTAGAAAAGATTTGTTTTTGATTCCAAAGTTGGAGTATAGGAGTTTGCATCCGAACCCAATGGCGGAAAAAAACAATCAGAGGATGGAGAAGATGCCCATGCGCACTGTAGTCCAGTGGAGGAGTCGCCTATCTCGTGATACTTCGAAGACTCTTCCAAGACATCAAGTGGAATCATCCGGACCCAACACTAGGCGGCGATCTATGCACAAGATATGAATTCAGCAGCCCACATGCCTCGAACATGTATTTCACTTGGCAATACTTAGTGCCAGTTTCTTGGGGGCAATGCTCAATTTTTCCACATCACCCATACTCAAAACCTTAATTCAATTATGCACCATTCCTAAAATCGTACGTACAACAACATAGGGCAAATCTTACTGTGACAAAATAACCCTTTAAAATGAATATCCTGTGTTGTCACCAAAATTAACACTAATTTACATGCAGACAAATAAATGGCACATATCCCTACACTTTGGATATCCAAGGAAATTAATACTGGGAACCTACACTGCTGAAGACATGGATGTGTGAGAGGGTGACACATAACTGGTGTTACTATTCGCAAGAGGAGCTTCAAGTGCAAAGACAATTCCTGGTTAGACAAGTGGCTGCAAAGCTAAGTGTTAGTGTCTACTAAATAAATACATTTATATTTGGAACTGGAAAACAGTGACAGTGCAGAAAAACCTATCTCGGAGTCACGTTGGAGGATTGAATTTAGACCATCTCACAGAAGCTTGAAAAAAATAAATTTTAAAAAGTACCCTATCAGAGAAAGGGATTAACAAATCAAACAAGATGCTCTTTCGGGTAGATGCTCTTTCTAATAACATATTCATCACCTTTAGAATATATGATTCTACCTGGATCTGAAAAATTCTGAAAAATTCTCCTAGCAACAACTGGAGCACTGTGCTAACCTAGAAGTGACCAAGCATAAGCCACATATAGGCGCCACCTCTATGCACTGACGTCTCATTCTTAATCTTTTTTCTAACACGGAGCTGTAGATCATTGTATACAAACTGTAAGTGACAGAGTGACAAAATCTGAGGTGGACGTCATCATGAAGGACGGCATTCACAAGGTGCAGCTCCTAATTTATACTTTCAACAATCCAATCATGGACAAGAAAAGAAAGATACAAACTAATGAAACTGCTGGTATGCACCACCAAAGGCTTGTGTAAGAAATAGGAAACAAATCAAGAATAGCTATCTTCTTGAAACCTAGCCACATAAGAAAAAATTGCTCAGTTACATGTTTTCACAGAAATGCAGTTAATGGTTGGAAAAGCAAACCAAAGTTTTCCCCTGTCCATATAGCATCACTTTCCGTTCTTCAGTCACTGGTGCAGTCTGCACACTTCTATACTCTACCATGCAATTAAATAGATAAAGCTGTGAAATAAGCCTTTTGTACACAAAATATTCTACAAACTTGCACTAGGAATCTGAGCACAACCACAACCTGTTACATTTATGGTCCAAAAAAAGAGTGAGACGATGGTTGTGTCAGCAGCAAAAAAAAGAATGGGCCTGACAAAAGACAGCCTCAAGACATATGTCTAAAGTGTATACTTATTTGTGAAAAGACAAATTGTTCTCAGGTCCGCAGCATGCAGTTCTCTCCCCACACAAAACTTTCTAAATTAGCCACATAAGCAAAGGAATTATCTGCAACAGATAGAAGATTAAAGGCTTGCATTAGTAAATATGGTATGCAGCCTTTGAAGAGCTTGCACACACTGAGTTAAACAGGAAGTAATCTAAGAGGGGCGAATACTTGAATGCTATATCAAGCACCGTCCAAACACAGTCAATTGTCTAACTCTAGTTTAAGCTGCCAACTCCTCTTCCACACTCAACAACTTACCTTTAAGGAGAGCGTTAAGGAGAGTGTGGGGTTTTTTGTAAATGGGTCCGTCGTAAATGGATCGCTCTTTGCAGGCTTCTTAAATACATCTTCTGGAGCAGAATTGTGGAATGGATCACTTTCTTTGAATGGGTCATCTCCGAAAGGATCTTTAAAAAAGTAAAACAGGCCTAGGGTCTTAACAATCTTTCGCATGAATGAATAAAAACAGTTACAAGGCACACACAATTGATTGATTAATTGACAATGGGTCGAACCAGTGCATCAGGGCATGTTCGGTAAACTCCAAACACATGGATTGTAGTCACTAGAGAGGGGAGGGGAAAGAGGGAGTAGCCTAATGATTATACTCATAAAACCACTTTCAGATGAGGGCAACAGAAAGACCTTTCAGCACCTCCAGGACAGTCATCTGGTATGGTCGACAACACAAGAGATGCTAACCAAGAATTGAAATCTAGAATACGAAGCATTCCATACATCTAGTATTGTCACCATCCACTTACACTAACATCACTAACATGTGGCTATTTGTGCTCTGTGCACTGATGTTGTCAGGGTTGCTCTCGCTACAGCGGTAACGAGGAGCAGTGTGCAGCAGCGTAGCATAGATAAACGAGTTACTTACCTTCGGTAACAATGTATCTGGTAGAGACACAGTCTAGCCCAGTTACATGGGGTCTCATGTCTTATCCTTCACCATCAAAAACCTGACATGGGCACCCACCCGCTACTCTCTGTGCAATGGCTCTTTTGCTTGGCTGATGGCCTTCAGATACACATATGAAAGTTGACCACGCTATCTGTCTCATAAATTATGATTCTTAATATCATTCTTTTTATGACTGGCCATTTTAGATTCTGATTTGAACTGACCCAAGTGTGCTTACGGCTCCGATTACAGTGTTATATCTTTATTATTCTCTAAGTCTCACTTATAAACCTGATTACAGAAAAAAAACAAATCTGGCCCAATATTATAGTGCGTCAACCTTGCCCTAACTAAAACCAACAAGATGATATTCTGAGCCAAAACACTAGATGATAGAATTATGCACAAAGGCAGACTATAATAACAGTCATCATAGAAAATCTTTGCATACAAAAACAGGCAATCACTCTTTGAGAAGACAGCATACAACACAACAGAAAAGACTTCATGGAATACTGCTCGCTTTGAAAACAGGGCCTCCTTTCTGCAGATATTGTTGGAGCCACTTACTGCCTTTGAATGGATCCGCTCCTTTGAAGGGATCGGTCTTAAATGGATCTTCCGCCTGGAATGGGTCTGCATGGATCTCTGGAGTGTTATTAGTCATCGGCACAGCTTTATTCTTGAAGGGATCCTCCTACGAACCACAAATAAAAGACAAGCAACACACATTTAATTAAAACTGAGCAAATATAATATTAATCAGATCAAAAAATATTTGTGCTTTTCTAACAAGCAGTAAAGAATGATACCTTTGTTTGACACATTCTTTTGGTTGCAGACTTTCAGTCCCCTGCTTTAAGACGTTATTCAAACAATGAATTTAAAACATGGGATGAATTGATTAATATGCTCTTGAAAGCAAATAGTGTAAACGTTTATAAGTATAATAAAAAGATATTGTAGTAGCAGTACAAAATGCTTTTTTTTCTTTTTCAGATTTTTTTTTAAAAATTCAAAAAAAGTCATCTTTTGATAGTTTGATTCACAGTGGAGGCCTGCACGGATCGAGGAAAGATAAAGGGGTTTAAAAAAGAAAGAAAAAAAGTATCTGATCGCCGCATCTCTCCTCTGCCGTCTCTCCCCTGGAGCCGGAACAGGAAGCACCCAGGTTCCCCTGAGCCAATCAACGCTGTGATGCAGCATTGTGATTGGTCTGAGCGCCGTCAGGGAATGGGAACCTGGGCATGTTCTCCATGCAGGCTGCAATGCAGGCTGCATGGATTACATGCAAAGTGCGCATGACGGTTTGGGCAGCCCGGGACGGCCGGACGAACATTAATACGCACTTGGAGTGGGAAAACCACTCCTTTCCCTGCTCCTCTGTCATCGGAGCAGCCCCGCCACAAACCTGCAGCGGCAGGAAAATATGAAATAATAACCTAGGGTTGTTATCATTTTATGTTTCCTTTATTTCATTGCTGCAGAGCAGTGGGGCGACGCTCCTCCGCTTTAGCGGAGCAGCCGCCGCTGATGGTTCAGCAACTATGTCGCCAAAACAAAGAGAGCCTGACCTACAAACATGAGCACGGCTGAGAAAATAGCACTGAAATACAGTTAGCATGAAACGAATTGCATCTACTGTTTTGTTAGAAGGCGGCTTTAGAATGTATAAGGTCACAGAGGCACTGCTAAATCAGGGCTGGCAAATGCAACAGGCTTGGCATTTTTATAGCCACTCTAGGGTGAGTGCCGATCTGAATGGGGCACATGTTGTAGCAGTGAAATCCTTGCATGATATTTGTAGTACTGCAGTTGATGTAATTTGAGAGTTGAGGTGGCTGTAATCATTTGTCACTCCCTCTGTTGGGCGGGAGGCCCGGGTCTAGAGCCAAGGACTCCCAGGTGTTGTCCCACCTGTGGATTTACAAGAAGGTGCCAAAAATAACTTTTTATGGCAATTGACAGTCCTTGCTATCAAAGGGTGAGATGAGGTAGGGCTGCGCTTTGCTAAGAGACCGCTACCATCTTAGATTTTTAGTGCAGGGGTCTCAGGAAAACAACCTGAGCCATAATTTCTCACCCAAAGCAGAATGTTTTGTACACTGTTAGGCGAGTAGGAGTGATGACTCCTTATGGACCGATCACCTTTGTTTACGCGCACCTATCAATAGCAAATCGGCCTGCACCTTCAAGACCCACTACATTGACCTGATTTAGCATGGAGCAAATGTGTGGAATAGATGGGTTTCCTTCCTATGGCTCAAACTGGAAGAGCTGTCCTAACTTCAGACATAAAGCCCTGCTTTGAGAACTTGCCAAACCAGCTGTAGGAGACAGTTCCCTGAACAGTACTATAGGAATATTGGGGTTTAGGTCTGCTGTGGAAAGTCAGATCAGAATGCGGGAGAACTTTCTTCCTGAAGATTGTGGGCCCAGAAGCAGAGAATGCCTTAAACCAGAGGCAGAAGTCTGGGCTTTTGGGAACTTCTCCATGAACTGCTGAGCAACCACGAGAGCTGGGTTCACTGATATTACTCAAGTGGAATCCAAAACCAAGAACTACAAGGAATTCTATTTTTTCACAAAGTTCCATTATGTGCAACTTTTTGAGGGACAAAAGAAAGATCCTTGGGATTTTTGAAGACCATGGTGTATTCTTCTGACTGTGTCAAGAACACCATCACTCCACTACGAGGTTTTTTCAACTTTGTAAAGGCTACTGACAAAGGCGTCAAGCCAAAGGGATCTGGCTTCACAAAAACACACCTCGTGGGGGATAAAGGCATGTTTGAAATCACACCCCATTATCGAGGAAGATAATGTACAACAAGCATCCAACATTCTTGCGTCACTCATCAAAGACCTTTTGTTCCATTCTGAGCATTATAAAGCAGATGTTGGTCTGCTGCTACCTCTCAACGTGTCTTGGAGCCCTCATGGATACTACCTTTAACTTCATTCCACTGGGCTGATCACTGATCTGAAATATCTCCTAAGGTTGAATACACAAGCCTTGCCTCAGCACAGAAACCCCGTCACCCTAATCTGCGCACATTTGAGGGTGAACCATGGTGGGCCTCTTAGTCATTCTAACACATCCATAACAAGACTTTTGATTTTTTTTTTAGCTTTCTTGAATTTCCAATAAACACAATAAACACTGAATGTCTGGGTTTTTTCATGATCCCTACAGAGACAATTATAACAGCGAATTAGTTTTGAACTTCTGAATCACTTTTCTCAGTATTTCGAACATTTACCACTTTCAATAAACTCCAAATGGACAATTACATTATTTACCTTGTTAACTGCATTGTTGGTTGTTTTGTTTGTTAATCACAAAATGTTACACATTTATCTGGGTTCTGACTAGCCACACTGGTCAATCCTGCTAGCTAGGCAGAAAATAGCCCACTTAAAGCTCCCAGCACAATCGTGGCCTGTGTCTCGCATAGCCTGCCAGACTGTTTCCCTAGTTAGGCTAGTTCCTATGCAGCTCCTAACAATAGTTTGGGCTTCCAAAGTCAAGGTTAAGAAGAAAATAATCAGACTCTACACCCATGTTGATGGGGGAAAACAAACAAATCAAAGGCCTCATTCCCAAAACATTTTGTGCACATAATTCAAACTTACACAGACAAAAACGTGGCAAATGAGATAGGAAGTAGCAAAACGAGTGTAATGTAATTAGGATCTACAGATCTTTCCTTGCCCAGAATGCATTTGGGACTGTGAAAAATGTAAAGGACGGATTTTCAAGAATGGAGTGCAAAGTACAGATGGGGAAAAAGAGCATCCCCATGGGAGGGTTGTAAGAGACTAGATTAGGACTTTTGAACTAAGATCCCTCAGAATTAGTAATAAAGTGTTGTTTTAGGAAAATAGGATTTCATTGAGAAAACCTGGCTTATCCCTGGCACCATCAGTACAAAGTAGCATGCTAAGCGAAATAGTCTTAAAGTATTTAAAAGGTGCCAAAAGAAGATTAAAGGCATGAGAGCAAGCAGTTAAACCTCTAAAACATGCTAGCAAAAACAAAATGTTAAACAATACAAATAGGATACAATGAGTACCTAAAATCAATGTTAGTCTATGTGCCCAACAAAAAGTGACCACAGGAGGTCACTCTTGCACCAATGAAGAATTATAGTTGCCAGTAGATTCACTTCTCCCCACAAAGGCTACACTCAAATGTTTCCCTTCTTCAAAGAGGTCCTCTGGGGTAGAAGCGGTGGGATGGATCTGTGCTAGTGCTACGAATTCTAAAGGGTAGACGGACTTCTCTAAAGTCTCTCCAAGCACTGAATACGTTCTGGATGGCCATTCAAGATGCTCTCCAACTACCAAGCAATCTGCAGTGACAGCCACAGAGGGAGACAGGCCTGCCCACTCATCCTTCCTTGAGGAACAAAGACTTTGTCCATGGACACAATGTTTTCTTCTTCGGAGGTGCCATCTTCCTTAGAGCCAAGGCAAGAGTCCCAAATGACTCGGCTAGCTGAGACATTTAACAAGGGTGCGTTCTCTTCCCTTTTATGTCCCTTGGACTATCGGAGACTATGTCGAACCCTAGAGCATGACTTCCAGTTCTTGAGTAGAAGAGAAATTCAGGCCATACCCAACCTCTGCAGTGTATCTGGTCATTGTGTACCAGCGTCCGTAATCCTGACACTGGTACAGATTGACTAGTCTGAATTAATTCCACATAGGAGCATCATTTTAATCTGCACATTTTAAGGGATTTCCTGGAAATGGAGGAAAAGGCTTATGTTGTGGCCTTCCTAGGCACATAAAAGGCATCTGACACTATTGGAAGGGATTTCATGTATATGCATTGGAGCTATAACATTTTGGGCCATGAATTTAGGGACGGACCAGGCTATTGTATACAAGCCCTTCGGTAAGGGTCAAGACAGGAGGCATTATTTCAGAAAAATGGGAATGGAGCTGTGGAATGACAAAGGGCTTTCCTCAGTCATTGCTCCATTTCACTATAGCTATAGAGGCACAAGCTACTGTAATGAGAACAGACTCGGTGGACTAGAGAATGAAGATAAGCTATGGGACACATGTAGTGTCGGTGAATGCAGATCATACGCTTGTCTATGAGAGGGAGCAGCTTGTCTAAGTCAAGCTTGTTCACCATGGGTGCAATGACTCACTGAGTGTTGGAATGCCGTCTTGACCAGAAATCTACTGTGGACAGCGGAGATCTCGAGAGTGGGAGGACTACAGGGAAGCAGAAAAAGAACTTAGTTCTCTATGTCTGTTTGTTCATTTAACGCCCAAAAGTTTATAAGGTAATCTTGCTTTTCAGGCTATCATTTAAAAATGCACATGAGAACAGTCTATAATCCAAACAAAACCCCCGTTAATCCTAACAGTAGACAAGCTGGAGTTTGTTGGTATTGTACCGGAGTGCCATAGCTGTTTTTGTCCCGTGTTGGGGCGCCCTCATTCATGTCTGCCAGATTCGTCATGCTCCCAGCATGGATTCCGTTAAGGGTCTCATTGCACTGCTCGATACTCTTGTTGACTTCCTGCTGGCTTTCTTGAAGTTGAGACAGTTTACTTCTTGCCTGGAATGAAGATAAAATGCAAAATTAACACTGGTAAGACCATTCTTCAACAGGGTTGATATTTTAATAATGTTTATCATGAGTGATCTCTGTTATTAACATGAAAGAAAAGTCGGGTTAACTTTTTTTGAGACAGAAAATGGGTTTCTCTATTGTTCTGTGGTACCTTTCTCTTTGATCACAGCAGCCATGACCGAATCCATTCCAGTTACCAAGAAAACTGAGTAAATAACAAAAGAAACAAAGAGCAATGGAACACCACTATTTCTGCTCTCTGGAGCTGAAGAGCATCTCTCTCAGCCCTGCTTTTGTTCTCGCGTACTGCACACAAAGTACGTTCAGGCACCATCTCCTCTAAACCAACTCATGCTCAATTTAGCAGCCACAAAGAAACCTTAGTATTCTTCCTGAACTTTTTCTAACTGCTGGAACAACTACTTGTGTTAGCTGCCATGTAAGACGCCAACTGGCGGAAATAGTTGGACAACGCTGGGTTGTACACTTGATCAAATTACTAGAGACGGTGCTGCATCTCAAACCTATGACTCATTTATGTTGATGGAGTGCAATTCCCAAAACGGAACTCTGAGAAACCGGGTAGCCAACAGCACCAAAAGTAATCTTAACCTACCAGTGGTGTAATGAAACATGAGTGGGTACCCCTGCAAAGTACATGGAGGGGCCTTGACTCAGTCAAGAGTTCTCGGGCCAGGGTACTGTACGGAGGAGGGGTCCTGCAGAACAGCCCCCTCACCCCGCACCTCAGGGGAGGCGTAGGCCTATGTTACTCCACTGCAACCAACAGAAAGGCAAGACACCCTCTCCGCTAGGAACAAGCACACAAAGAGGTAAAGGGAGGAAAGTCCATGACCTTCACATATCAAAGTACCCTCCTACAATAGAGGAGCACCACATTTCAGATATTTCTGTTAGATACGGTCAAAACCTTGTCAGGCAACATATGTACTGTGAAGCAGCTCAATCAACCGTCCTCCCCCCAAGACACTCTGCTTAATAGCACCCTATTTTGCACTCCTTAAGACCAAAGCATGACTTATCACAGCTGTGAAGCTGAAACAAGCATGATATGACAACACTTCTATTATTAAATCGGCTTAAACTAAATCACATCTATCAACAATCCCCAGTTAATTCAATAAAAAACAAGATCAGCCTTCCAGATAGCTGTATTTGAAAAAAACCTAATTGCGGTCAGTCACAGCTTTGCACCGCCATCATTCACCTACAGGTCTATGAAAGGAATGATGCGCTGGGATGTTTCTCACTAGAAACTTGTAGCACAATCAAAACCAATGTTTTGAGTAAAATATTATACACACAAAAGTAAACCTGGTTTTCCTTTCAAATGAAGCACATATTTTAAGCTAATATATAAAAAAAGAATCGTTGTCGCTCTCTTTTCTTCTACTAAGAAGGAAAGGTTGCACAGTTGCGATAGTAATAGTGTGAGGCAGAGCTCAGATGGCAGCACAGGCACAGTCCAAACCTGATTAATTTCGTCTTGCGTGGATTTTAAAGACTTGATTATAGTCTCGAGTTGAACTTTCCCAGCCTGGATACTCTGCTCCAACTGAGTCTCCTCCTGCTGCAGCCGGTTAAGCTCGGACTTGGCTCGGCTCAGTTCATCCTCCTGTGCTTTCATGTCCGATTCTTGAGAGTGGATCTGCATTTTCAAAGACGAAATCTAAGAAAAGATTAGGATACAGAAGCAAGTCAGAAAAGTACATTTAAAGCCTGTGGCACAAATGCAACTGATTTTATTAGAAACAAAAAAAAGTTATGCATAATTCCAAATACTAATGGTCCAACTACATGTGTATGTAAGTAGTAAGCATATGGGCCTTTCATTTCCTAACGGGAGAAAATTACGATTCCAAATCACAATTAGACAACCAAAAGGCAGTATTCTGTGCAAACTGTCAGTTTTAATCACCTCCTTTTTTAATTGATAGGGTGCCAACAAAGAAAGAAGCTGGCATCTGGCAGGTATAACTTTAATGAATCAAAAGCTATCAACAAAACAGTGACAAAACTGTTAAGGAGGCATGCGAAGCAAACAGGTAAGTGTTAATGCCTCCCATACTGCATACGCAAGGGCCCTCACTTGAGATCCAGTTACATTCTAAATGTGAGGATCTCCCAAACTCTTGCAGTCAGATAGAGGAAGATGGAAGAGAAACTGGCTAGCCAACCACAGAGAATAGGTCTTCAAGCAGCAGGTCCTTTTATTGCAACAATATGGATGTGTACCAATGTGGATACGTGTACGTAAAGTACATCACCGTGAACTCTATATTTGACTGCATTTAGGCAGCTTCACATATGATTAAGTTTACAGGAGTTTTCTAGCTTTAGGTTTACTTTTACCCTTGTCTCGCTTTGCTATTAACCTGTGTTCCAAGTGTGTATTTTCATGGATACCTTGGACATCAAGTTAAATGCACATTCACTGTAGCTACTTCAATCAATTAAACAATTCAATTGCTATTTAACATCTCTTAAAAATCAATATGAATGGGTGCCAGTGAATTGCTTATAAAACATGTAACCTGAACAAAAACATAATATAAAATTACGAACATGCTAATATAAGAGGTGAATTTTGGGGACAACATACTTACATGTCTTGCAGTTTCAGTGAAACAAAACAACCATCTTGCTGATAGAGGTGTAATATTTTGAAATCTTAAAAGACTTACTCCAACACCTTCTGACCAAGGTCTACCTATTTTCACACCTTAACACTGAATGTTTCAAACAGGGAGACTGAATGAAATAGGACATGGACACCGGTGAATGAGCTGATGGGCTCCACTGTGGTAAGTGACCGGAGTAAAAACTGACAAAACATTTACCTAAACTATCCCTTACTGCATGGGCACTCGCAAACATTGACTATGGCTAACAAAGTTTGGTCTGTGATGTGATGGAGGGCCGCACTGATACCAGCCGGATCGGGAGGGGGGGGGTGAGGGGGGACACACTAGGTGAGTGTTGGAGGAAGTGAAACCAAAGCAATTGTTTAATTATGCATTCCCTCCTTTTTCATTATTACATATGAGGATCTCGAAATTCATGGCTGCAGGATGTGTGCTGCACAGAATCTTCTGCTGTGTTTGATTTAAGAAACCATAATGTTGTTCACGTAAAATATAAACCCAGGCCATCCACAGGGTGCATATAACAACTGACTTAACTCTTAGTTCAGTATTGACATGGTTGTCAAGATGGGGAGGGGGGAGTGGGAGGAAAATTTCTAAATTCAAATTTGAAACTATCACTTAAAAAACAAAATATTTCTCAATGCACTGATCAAATCTTATGTACTGAGGTGAAATTGTTCTGCATGTCAATAATATACACATTTGGAATTTTGAACACGTTATCATATTTTTACATGTTTGCTGCAATATGTCTTTAAAAATAAAGGTGTTTCTAAATTTAAGCTGTGCAGGAAACCCTAGTTATTTTTTTTCTTTAACTTAAATTAATCTTTAAATAAATTCTTGCCTGTTTATTTAACTTCTTTTTAATGTAAGTGATGAGTTGAATATACAGCAGCCCAGTGCTGCTGTTGGCCGGGGAGGGGGGGCAAGTAAAGGTCAAGAGGGCCGCATGCAGCCCCTGGGCCATACTTTGAGCATCACTGCCTTACTAGTTTACCAGGGGCTGACATAGGACAGTAATGAAAGTGCCTGAATTTGGACTCAAAAAGCGTATTTCAATCATTCCACTTTCAGTCTTTGCAGCGCTGATGTACAGGGATGAACAGTAACAGCCATAAAGCAATCACTCATGTAACAGATTAGCCATGCCTCTACCAGTACAATAAGGGAGCTTGCTAGAATGAATGGCACCGATAAAAAACTGTCACAAATTAAGCAGAAAAGAAAACCAAGGAATCCTGACACATCCAGTGGCACACAGAAAATGAGCCAGGTATGTCCTTTAACACTGCCTTGAAACTGCTGCTCACCATCTGGGATTCCTCCTCACACTTCTGCCGCACATCGCTCAGCATGTCCTTCAGCTTGGCTTTTTGCTGGTCCATTTCCTCAAGCCTGTCTTGTGCATCTTGCTTCTGGGCTTCCAACTGTTGTAAAATATTTGTTTCTCGATCTAAGTCATTCTGCAACTCCTGTTAGGGAGACAAGCAGTGGTAATTAACAACAACCAAGTGTTACGGCAATGCGAACATTATAATTAAGAAGCTTTCAGAATACCCTTCTACAAAGATGTTACGTTAACCTATGCTCACTGTGAATCAAAAACCCTGCAACTTTCTTATATCTATGTATTTAGATTTGCCTTTTACGTCCATAACTTTACAAACATCATAATCCATGCTATTGGTGGAGAGCAATATTGAAAATAACGTAACATGCTTTTATATATATTTACATCCTTTTGCCATATGAAATTCCCTGTTACCCCTTGCATGCGTCCATTAAAAAAAATCTTGTAAAAAGACTGCAAGAATCAACGTCTACCTTTTATTCCATTATCTTGCACCACTTACTACCATTGCGAACCTTTTTCATCCTGTGGTAATGGTTCTCTATAAAAATATGTACATAATTTTAGGCCCTATTATCAAAATATATTATGGCCTCAAAGATTCAATGGAAACCCCAAATTAGATTAAAAATGACCAGCATATTAGGTGTGCCTAAGAACATAATCAGGTAGCCGCAAATCAAAGGCAAAGAAAAAACTGCAGCAGTGCCCAAGAGACTGACAATAGGGGTTGGACAATCCAGCTCTAGAGGCAAGTGTAATTCCTTTACTTCATTATCTAACAGTGTCCTTACTGGTTACCACTGTCACCATTAGAGATGGAGTCAACTAGGTTAATTGAAAATAACAATTTATTCACAATAGAGAATGTGAAAGAATGGTCCCTCAGGAAATATGATTTCAGAGTCCACAAGCAATGTCCATTAATTGATAACTCCCACCGACTATGTTTTTTGCAGTTTGTATAGCACAAACCTGGTAAATGCACATCAGAGAACGTCACAACAGAACCAGACTAAGTTAGTTTCCCCTCCTCCCCCTTTTTTAGGCACATGGAGAATAGGTGATTTACACACAATCACATCCTGTTGAGCCGAGGCTGGAATTCAAACCTGGATCCCAATGATCCAAAGTCAGCAGCTCTAGCCATTAGTCAACATCTCCTCGCTGACTTGCAGTTCTCAAAAAGTTACACCATCATTATGAAATATGAAATAAGCACAGGGTACTTTGGGTTTTGAAGAGTGAGCCTTCAGTAATCCATAGTATATTCAAATGTACTGACTACAGAGAAACCCTTATCACTCAATAAAAATATAATACATTGGACCAAAGACCACAATAGGTAATAGCACTTAGTATTGTAAGAATCAATTAAGAATATTTGGTTCTCCCTCACTTCTGGCTGGCATAGCTATACAGAGCAATCTTGACGGTAAACACAATTACATCTACTGCTAGTAAATTTATCAAGCATTGCATGTCACCCTGTAAGGAACTCCAGGCAAAGTCTGTGTGTGAAAGCAGGAATTGAGAAAGCAGTTGTAGACTCAGATGTAGGCAACACCCCTGGGAAAAGTAATTGGAGCATGGTTAACAATTAAAGAAGGGTTGAACAGTTCACTTTTCAGACAATTCTTGAAGCACACGTTTTTGTGTTATATATATATATATATGTGTTCATACTGACCCGACTAGACAGCTAAGCATAAAAGAAGAAGCCAACAGAGATTCTGGGCCACAGTGCCAGATTGAACTGAAAACCTTCCGATTTCAAGAAGAAACTCTGAATACAGACAACAATACAGAGTTTGAATTGCCTGTACCACAGGGTTAGGATTGCAGAGGAAACTCACTGTGTATTCTACTCCGACTTTCTTAATGTAGAGGATTCAGTTCCCTGCAAATTCTAAATGAGTTCCTCTACTCAAAAATCAGTTGCGCAACAGCTTCACCTGAGGTCACGTTCTAGTATCTATGATTCTGCCAGTTATGGATCCGAGCAGAAAAGGAATTCAGTAATGTGTGATGCAGACTACATTGTTTACCTCAGGAAATTGTATTTAGGGGTAATAAATACTAAACATTGAGTCTCACAGGCCTCAGTAAACCCCTGCACAATCTTCATATTTCCCACTCTCTGCCAACCCCCTGCTGACCAGACCTCAGAAGGCCCAAGTCCTCTTACCTGAACTTCATTTGTCTTCTGTCGGATTGCATCTTCTTTGTCTCGGATGTCGTGCTCAAGTGCATATTTTTCCCTGAAGGGGAAATCAAAACAAAATCCTCTATCAAAATTATTTTAAAAGACAGCTTGCAGCATATTTCCAAAAAACAAAGGAGTGTGGTATATAATAACTTTGTCACTTGTGAATGAAACATGCAATATAAAGTGGACAGAGAAAAAGACAGAGAGAGTGAGATAGGCAGAGAGATAAGAAGTGTGTGTAAAACAGAGAAAGAGAGTGAAAGAGTTGGTATAAAAGAGGAAAAAGGAAGACACAAATTACTGCAGTTTCAGAAGAGAATTAGGAAGCTCTGCTTACAGGTTTAGAACACTAGAGACTGTGGACTTTAAGTCAAATGCTGTTTCGACCATTGGCTTAATTTATAGAGTTGGATATATCTTCTATCACCCTGAGCCTTAACACCCAACAAATGAGCTGGTAGTGCCCGAATATAGAAAAACGCGGAGAGCAGACAGTGAACCGTTCAGTTGGCTTGAAGAATTAAACTTTAAACTGAAGATCACCGTCTCAAATATTTCTTTTTTCAGTCAACAATTCATGCATTTGATGCTAAAAGAATTACTGCTGTTAATCAGAGTAAAGTGGAAACATTTGTTTATAGAGGCATAAAACAACAATACTGTGCTAGCAGGAACTCAGTACAACAGTTCTCTGTTCTATCAATTACCTCTATTAAGATGTTTTACTTCATTAACAAACCAAAGGTGATGGATCATTTGATGATTATTCATTAAAAGTGATGTTGGGTGAATGTAAAGTTGACTACTTGTAGCTTTACCTTTGTATTGCTCTTTCTACATTGCTAGCTACCTGCTGCTCTAGATCCTCCCCCTTTGCTGTGCTCTGACCGCCGCTGTTCTGTCTCAGGCTCCTCCCATTTTAGTGTTTTTATTTTCTTATGTGCAATTCCGCCACATCTTTATATCATAACCTCCTCTTTACTCGTTCTTTCACAGTTCTGGTTGCTTTTTCTGTTGTTTTCATTCCGGCACAGTTTGGATTGTTGCAAAGGGAAATCTTTCAATTATCAAGAACTGCAAAAACATACTTTGCTTCCATTAATGAGTATTTAGTGACACATTAAGAATCCAATATTATGCATCACGTCCATTCTGAAGATACATTGGTGCAACGGCCACTTGAAACCTAACATGTCATCTTCGGTTTCAAAAAGACTAAAAGATAGGACATGTAGCTTCTGCATTTGAAGACTTTATGAGAGAGCCGGGCCCAGTTGTGACCTAGCTCTGTTGTTATGCCCATTACAGGATCGAAAAGAAACCATCACATCATTTCTGATTTGAAATCTCTAAACTGACTGTCATATATGAGGAAAGAATTAATTTCAATTTTGCCTGCATGACCCATAAAGCCCTACACTTCAACACGACGAGATACCTTGCAGAAAAATAGAGCTATCTGGTGGCATTAGAGCTTCTAGAGGCACTAGCTTCTTACTGCCGAAATGTATTTTTTTTAAACATACAACCGAGCCTTTTTGGGTATTGCTCCAAGAATCTGGAACACTACCCCATGAAATCAGAATGAACCCCTCAACTGCTTCATTCACGAAAGAAGTTAAAAGGACACTGACAAACACATTTCTGCTGTATAACGCATGAACTATGCTCCAGGACAAGATGTATCCCTTAGTCTGCACTCATGCTACTTTCTCGCAGCCTGTGTTCTTATTTTTGGGTTGTTGTCACCCTGCTGCAAGCTGGACTAAAAAGTAACGCAGAGGGGATTTTGGGGCACCATGGACAAGGTTCAAGCTAATGACAGCTTACTCTACACCCTTTACATTTTTTAAAAATAAAACATTTCCTTTAGCAGTTTCAAACAGTCTGGAAGCAGGGAGAGATGGAGGACACAGTGTCTAAAGTATTACCATTCAAATAACGATACAGTTGGGACTCATGTTAACAAAGTTTGTTGAGCACAGAAAAGAAGATCCCTTACCTCTGCAACTGTGCAATCTCTTGGCTAATTTCATCAAGTTCTTTCACCCCAGTAAATTCTCCAGACCCAACAGAACTCGAACTGTCCTGCATAAAGAAATATATCAAATTTGGATTATATTAAAGGATTAAAATCATAATGTTATGAAAATCCACAAAGGAAAACATTGAAGACCCTGGATAACTGTCCTCCTTTGACACAGAACTTAAAAACTGCATTCTCGAAAAAAAAAAAAGATCTAAATCCATATGAGCATGCATTATTTTATTTTATTTATTTTATGTGCTTCTATAGCGCCTGAATAGATCCCCGAAGGGATATCTCTGCGCTTAAGATGGAACAAGAGTGCTTAACCCCGGGCTAGTCATAAACAGAAAGGTAAAACACAAACTGATTAAATGGTGGTGAAAAGGTGGGTTTTGAGGTTTTTACGAAAAGATAAGTGGTTGGTGATGAGTTTGAGTTGAAGGGGAAGGGCATTCCAAAGGGTGGGTCCTGCGTATGCCAGAGCGCGACCTCCCTGGCGGGATTTTTTTATTTTAGGGACCTGTAATAGGTACCGATTACTCGATCGAAGTGATCGGCCTGGCACGTAGGGAAGGAAAACTTTTGTCAGATATTTAGGACCCTTTCCTATCAGAGACCTATGAATGGTGCACAGAATTTTGAACTTTGTGCGTTGCCGCACAGGCAGCCAGTGAAGTTTAGCTAGTATAGGGCGGGAGGGAGTTCTGGATGGAAGGTTGAGAACAAGCCTCGCCGCCGTATTTTGGACTACTTGTAGTTTTTTTAATTGGCCTTCATTGGTTGACAAAAGAAGGCCATTACAGTAGTCCAATCTACTGATCACCAGTGCCTGGACAAGGGTTTTCCTGTGACCATCGGGTATATAAGGAAACACCCTTTTCAAAAGTCCAATGGCTCTGCATAAATAGTATTTATTTCCAGCGTAGTCTAATTCTCTCATAGGTTAAATAATGGAGCTCTATTCAACCAATTGTTTAGAAGAGAAGGCCCTTGTTAACGTAGGAGGAAACAGATGCAGGAAAGGGAAAATGAAGACCAAGAAATATATGATTGCCCTGCTGCATGTCCTGGATCTCATTCCCCTCCACTCCCAATTGCCCAAACATTCACAACATTTGTGTCCACAATGGCCCATCAGAAGTGAGCACTGTCATCGTGTAAAGTTGGTGGATATATATATATGAATGAAGGATTTGTACAGCATGACTGCTGTTTAAGGGTATAGAGTGAGGGGCTTTGTGGCGCTGGGAGAATCAGGCAACCGGATCTGGTATACACAATCTGAAAAATCCCGTTTTTTAAATACTTATAGAAGTAAAGATGTTTAATAATGATGAATATTTCAATAGGTAAGAAGTACCAGTGATTAGAGGCAGGCAGAATTCAGGAAGGGCATGTCTGAAGCAAGGGAGAGTGAGCAGATTTGCAGAGGAACAGCATGGTGATTGGTAAATGTGTTGCTTTGGCGCCATATTGACAGTTTTAGCTTTGTGGAGGACTAAGCGTTGAGGACATGTGCGCTCTGCTATGTTGTTTTGAGTGTGGTAATCTGAGTGTGCAGACCACCTGTGTTGTGAATATGTGAAAATGGAGTGAGCGTATATTGTTCCAAATGAGAGTGACTGATTGCGTAGGATGAATGCAGATGTCCGATGAATGTACCTATGATTTTCGAGTGAGTTCTAGTTGTGTAAAGTAATCCTGTTGAAAGGATAAATTGAGTTATGCCCACAAGTGTGGTTACGGAGTGCAAATACAATGTAACTATGTTGTAGGACTGAAACTGTTGAGGGGAGCTATAAACTATTGTGATTGTTAGTGTGTATGATAAGATGTCATGCTGTAGCTTGTTTTCTGCTAGGGTGGTGGTGTGCAAGACTGCCTTACGCTATTGTGATTGTGGGTCATGTTTACATGTGCCTGGTATGTGACAGTATTTAACCGGTAGAGAAAGGATCTGTGATAGGCTGACATTTTGCTCTATGAGGAGTGGGTAAATTGAGTTGAGTGAAGGTACACTTGGCAAACTGTGTAAGAGAAGTTAAGTACACCTGGTTTGGAATATGATGTTTTTACATGCTTGTTCATCCTAGAATTCAGCAACCATCTAACGTTAGAAAAACAAGGTCAGTACAGTGAGCAAAGCCAGGCTGCAATCCATCTCACTGCCCCTAGGCCTGTCTAAGCTGACTGCAAGACTGAGACAGTGACAGTAATGTAGTACAAACAGAGGCAGGATTAAAACTATCAATAAAAATCAGTGAAATCAAACAGTTTTGTTAATGTTTTGACAAACCGCTGCTAGCACAAGCATGCAGCATTCCTTTCGTAATTCTGCAGCTACTCACACGGCGCATTTCTGTTAGTGTGGAGATCTCACTTCCTACTGGAGTCAGGTACCCTGACAAAGTCTACACAAGGAGGAGTGTGGAGTAGAGAGACAAAGAGACCAAAGACAAGGGAGAGAAAGAGAGACAGCAAGTAGTAGTTAGTCATTATAGGAGCTGAAAAGGAACCAGAGGACTGGAGCAACATCCGTAGATTGGAAGCATGCAGGAGATCGCTGATGTACACAGGTCCAGTATCTTCTGGAAATACGTTTGGGCGTGGACATGTACAGAAAAAACGAATTTACCTATTGCTTCTTGAACCCAACGTAATTACTTGTCTTTTTGTGGCATAATTTACACAGACTCCTGCCCCTCCAGAGATCCTGGAAATTCCATTGACAATCATTTTTTTTAAATCTCTCAATGTCATAAAACTATAAATCATGAAACCCACTGAAAGCAGCACATAACAGGAATACATTGTTTGGGCTACAAGTGTGCAAAGAGTGTGGATACCCAGACCTTGTAAATGTTAAAATTGTTCTGCTTGTATATATCTTGTTTCATCCTTTTACAAATCTAAAAATGTCCAGTACTTAGTACAGAGTGCAAACCCACTGGTGATAAAGTGGGATCAAGCTTGAAACAGGGAAAGGGAGTAACTGAAAGAAACAAATGTATATAAGATGCAATTAGAGACAAGTGGGAGAAGATAAAGAGGATGAGAAAATAAAAGTAATCAAAACTCTGTTACACAACAAAAAGTTATTTCTTTCCTATAGTTTATAAGGTCAGCATGTCTCTTATAAGGCACTCAGGAGTGCAAATAAATACAGCAAATTTCCCCAATTATAAACATAAGTACTAATGCCACAAAGTGCTCTTAAAAGTAATAAAGTGCACCCATGTTCAACCGGGGCAGTATGTTGGGAGTGTGCATATGAGTGTATGCGAATCATTTTTGGCACATTATAAGAGTTGTGGAGTCTCAAACTTAAATGTAAGGGACATTCTTTAGATCACTTTGGTGTCAGCTATGCCATGAGACACAAGACAGAGGTACACATCCATGCATCCTTCTTCCAGTTAACAGGTCAGTAGAAACCTGCATCTCTTTCACTGTGCTGGCCACTTCAATTCCGAGGCCTGGCACAAAGTGCTATATTCACATTTTCTACCCTGGCTACTCCTCTCATCTTCTTTACAGGAGGGGACCGAGCCTCTGCATAGAGTCACTCAAAAGAGGAATAGTGGCAGGGCACTGTGGTCCATTCCACAACATTTTACTACAGCCTCAGAGTATCTCATTGATATTAAGAAGCATCATAATTAATAATTTTATTTTTACTTCTCAACTTGTCTGCAGATAGGAAGAATAAAAAATCTAGGGAATTAAGCTAGAGAAGCTTCACAAATCCTTACGGTGGGGAAGTACAACCCTACCTAAATCGACACTATGCCTTCGTCAGTGAGAAGATGTTTATGGGAAAGCTCCTATTACAAAGATAACAAGGTTTGGACCTTCTGGACAAAGTCAAATCCATGGGCATTTGTTTTACTATGAAGGCATCTTCCTCCCATTTGCAAAAATGAAAAACTCTAGGCTGCGAGTGTTGCGACGTCTCTAGAAGCAGACACTGGAATCACACGGAAGATGACAAGACTTGGAACACTCTACATGAAACTAAGCACATTTGTTTTTCGGGATACATAGCATGGCCACATTTACCTTCAAAGGCAAGGCGAACCTGTTAGGATGAGGCATGCAAGAATTGCAAACACCTTCATAGCACATGCATCATAAACAAATACTCACCGCTACTGGGGTGCTCCGTTCTCCAGGGGGTACCATATCTGGGGAGAGGACCTGGGG
Organism: Lissotriton vulgaris; assembly: GCF_964263255.1. Classification (NCBI taxonomy): domain Eukaryota; kingdom Metazoa; phylum Chordata; class Amphibia; order Caudata; family Salamandridae; genus Lissotriton; species Lissotriton vulgaris. The sequence goes on along the minus strand of NW_028250769.1, from coordinate 345,058 downwards.
AGGGTCAATCCCCTTGCTGACCTTCTGTTGAATAAAGTGCATAGCAAGAGCAAACTGGTCTTTGCTTAGCTTGCCTGTTTGCCTGGTGTCGGCCAGTGCCCTGTTAAGAATCGTACAATTGTCATCAGTTTGGTTTCTTTTTGTATTATGTGTTTATAAATAAACAATGCATACTTTGACAGGTCCAGCAAAAGTAGACTCAGAGCAATGTGTTCAAACTGCTCCGTGCCTGTTACTCATGCACAGAGTATTATTATTCAAGAAAACAAGTATTCAAGCTAGATCACTAGTCACTATTTGCATTCTACCGATGGTCCAAGCTTGACCACTAAACAGGTCATGATTGTTTGCAGGCCCAAAGACTGACCAGCAACCACAACACTGGCCACTAATAAGGTCACATTCTCTATATTGTTCAAGGCTGTCCACTAAATGTGTCATAGTCTCTCCAGTGTCCAAGGCAAGCCACTAAACAGCATCTATAAGGTCGGAAGCTATTAGCCACTAAACATTCCACAGCATCTCTACGGACCGAGGATATTAGCCACTAAACATTCCACAGCATCTCTACGGCCCGAAGCTATTAGCCACTAAACATTCCACAGCATCTCTACGGCCCGAAGCTATTAACCACTAAACATTCCACAGCATCTCTACGGCCCGAAGCTATTAGCCACTAAACATTCCAAAGCATCTCTACGGTCCGGAGCTAGCAGCCACTAAACATTCCACAGAATCTCTACAGTCCAATGCTATTAGCCACTAAACATGTGTCTCTCTGGTGTAATGCTGGTCACTAAACTTAGGGCGGGGGGGGGGGGGCATTTTTGTCACATAAAGTCTATTGTATTATGAGACTTGGGCAAGTGACAAAATGCTTTGCAAAGTAACTCTGGGAGCGAGAGCAATAAAGACTTTTAACCCAAGCTCTCCATCATAAGTATCCTCATTTAATTTGTAAATAGAACATTACTCTCCGTTTTAATGAGATCTGCAGAATTTTCTTAGCAGAAAGCTTTCTTTCCAAAGGCAATATGAAACAAGCATTACCAGGTGCAACACATCTGACTTACGTTCTGAATATATGCCTGTATTGTAGAATAGGCTTCATGGTAGCGCCCTTACACCATGCACTAACTTGTAAGCCATACTTTAGGTCACTTGATAGTCATAATGCTATTTTAAAGGCACAGTGTGCAAACATGTAACCATCTGCGATACGTAAGCCCCCTGCCTAATTTATTGGCTGGCATTAGCACTCACAAACAGAAATCTGCCAGCAGCCATATGCTAAAAAGAACATCTAAAAGCAATATTCTGTATTTCAACAACTTTCAATAAGAATTAACAATAACATGTAAAAACCCTACCTGAAAATTACTTTTGAATTCTCCCATTTAAAACAAGAACAGCAGGAGGAAATGCACACAGATAGGTGTCACCTTCACAATAATATCTGACACTGCCACTTTAAGTCAGAAGGCTGTTACCGTTTTCCAGACTGCAGTGCATGCTCAATTACTTAATTTTAACGGGCCAGATAGAGAAAGAATCTTAAATCACAAACTTCTTAGCAATTCTCTTGGTTTTTCAGGGACAGAGGTGGGTTGTTAATGAATTCAGCAATGACATCCTCCATGGAGGACTGGGGTTAGCAGTAAGTAACTTTCTCGTTTCCTTTGTGGAGTCCAAACGTATAGCCATAAGCACTGAACAGACTAGCAAGTTGCTTCACTACACACAGAGCACAGTAAGGCAAGTGGCTTTGGGGGTTATATCGAGGTTGAGTGAACAGAGATTTGGTCATACAAATTTCCAAGTAGGTCAGTTGAAACTAAGCATTAGTGTCCAGCATGTATAAACGAAGAGGCCACTCTCCAAGTTTCATTAACACAGAGGATTTTCATAAGAGCAGTAGCAGCTGTTGTAGTGACCACAGCCACTCTCTTGTGGAGTGGACTATAGGCTTCTCCAGAAAATGCTTGCTGGGCTTATCGCACCAGAAAGTAATGCATGATACTATTCATTTGGTTAAAGGTTGTTGAGAGCTAGCTAAGGCAGTGTGACTAGTCTTACAAGATAAACGGTTTTAGGAATTTCTACTTTCTTGGTATTCTTAGGATGTATTTGAAAAACATCTGCATACATTTCTCCCACAAATATTGAACTGCACCTAGAAACAAAGTGGTGCATCAGATTATAGGTTTGGGGAGTGATTACATAGGTTAGAAGGTATCATCAATCACTGGATGAAGGCCACTACAACAAGGCTTCTTGGACCATAATTAAGCTTGGAGAAGATAAAAGGAGGAAGAACCGCCATTAACGTTTTAAAGGAGAAAACTGTGCAGACCAGAGGTCTGGCTGCTTTTCCCTTGTACCCAAAACCTGGGGGTGCTCTATAGGGTCAAATCAATCAGTCTCCTGAATTCCTAGGGAAATAAAGCACTAGAAAAGCAACTTTACATTAGAAATGGAAGGTAAGCGGGAGATGGGAACTGTGCTGGATTCCTGGCTGAAGGACATAGAGCATCGTTACAGAAGCAGGCTAGAGAGAGTAGAGACCTTTGCGGGGTCCAAGACAGCACAAAGCAAATGTGAACATGCAGTGAGAGGAGAAAACAATATAGAGAGATCACAAATCAAGGGGCAGCAAGGACAGGGATGACAGTAAAGCCAGGTAGAGACAAAACACATAAGGGGACGTGTCTACATTGTAAGCAAAACAAATTCCGCTTGCAGAGTTCTTTTTCACATTACCACTACTTTTTTAGTTGCACAACAGCCTCAGTCTATGACAGAAGTGTTAATCCAAACAAATTTGCCAGTTAAATTTGCAACTTTCAAAAATGACCATTGTTATACAGCCAGATTCCCTCTAACTATTCAATTGAACTGCTTCTCTGTATGAAAGACCCTCGGAGAAAAACTAGTGACTGGAAGTATCTCCAGCTACAAACCGGTCTTCTTTTCAATGAAAGCATGTTTGAAAAAAAATGCAAACCCTGCCTTTCTTGTGACCTTTGTCTTCTATTCCCTGACAACTGCAATGTAGCCCCGTTCGATGCAGAGTGAAAGACAGGTGTATTCTTTACTTGTGAAACCAATGGTGGAAAACAAAAATCAATAACCTGAAACCCTACCTTCTTCAACAAAGCAATGTCAAATACCAAACAATAATTGTTATTTTTTTAAGAAAGGTTTAGTGTCTGATTGAATTAAATCAAATTTAAAAAAGAATTAATGAACAAAGTGAGCTCACTTCTTCAAAGAAATGTCCTAATCTAAAAGTATGGATAGGAAACCATCTTTTTATAGTTATTCTTTCAGTTCTCACTTAAACGGTTCTGTTGCAGGATACTGTGACAGAGTCTGGTGGCTGGAAAGATTCCGACCAGCAGATAAGGTACGCTGAAAGCAGAGCTTTCAATGTCACTTTTACTTCTACAAAAGAGGTTCAGTAGGGCGGAACCGCCACACCAGCTGTGCCCTGCACAAGGTACAAGAAATGGTATGCTAGGAACTCAATTCGACCAAGTAGTCTGGGCAGAAGCATGGCCACACCTGGCAGAGCAGTAGCTTGCTCACACACCGTCTGGTTTAACTGTTTAACTGGTTAACTTAATTTGCTGCTGGGGCTTCCTGGTCTCCATTTATCCATTTTAAGACAAGCTTGATGTACTTTGCTGTAACTATTTGGAATATAAATTAACTCCTGAGGCCATGTTACCTTGTGTGGCTCCCGGAGCACTGTACTTTATGGTTGTATATGAAAAGGTCAATAAAAAATAACTAGTAAAAAAAATAACTCCATCTGCTGTTAAATACGAATGCTGATATCTTGCCGTCCCATTCCATCAATAAAGATCGCTGCAGTACCAAAATTCTACTTTGTCACTACTGTCCTGTGGCAGAATGTGCAAATGATCGTGTTTTTAAGGGATCTGATGGTTATGTTGCTACATTATTATTATTATTAGGTTTTTGTAAAGCGCGTAGTAACCCGTAAGTATCCCAGTGCTGAGGGACAAGCAGACTTGAATGCCGAGCCCGGCGTTCCAACTTGATCACACCGGGAGACAACTGGTTCAAGATACTTTTTTATTGCTTTATCAGAGTATGAGTTTGAGTTTAAATCATTTCTAAAGCGCGTGTACACCTGGCGGTTTCATGGCGCTGTGATTTACTGAAGCCTCAGAGAACAAGAAGGTCGGGGGGCATAGGGAGGAATTATTGTGGAAAAGCTTGAAGAAAGAGAAAGGTTTTTAGTGCCTTTTGGAAGTGAGAGTATTGGGTGGAGGATCTGAGGTGGGCCGGAAGAGAGTTCCAGAAGGTGGGTGCGAGTGTGGAGAATTTTGAGCCTCCCCACTTTTTACGCAGAAAGCGGGGAACTGACAGCAGATGTTGGGAGGATGAGCGCAATTCCCTAGGAGATAAAGGCAGGGGCAGATCCTAGCCGAGACTGAAAAGTGATACAGCCCATCTTGAACTGGGAACGTTCTCGGATGGGGAGCCAGTGCAGGGATTTTAGGAGTGGGGTGACGTGATGGAATTTGGCCAAGTTGAAGACTAGACGGGCGGCCTGGTTCTGAACCAGCTGTAGTCGACATACGTTGTATGCGGGCATGCCGCAGTATAGAGCGTTGCCGTAGTCTAATTGAGAGATGACCATTGCTAGAACAATAAGTTTTAGGGCAGAGAAAGAGAAGAAGCGGGAGACCTTGCGGATAGTGCGAAGAGAAAGAAAGGAAGAGGACACCGCTGAGCTCACCTGGGAGTGCAGGGTGAGTTGATCGTTAAGCTTGAGCCCACGTCTCTGTAAGGAATAAGAGATCTGGTTTGTGCAGGTCCAATAGAACAGAAAGTTCGTGGCAGTGCTTGACTGCTGATCGAGTGTTGAGATAGTAAATGGAGAGGGTAGTGGGCTTGGGTGCAGCAGGGGGATCGGGAAAAGGAGTAAGGGGGGGAGGGGGAGAGTGGGGCAAGAAGGGGAGAGAGGGAGAAGGGCTTAAGGCAGTCAGTCCCAGACTGTCAATGTGGTCGGTCACGGAGTCATCGACAGGCCACGGGCCCTGGAAACTATATAGTTGCACAGATGAGTATTGTGTCGTTAGGGCATGGTGGGGTGGCCCTAGGCCCGGTCGGTCGCGGACGGGCGCAGACGGGCTTGCCTTAGGCGCGGAAACGTACCGCGCAGAGTACCCTTACCTTTCAAAACTATAAATACTCAGAGTCATGCTAACCCCTACTTTCCAACTTGAGCATCCATCTTCCCTTATGGCACATCTACACCAAACTACAAAACATTCCAAATAATGTTTCATAGCAATGTATTTCTGCTTACCAGTCCATGCTCAAGCTGGCCACTGAAGTCTACACTGTAAGCAGACCAAACGCTGCAGACGCGTTTTTTAATTTTTCAATTTTTCAATTGCAGTTAAAGAAAAAATACAATACAATGGAGACAATTAAACAGGGTGTAGTAGTCCCCCCCTTTCCACCCCCCGGGGGCTGAGAATGTATACCGAATGCCAATTTATAAAAAAGAGATGTGATAGTATCTTATATCAATATATCAATATCAAAATCAGTAGCATGAGTAAACAAATGTATCACATTGCTGCAAGAAGTTAAATAGAGAAATATTAATTTGATCAATTTTACTAAAAGACAGTAGATAAAGTGACCAGTGCAACAGTACATTACTAAAATGATAAAGCATCCCTGCGGGTTAGATATTATGGAATATTGCTAAAAAGATATGTACAAAAGTGACGGTGCATAAGAGAAGCAAGTGACTTGTGCGTGTTTGTAGAGAAGGGTAAACTATTCACTAATCTTGCCTGTTTCCAGAGTTGGTAAATTAAGCCAGTGAGAAAGACACCCCCAGATGGTTAACCCTTTTTTTTGGATCTGTGTCCCTCTTTAACGTAAATTGCCTTCTCTAGTGAATTAATTGAGTAGAAATAAGCTAACAGTGGGTGATTAGTCTCCAACCAGGCAGATGTGATGCACAGCCGAAGGACAACCATGGCAATATTTACTAGTGGTCCTCCATTCTTTCTCTATATCGAGTCTAATGTGCCCAACATTATATTGGAGGGTGTTAAAGTACAAGTTACTTACCTTCGGTAATGATGTATCTGGTAGAGACTATTCTAGCCACAGATTCCTTAACGTAGAATTATCCCCTGGCGTGAGTTGGATCCGGAAACTTTTTGCCACAGCATCCCTGCGCGCCGGGAGGGACGGCATCACGAGACTCCGCCCAGGTGTCATCCGCGTACGTGACGTCAGCAAGGTCACATAAGTCCCACTCTGGCGCGCCTACGTCAGTTTTCTTCAGAGAACATTTCCGCACCACAACCCGGAGCCACCAGACAAACTGTGGGCCATGGGAACAGTGTGCGAATAGCAGAACATTGGAAAAAAGGGATGGTGAGGAACAACACCACCAGGAATAGTGCCGGACACTGCAGTACCCAAAGGCAAGCAAAGAATAAAGAACAGAGCACACCTCTGAACTGCCACCCTGCCACCATATAAACAGCCCCCCTGAAACAGGGAACACAGGCTAAATGTCATGACAACCTGTAGTAGGATTATAACCCAAACCAAAACCAGCAAAGGGGAACCAGTTCCAAGACAAACAGGGAATGACAACCACCCAAGGCAACCCTAACACAGAGTACAACAATCCCCCAAGGAACAAGGTCAAGGCATAGCCAGGAGACCCCAACCCAAAGGGTAGCAGAGGGGTGAGGACCTTAGAACAATGAGGGAGGGAGGGGAGGAACGAGAGGAAGAGAGGAAGGCAAGCCCCAATCCCGGAGCAACCAGAGCAGAGAGGCATCCTCCAAGTGTCAAAGAGGAGGAAAGGAACAGGGAAATCAACCTTTCAAAAGAGTAAAGAATGCATCCACAGAAGAAATAGACACCCCCCTGGAGGCGAGTGCAGAAGACCAAGCCAAAGGTCCTCGCAGAACGGGAAGGAAGGGCGTGCCGTGAAGGAATCTGCAGCTAGAATCTTCTAATCTTTCTCCTTCCGCACGTCTGCAGTCCATATCGCGCCAGGATACTCATGAGTAATTGAGCGCATTATAAGTCTCATATAACATAACATAGAATTGTCTCCACCAGATACATCATTACCGAAGGTAAGTAAGCAGATTCCTTAACGTAGAATAGATACCCTAGCCATACACACGGGGAAAGAAGGGTCTGCGAAGGACCCCACCAGCATGGACATAACAGAGGGTCCCACAGGGGACTAGTCCATGGGACAGGGCGAAGAGCCCGGTCCTCCCAGGCAAGGGGGAAATTCCCACAAGCAGAACACCACCGACCCCAAGAGGGGTGTGGGAAAAAGAAAGAAGTAGAAGAAGAAAGCCCGTTCACTCTCAGCAGAGGAACCAAGGGCAAGGCCAGGGAGGCCAAAGCACCCCACGCTCCTAAAAGGCAACAGAGCTTCCATCCAATGCCAAGAAGAGAAGGAAACGAGGGAAAAGAAGGCAAGCCCACCATAGACGGTAGGCAACCGACCAGACAGAGCCAGCAGTAATATACCGCCGGATGCAGGAAGAACAGCCCGGGACCCCAGGAGACCGGGCAGGCCAAGCCCGACAAGGGGAGGAACACAGAACCATCCCAGCCTCCCAGACTGGAGCAGGAAGGTAAGGAGGAGCTCGGACACACTACTACAAAGGGTCCTCGCACATGGCCTAAAGAAGCATCAGCACCATACATCAACACCATGGAGAACAGAGGCCCTAAGGCAACCAGAACCCCCTAGCAGAGTGTAAGCTATATAACAGCTACCACTACCCCACATAGGGTACGTTAAGTCCCAAGACCTGGGAACCCTCTTAGGAAGAAACTTCCGCAGCAGAGGAAAAAACGAAAGAGCCACAGGGAAAAACCCCCGTAGAATGCTTGTCAAGCAACCCACGAGAAAAACAGAAGGCCTGATCTCAGGGCCAAGTATGGGCAGACAACTCCAGCAAAAACACACAAACAGTCAACAAAGTGGCCGTCCAGCAGCCAACAACGCCATAGTACTAGCAAGGAGGACTCAAATGGCTATAAAACACACTCCACAGCAAGGGCAACTGGCCCAAAAGAAAGTCCAGAATCAGCTCAACTCAGCAGTCACTGAGGAGGGGAAGGAGGAGGAGGAGGATAAGGCGGAGAAGGATGGCGGAGTCCACCAGGATATGGAATAAAAGGCTGCCATTAAACGGAAGATCAATCAGCTGCTCTTGAATGTTTTCAGGGAACACGCTGTCCCGAAGCCAAGCATGGCGACGGAGGGCGACTGAGGAAGCCATGGTCCAGCCCAGCCCCTCGAGATGTCCGGAGCGGAGAATAAACGCGGGGGTTACGCCATCCAAAGCATGATGCCGTAAGTCCACCTGAACAGTCTCCTGGGAAGCTGCGGGCCCCAAAGACTCAGTCGAGTCCCACAAACAAGAGGAAGCCCTAGCCAACACACATAAGGGAAGGAAAAGCAGTCCGCAAAAGTGGACTTGAGGCAGAGGGGTGGAGGGAAGGACACACCGGTTCACGCGGCGCTTGAAGGTGCTGGTGCAGAAGGTGTTGGGGCACCGGATCCCCTGAGGCGGGGCGGCTCCAAGCCCCCATCAGGTAGGAAAGGAGCATTCATTCAAAGGGAACCAACAGCTCCCTTCCACCAGAACCCTGGTGGAGAACCTCCAAGAGATGGTCCGCCGGGAAATAAGCAACCGGGTCACCAATGCGCAGAATACCCACAGCAGTGAACAGTGCGTGAGCGGAGGCTGCACCTGCCTCCGTAGGGGCTCGCGGTGGAGATAGCAGCTCCTCCGTGGGCGACGGCTGCAAACTAAGGCGGCTGTCCCCAAAGCCAATCAGGGCGGGCAAAGGCCAGACCTGGAAGTCAGAAGGAACCGAAGAATGGGGAACCTGCCGCTCCACCTGAGAGCATCTCGGCCTCGGAAATGGCAGGGAGGCGCCCTTCGATGACGCCGGCAAAAAAGACACCACACGGCAGCCTGTCTCTGGGGAGGATGACACCAGTAGGCACACGACCTCCGGAGAAGAGGGGGCGTCCGAAGACAAATCCACAGCACAACCTCTGTGTAGAGCCGTAGAGTCCGCCGCCTAAGGCAGGACATCCATATACAACAAACAATATCCCAACTGGTATTTTTTTTGGACAAATATAAAGGATATCTATACAGCATTATCCATCAAAGAACAAGGAAACTCAATTTGATTTTGAGGCAGGACATCAACACCACCCGGCGTCGAGGGAGACGCTGGATACGGCTCCTCCAAGTCACACCGCGCCGGGGACTGGAGTGGTGCCAGAGCTACAGTGGCCAAGGGGCGGCGCCGGAACGATGCCGACTTGACCTCTGCCGAGGCAGCCGCCTGCGTGGAGGAACGAGAGGGACCGGGGGAGTGACACAAAGCCCTCCGCCAGCCTCGACCCAGGATGTGACGGAGGTGGCCCGGCGACCCATGCGGCAGCGCCAGAGACGATTCAACCTCCGAAGAGGCAGCCGCCTGCGGGGAGAGACGAGAGGGGCCCGGAGGAGGATGAGGGGTCCCCGCCCAACCCCGACCCAGAGCGAGACGGGAAGGGCCCACCAACCCCTGTGGCGCCGCCCGGACCAGCAGGTGCCGTGGACAAGGCCTCCACCTGCCCAGAGGGCCCAGCGGGACTCAAGGATGCAACCCGAGCCCCGGCGACCTCCTGCGACACCAAAGAGACTCCAGCGGGAGTTTGCGGCGAGGCAGAGGCGCCATGGTCCGAAGGAGGGACGCCTGAGGAGCCGCACCCCAACAGCACCAAATCCGCCAATCCTGGATCCGAAACAGCCGGGGCCGGGGCCGGCGGCGGCGCCACAGAGGGACCTGCAAAATGCAAGGGGAAGCAGGAGGAGACGCCACAGCAAGGCCTGCAAAGCTGCCGCGTATGTCTCCATCTGGACTTTCGACACCCCCTCACCGGGGAAAGTGTGGATAGGAGGATGACACGCGGGCCGCATCCCCCTCGGAGAGCCCACGCCCCCGGCAGGCCGAACACCAGCCCCAGGGGACAAACTGCGACACTTACCCACCGGGGAGCGTTGCTCTCGCGACATCGGAGAGGGGCAAGGACGACGACAATGGCCGCTTCTGAAGCCGTCCGCTGAAGAAGATCGAGAGGATGAAGCCTGCCTTGAGAGACGCGCTGAGAGTAGTTTTATTCGGCGCTCCCACCGTGATTTCGGCTTTAACTGTTGGCACGCCTCACAATCAGTGGTGCCGTGATCTTCCCCTAAACATCACATACAAATGAGGTGAGGGTCCGTCGCCAACATTAAACGCCCACACGACGTGCAAGTATTGAAGCCCAAAGGAATTCGCACACTGTTCCACCAAAAATAGTCACAATGAGGAAGAAAAAAGGGGCCTAAACTGGCCCGAGCAAAGACCAGATCCGCGTTGCATGCGGAAAAGAAAAAAACTGGCGTAGGCGGGGTGGGACTTATGTGACTTTGCTGATGTCACGGACGCCGCATGGGCGGAGTTGCATGATGCCATCCACCCGGCACGCAGGGATGCTGTGGTAAAAAGTTTCCGGATCCAGTCTCAAGCCTGGGGATAATTCTACGTTAAGGAATCTGCAGGAAGTTGTGAGATAGCACTTGTCCCAAGAAGTACTGGATTTTATTTATTAATGGTCCTAATTTGGCGCATGTGGCAAAAATGTGGATTGAGTCGACCTTATACTCAGCACAACAAGGACAGTATGTTCCTTTACCGGAACCTGAAGGTTGGAGGATAACAAATCGCTTGGAGCGGACTTAAGTGCAAGACAGAAAACATTATTAGTGATGTTCAGTTTCTGTTGCCACTTGGAAGATATTATAGACAGATCATCTGGCATTAAGCTGTTAAAAAGGTTATAAATAATTCCAATGCGTGGAGGTGTATTTCCGCAGAGCTTGTCGATCAGATCACAATTGGTGAAGCCTGAAGAGCCCTCTGTCGTTCGTAAAAAAAAGGATTTGATAGCTAGATATTTAAAAGATTCCACGTTATCTAATTTATAGAGAAATTGAAGACATTTAAAGGACATGACCTCGTCGGATGAGCAGAGATCTCCCAATTTCTTTACTCCCTTATCTATCCAAGTTTGGAAATAAGAAGTACTAAAAATATCCGGTAGGTTTGAATTATTTATAGTAAGAGTATAGAATTTTAATCTGCCCATACCAAGAAGTTTATGTATAGCTGTAAAAACTTTATAAATATCAAGAAGGGTCTTAAATTTGACGCTTTTGTAGTATCCCAGTTCCAGCTGCCGCCAAAAACAGCCCGGAGCATCGGGTCCGAGCAAGACCTCAAATGGTGAGGGGGTGGGGAGAGTATTGTAATAGTATAGGGCATGATTGAAGGACAGTAGCCCAGTAGTAAAGTTTTAGGTTGGGCAGAGCACATCCCCCATTTTCCTGGGGAAAAGACAAAAATGTAAATGCCCTTCTAGATTGGGAAAATGCCCATACAAATTGGGAGAATAACTTTTCAAACCTTGAGAGTGTTGGTTTATTAAACTCTAAGGGTATAGCCCTGAATAGGTATAGTATTCTTGGAAAAATATATAATTTTCAGCAAATTGCATCGTCCAACAATAGAACGGTGTAAATTGTTGAGACAGTTCAAGGCTTTCCTTGTCTCTAAAATAAGAGGATCCGTGTTCTGACTAACTACAAGGTCGGTATCTGCTAAGATATCAATCAGAAGGTATTTGCTTTGACCACTACTCTTCCATCATTCCAGGCGATTTTGCTGTTGATTATAATTTGGGGTTTTCCTTTATTTCATTTGTATCCAGATAAGGAGCCGAATAGATGAGCCTCAGCTTCGATTTTTGGAATGGCTTTCTTTGGATCCGGTGTGACCAGTGCTAGATCATCGGCATAAGCCATGATTTTGGATTCTAAGCCGAATCTACTCACTGCCGGCATAGCCTGGTTTCCTTCTAGTTTTTTGATGAGAGGGGTCGATATAGATGGCAAAAAGTAATGGGGAATGCAGAGGCGTTTTCAGTGAAGTCTGGCACTCTACCAATGAAGATAACCTTCCCACAAATTGTTAAAATGAAGATATGTAGACTATGTTTGTTTCTTATAATTATAGGGTTGCGTAACCTTAAGTCAAGTTTTTAAGGTACCTTGCTCTGAAATCTAATAGGAATTTGATCAAGACTTTTAGCGACCAACTGCTTAACCGCATCGCTGCTGCGGTGATTTTTGCGCTGTGCTGCTGTTTTCAATTAACCGCGATACATGACGAGCTCAGCTCGTCATCCGCACACATCACCCGTGGCTGATGACGAGCTGAGCTCGTCATCAGCATCGAAGGGGTTAAGAAATGAGCTACAAGAGTCGTAAATGAAAAACAATAGTTCTAGATTCATGGGCTGTTTCCATGGGCAGCCTTGGGTCCCACCAACTACACTCTGACATAAAGTAAATATTTAGCTTTTGAAAGTGTTTCATATTTGGCAAGTGTGAGCCAAGAACTACCAACTTAAAAATGGCAAATACTTAAGTTAAAAAAAATTATTGATAGTTTGCAAAGTCTGAATCTAAATCGCCGAAAATAATCATATGCACTGCACTTCAAGGCACTGGGAGATTATCTGTCACCGTAAGTGAGCATGGCGTGCGGGCAGCAAGCATCACTGCACAGCAAAGCTCAAAAGTGAACTTTCCCAGTCTCTGGCTCTTGGAGTACAGCACATCCACAGAAATACTGATACCCAACCACTCACAACCTTAGATGGTGAGATACCAACTTGGAAGGGTGAAGGTAAAGGTGAAGCTACATACCACGAGGAACAGAGAATTAAGGACTGGTTCAGAATCATAGGAAATGAAACCAGTATCTTACAATATGTTCTCTTGTGTTTTACGTACTGCTCTGTTATGCATACAATCCTGTAGTCTGGTTGCATAAAATGTTGTAGAGTGAAATAAGGAGTAGTTTCTGTCCTGTAACTCCAGTTCTGTAGTAGGGGTATCTCTGTAATAATCATAATCTAGTGAATAGTCCCGCCCATGTGCGTGGACCCCGGAGCAATAAAAAAATATCTTAAGTCGTCAAAAAATGCAGACCTGCATAGACACTTAAGAGAGAATTTAAAGACCGATAATGCAGCCTATATCCACAGGCTACACTGTCCAGTACTTCAACTAGAAATTCCACCAAAAATTCACCGACAGCACAGCCTGTCCAGTGTTCTCCACAGAGAAAAACCTTCCCCTACCAGCAAAAGCCTCTGGAATGATAGAGAGAAAGGAGTGGACAGACAAGCCCCATAGGCTGCCATTATGTGGCTCAGAACAGGATACTGTGCCTTTAAGAGAACTTTCCAGAACTCTCTCAGTATCCCAGAATGCACAGCAGGTCCCTTTTACTCTCAGTTCTTTTTGAAGGCGTAACACGCCAGACATGTAGCATTCCCTACATGAATATCCTTCTCCACTGGGGAGGAGGGCGGGCGCCTATGACTATACAGAGGTACCCTACTACAGAACTGGAGTTACAGGACAGAAACTACTCCTTCTGTAGTAGGGGATCTCTGTGTATAGTCATAATCTAGTGAATAGAATGGCAAGCCCATCCCCATACCAAAGCGGCGGTGTAGAGAAGAGAAATAACACCACTACTGTGCGAACAGATTTCGCAGCGAAGTCTGCCCAACCTGAGCGTCTGTCCTGGCATCAGTATCCAGACAGTAATGCTTAGCAAAGGTATGGACCGACTTCCAAGTGGCCGCCTTGCAGATTTCTGCACTTGGAACATTACGCAGCAAAGCAGTCATGGCAGCTTTGCCCCTGGTGGAATGAGCCTTAGGTTTACCCCCTATGGTCTTATTAGCCTTTTGGTAACACAATTGTATACAGGACACAATCCACCTAGAGATGGATTGCTTGGAGGTAGCAAGACCGGTCCTGACTGATCCATAATTGATAAACAATTGGTCTGACCTACGAATATCTTTGGTTTTATCCAGATAACATTTCAACACCCTCCTAACATCCAGGGAATGCAGGAACCTTTCCGCTGGAGATGAAGGATCCTGAAAAAACGTAGGTAAAGTTATGGTCTGGTTGACATGAAAATCAGAAATAACCTTTGGAAGAAATTTAGGGTGAATACGCATAACAACCTTAGCAGCATGAAATACAGTATAAGGTTCTTGGCAACACAACGCCTGAATTTCACTCACCCTGCGGGCCGATGTAATGGCCACGAGGAACGCCGCCTTCCAGGACAGGTGCTGCAACGAAGCCTTATGAATAGGTTCAAAAGGCTCCTTCATCAATCTGGACAGCACCACATTCAACTCCCATGAAGGCGAAGGAAGCCTGACAGGAGGGAACACTTTCTTCAAGCCTTCCAAAAAGTCCTTGATCACAGGGATCTGGAAGAAGGAAGTCTGTGAAGGGCATTTCCTGTAGGCAGTCAGCGCAGCGAGATGAACCTTAATGGAATGGAAATTAAGGCCAGACTGCGCCAAATGTAGAAGATACGGAAGGATGACATCTTCCTTACATGTTGTTGGATCATAGTTCTTGGACTTACACCAGATGCAGAATCTCTTCCACTTGTAAGCATAGGAAGTCCTGGTGGAAGGTCGCTTAGCCTCCTTCAGTATGTCCATACAATCTTTTGGTAGATTCAAATGGCCATATTGCACTATCTCAGGAGCCATGCCGTCAAACTCAAAGAAGAGAGGTTGGGGTTCACCATCTGCCCCCCCGAAGTTCGTGAGAAGGTCCGGCCGGCATGGCAGCCGTGTGTGAGGAAGGAGAGACCGGTGAAGCAGGTCCGTGAACCACCACTGCCTGGGCCATTCCGGGGCAATGAGGATCATCCGCGCCCTGGACTGGGACAGCTTGATGAGCACCGCCGGAATCAGGGGAATGGGCGGAAAAGCGTACAGAAAGCTGTTCCATAGAGCATTCCCCAGCGTCCCCTGCTGGTAGTACCTGGAGGCGAAGTCTCTGCATCTGCTGTTTTCCGCGGTGGCGAACAGATCTACGTCTGGAGTCCCCCACCTTGCGAAGACTTCTCCTAGTACTTCGTCGTTTATGACCCATTTGTGGTTTTCCTGAATCAGTCTGCTCAGTGCGTCCACCTGAACATTCTGCACACCTGGTAGATGGGTAGCCGTTATCGTCAGTCCTCTGGTCAGAAGCCAGCACCAGATCGCCTGCGCCTCCAGAGTGCGTGATCTCGAGCCCCCCCTGCTTTTAGAGGTAATACACTGTGGTCGTATTGTCCGTTTGTACAAGCAGAGAGTTGGTCTGGAAGGACGGATGAAAGGCCTTCAGCGCCAAGTGAACAGCTCTGAGTTCCAGGAAATTGATGTGATAGGTGGACTCCGTCGGTTACCACGTTCCTTGGATCTGTAAATCTCCGGAAGGTGCCCCCCAGCCGTGGAGAGACGCATCCGTCAAGATAATCTGCGTGGGAATGTCCTTGTGTAAGGGAACCCCTCTGATGAGATTCTCCGCTGAACACCACCACTTCAGGGACTGAAGAGCATGCAGAGACAGTCGTATCTTGTCATCCCAAGACCCTTTCCTCTGATCCTCCAAGCACTCCTGCAATGGTCTCATGTGCAGCCGTGCATGTGGCGTGAGGAAGATACAAGAGACCATCGACCCCAGTAGAGAAGACACCGTCCTCACTGTTGTAGATGGAGCGGTCATAAGAGCCTGAGCCTTCCGAAGGAGTGATAATCGCCTCTCCTCCGAAGGAGACACGCTTGCTGACAGCGTATTGATAGAGGCTCCCAAGTACTGTATGCACTGGACCGGAGTCGTGACAGACTTGGACATGTTGATGTGCAACCCCAGCTTGTTCAAGAGAACGCACGGCTTCTGGAAGTGCGCTTGAGCTTCCGAGAATGAGGAGGCCTTGATCAACCAATCGTCCAGGTACGTGTAGACGAACACCTTGTTCTTTCTCAGGTGTGCAGCTACCACTGCCATGCACTTCGAGAATGTTCTGGGCGCAGACTTCAGCCCGAATGGCAGTACTGTGTACTGATAATGATTGGCGCCAACTTGGAATGGCAGGAACTTCCTGTGTTTGTGTGCAATGGGCACATGGAAGTAAGCATCCTGTAGGTCTATAGCACATAGCCAGTCTCCCTGTTGCAGCCGAGGATAAATCTGATGCAAAGACAGCATGCGAAATTTCTCTCTGCGAATCCACTTGTTTGCTTGTCGCAAATCCAGAATGGGCCTGAACTCGTTCTTGTCCTTCTTGCGAACCAGGAAGAACCGGGAGTACAGACCTCTTCCTCTTTGAGACAGAGGTACGTCTTCTATCGCCCTTCTCCTTAACAGGGTATCGGCCTCCGCCTGGAGCTCGTGCAGTTGAAACTGTGAGCTGACTGGTGGAATTGCTAGAGGGGGGCTGGTGAACCGAAGACTGTATCCATTGTTAACAATATTCAGCACCCACTTGTCCCGAGCAATTTTTCTCCACTCTGCCAGAAAAAATTGAACGCTTCCTCCCACCGGAGTGGGTAACGGATACAGGGGAAGTAACCGCTCAGGGCCTAGACCCGGCCGGGCATTTGTCCGCCGCTGCGGACTGCTGGCCACCTCTGCCCTTCTGGCGCTTCTGGAAGGGCCTCCGGAACTGCTGCTGCTGTTGTTGCTGCTGTCCCGAAGCCTGTCCTCGCCCTCTGCCCTGCGCCCGAACCATCTCTGGAACGGGCGGTAGGTCTTCTTCTCCTTGGGTTTTTCCAACCCGACAGCAGTCAGGGTCTCGGCCTCCGCTTTCATGCGGCCCATCACGTCGTCCGCATGCTTGCCAAACAGGGTTTCCCCAGAGAAAGGCAGGTTGGCCACCCGTTGTTGAGCCTCTGGCTTGAGAGACGTAAGTCAAAGCCAAGCGCGGCGCTGTTGGTTGACACCATGGCAGTACCCATGCGCCGCCAGAAGGGACACATCAGCAGCCGCGCTGATGAGTTGGTTCGACACCAACATCCCCTCATTCAGGATCTCCTGAAAATCTTCTTTCTTCTCTCGAGGAAGGAGCTCAGCGAATTGCATGAGGGACTCCCATAGGGCTCGATCATATCGCCCTAGCAAGGCCGCGGCACTGGCCGCCTTCATAGTGATAGACGGTGTCCCACAGACCTTCCTGCCAGCCGAGTCTATCCAGCGGCTCTCCCTATCAGAAGGCACTGTAGAGGACGGGGTGGTGGCATGCTGCTTCCTAGCCGCCGTCACTATGACCAAGTCCGGTGTCGGATCCATCCTAAGAAAAGCCGGGTCAGAATCCGGAGCCTGGTACTTCTTGAGGAGCCTGGAGGGGGCCGCCTTAGTCACCGCCGGAGTGAGAAACAACTCCTCGGCAGGCTCCACCAATCCTGGTACTAGAGGCAGCAACGGTCGAGACAGGTGCTTTTTATGTAGCGTCTCGAAAATCACGTAAGTCGTGGGCGTAGGCACCGTCACCGTGATGCCCAACTTAGCCGCACCCCTCAGCAGAACATCTTGGAATGAGACGATGTCTTCTACAGGCGACACCTTCGTTCCTGGGGATTCCGACATAGTCGGCGAGAATACCCTGGTCCCAGAAGAGTTTGTGTGGGATCTGGATCTGCGCCTCCTGTGGCGTCGTCTTGATCTTGTCGACGACCGGTGGCGACTACGCGATCTCCCCCTCCGGTCTGAGTGAGAACGTGATCTCCTTGGCTTCGGACGCTCGACAGGCCTCACAAGAGCAGGCGACTTCGGACGCTCCACAGGCCTCATAGGAGCAGGCGACTGCGACCTGACCGGGTGCCTCGGCTGAGGAGTCCCCTTAGGCGGCGTCGGGTATCGTGGTAGTGAAGCCGTCCTCGGCGGAACCACAGGCGTTCCAGAAGGAGGAAGCAGAGGATGAAAATGAGGAGGGGGCGGTGAAGGAAGCGGAGGAGGAGTGGGAGTCCGCGGCGGAGGATCCGTGGGTAACGGAGGAGGAGGTGTCCTCGGCTTAGGAGGTGTATATACCTCGGTGTACACAGAGCCCTGTGACTCCCTTTTCTTCTTAGGCGGAGGCGATGGTGAGGCAGAGCCTATCGGCGCACGTCGCCGGCGTGTCCCAGCGGATCCAGAGGAACTCCTGGCGCCAGAACTCCTTCTGCGCTTCTCTGGCATCAAAGAACGCCGCCTCGACTGTGACCGTCGTTCTCTCGACGTTGTACGCCCTCGTCTCGATGGCGAACGCCTCCGTCTCGACGGCGAACGCCTCCGTCTCGATGGCGAACGCCTCCGTCTCGACGGCGAACGCCTTCGTCTCGACGGCGAACGCCTCCGTCGAGTCGGTGAGCGCCTCCTCGACGACCTCCTCGACGTCAAGGATCCCCTCGACGCCGACCTCCTCCTCTTCGTCGACGCAGGGGCCGCCACTTGACGTCGATGAATCGACGACGACGAAGATACCATCAACGGCGATCTCGACGCGGTCTAGTCAGTTCCCTCGACGCCGAACGTCGACGTTGCCTCAACCCAGAGCCTTGGGGAGACCGGGAACAGACTGCTGTCATCCCTCTCGACGCCGTCGTCGGTGCTATCGATGCCGGCGGAGAACAGGGATGTTTGCTGGTCTTCCTGCCCTTGAAGGGCCCCCCAGAGGCCTCAGCATGGGCAGACCCACCTTGTGCCTTCAGTCTTCTATCTTCCAGGCCTTGAAGCCTGATCTTCATCCTCTCTCTCAAGGTCCTGCTGGAGAGGTTCTGGCAAATGTCACACTCATCCGGGACATGAGATGAGGGAAGGCAGATGATGCACACCTCGTATGGGTCCGTCTTGACCTTCTTCCTCAAACACTCTGGACATTTGTCAAACAAAGCAGGCATTGTGACAAATAAAAGAGAGTTAAAATACACACACAAGGAAGAAAGCACCAAAGTACTTCAAATGAAAGCACTCAAACACTTGAAAAGTGAAAAAATCTGTAAAGAAATCCCTAGAAAGGGAGAGCTCAATGCTCCAGGGTCCTGCTTGCAGGAGCCGGAAAAAAGAACTGAAAGTAAAAGGGACCTGCTGTGCATACTGGGATACTGAGAGAGTTCTGGAAAGTTCTCTTAAAGGCACAGTATCCTGTTCTGAGCCACATAATGGCAGCCTATGGGGCTTGTCTGTCCACACCTTTCTCTCTATCATTCCAGAGGCTTTTGCTGGTAGGGGAAGGTTTTTCTCTGTGGAGAACACTGGACAGGCTGTGCTGTTTGTGGTTATTTGGTGGAATTTCTAGTTCAAGTACTGGACAGTGTAGCCTGTGGATATAGGCTGCATTATCGGTCTTTAAATTCTCTGTTAAGTGTCTGTGCAGGTCTGCATTTTTTAACGACTTAAGAGATTATTTTTGATTGCTCCGGGGTCCACGCACATGGGCGGGACTATTCACTAGATTATGACTATACACAGAGATCCCCTACTACAGAACAATAGGTCCATCCCAAAAAAGAAAGTGAACTTGAACGTGAAGAGCCTTAAATAGAGATTCATGATGAAGATCCTGCAAAAACAACATAATCCACTAAATGGAGAAAAAAAATCCACTCTACCCATGGCCTCAAGCTACCCAAGTTCTAGGTCTTGTGACCTCTAACCACACTGGATCAGTAAATCTCTGAGGAACTGCAAGGGGAGAAACTAATCAGACGTTCCTGGAAAAACGCATTTATCACCAACTGCGTAACCACTACACTGAGAAAGAAGCATTTGTACATCCACTGACAGCCCAGCATCTAACATCCATTTAGGCCAGGTCCCATGTGCATTGTAAGTACAATGGATCTCTGTCTAGAAACCCAGAGTGTGCACATACTGCCTATGTCTGGGCGTGCTCCCTGGAGACTGCTCCACCTTCATGTTTCATGGTGCTGGAAGTTCTGTTCTTAACAGGGTGGGGTCGCGAGTATTCTCACAAACCAGCAATGTTAGTGGTCTAGCTACCAGGAGAGAAAACAGTGGAACACAATCACACAGTGTAGAACAGGGCTGGACCACCATCAATTGAGGAAGAGCCTGAGGACCGCTGATATGCGGGCAGACTAAAATGCATTTGCGTAATAGTGCCTAACACTGATGACTTGAATTTGGCTGTGAAGCCTGAGTAAACAGAAGTATCACCGGCATGTTGGACGAAAAGAATGACATGCCCAGAGTAGTCCAATATTTTTAAAAGCAATTTAAAATTTGCTAGATTTTGACCAGTATTTGACAAGACAGGTAATGAAATACTTTTTTTTAAAAATAGTTCATTGGTTTACTTAAGTTTGAACAGTTAACCACAGCATTATTTAGTGTGGATATTTTCATCCAAACCGATACAAAAAGTGTATGGATACAGAGCGCCTTACATGCATCATTATATTGGCAAGTATACCAGTGTAGCAACGTTGATGACAGTACTGGGTCATACAATTGCATTAAGACAGGTAATGAAATACTAATGAAAGTAATCGTGTAATCTTCTTACCATATGTGTGCTAGGAGATTCTGAGGAAGGCATGACTGTATGAAAATATCTTTCACCTCGTGACCACTTACAAAGCCGTCCTTGTCCAGATCAGTATTTAGAAAGATCTCGTCGTACCGTAGTTTGTCTGCTACTGGAACTACCCAATTTACAGCAGGCTAAAAACAAGAAGAGAATGAGTCAGCACCTATCAAGCACGGCTACAAATGGTTTTCCACCTCTGAAAAGTATGTCTAGTAAAACGACATAAAATAATTCAGTGAACAATAGTGCACAGTTTATAGTTACCTATGGGGCTGTACATTGAGCTGGGTGTGTTAAGAAGTAAGTAAACAGGGCTATTGAGCAGCTTCACTGTACAAAACCTACAGTGGACAGTGAGAACAGGTCAGTATCTTTCAACTTGTCTCAATCAACCTTGCCCAGTGTCCGCCACCCCGACTCGTCTGGTTAACCCGGCCATACTTGGAAGTTCTATACTGCATTAAGCGGAGCAAAACGAGTCAGAGTGCAAGTCCACAGTGAGGAAGAAAGTTCAGAGACAGTGTAAGACACTAAACCTTTTACCCACTGATTTGGCAGTCTCCCAGTGTCAACAACCATGAGGTCACTGATAAAGTGGGGTTAACGTGCTCTTTAAGCTGCAGGGCTACTGGCTTGCTAAAATCTCCCTGAAACATGTGAAAGTTATTTGTACCTGGACGGGCCTCGTGGAGTGCTTGGGTGACAAGCTGCCAGCACTGTTCAGGCTGTTGACACTGCCATGGGAAGGTGTGGATCGAAGGCTGTCTTTTGGCGGAGGGCTGGCAGGGAGGACAGGAACGGCACCAGGGAACATATGTGCTTTCTTCCTCTTGGCAGGAGGGATAAGGGATTGAGGTAATACGGACGGCACTGGCTCCTTTTCCAGGGCTCTGTACACCAAGTGCATTGCCTGCAAACATAAACATGACATGAGGTAACTCACTTTTTTATTGCATGATATACGCAGATTTGAAAGTTTCATTAAATAAACACAGAGAAGCGTACTTGATAGTACATGACGGTGTGAACAAGTTTAAACCTTGGGCAGACAAACTAAGAGTCATCATGACAGTTCCTGCAATACTGGAAGTGCACTATGTCAAATCAGTTTGAAGAAAGAGACTTGCATCAGACCGGACTTGGTAGTAAGTAGTGCAAGACACACACTTTGCATCATGTCCCTGCACTCAGCCTCATGGTCCCATTATGTACACTTGATGTTTAATAGTATTAAAAAACACACCAGAAAGCAGGAAGAAAGGATACTCTGCACGACTCTCAACACTTTCCCCAGGCAATATGGAAATCCACAAGGGATCTATGCAGGCTCTAACGCCAGACCAGGTAGTTCCACCTTTGGCGGTCTTTAGAACTCATTTTTCTTTCAGTAAGTGTATGGATCTCTGGGGGACAAGCCCGAGGTGAAGCCTAACCTCAGGTACACAGCAGAATGGCAGTCAGCTATGCAAACGGGGTGAGTTAAGATATCTGAGGAATGCCACCCTTGACAGGCGACTGGATCCATAAGAAATCATTCCCAACAACTGTGCCAGTAACCCGGCCATACTTGGAAGTTCTATACTGCATTAAGCGGAGCAAAACGAGTCAGAGTGCAAGTCCGAGTCCGGTGTCGATCCATCTTAAGAAAAGCCGGGTCAGAATCCGGAGCCCGGTACTTCTTGAGGAGCCTGGAGGGGGCCGCCTTAGTCACCGCCGGAGTGAGAAACAACTCCTCGGCGGGCTCCACCAATCCTGGTACTAGAGGCAGCAACGGTCGAGACAGGTGATTTTTATATAGCGTCTCGAAAATCACGGAAGTCGTGGGCGTAGGCACCGTCACCCAACATCATCATTCCCAACAACTGTGCCAGTAAAGAATCACGCTCTACAGCTTGACGCTTATCCTACTGGTAGTGCTGCTGCAAATATCCCCCAGCCATTAGGGCATGCCCTCTTACAGAGCTGTAATGTTGCTGATATCATGGGCAGCACACAATGCACCAGTGAGTCCACGGCGATGAGCCGACTCGGCTCCACCTTCCTGTGAAAGATGGCACAAGTTTAGCTATCTTAGAAAAGAAAATGTTGTTTGAATTGAGGAAAGTATTCGTTTTCACAATATGAAGGTTTCGACACTGTGGAAGTCGGTTTCAGTAATACTCCAACTTTGTCTATGCTTTGACAATAGGTAGTTAGCCAACACCTTTGTCTTAAGATTATATGTGAAATTAACCTTGAAGTAACCTACCACAGCAAACTCCTCTCGGTCCAGGTGTCCATCCTGGTCGATGTCACTAAGGTCCCAGACCTAAAGCAGAAACAATGCAAGTCAGGGTCACAAAGCAACAGAGAACCTGACTAATTACCCACTGCAAAATTGGAAGAAAAAAAAAAGCAACATTACTGCATGCACACACTTAGAACCGGAAACTATAAACGCTCAAACACAGATTCACTGATGACCCAGAGAAGATAAAACACATATGTTATATATACGTTTCATCTGCTCTGCGTTGTCAGTGATTCTGTGTTTGCGTGTCTATAAGTTCCGGTTCAAACATTGTGAAAAGAGAAAACATACATTTCTAGACCACAGACAACACCAGCAATATCAAAACTTACTACACACAATAGACCGATAAATTGGGTCTTGCTTAAGGTATGACATACACTGGAAGACATGTTATTGAATGTAATCTGATGATAATGACTCAATAAAAAGTGATACTTTGATTGTATGGTGGCTTGCAGACTACATCCAATTTTCATGTTTAGCAACAAATGTAATCATGAAAAAAATTGAAAAAAGAAATAATGCTTCTGCCTCAAAAGCACGTTGGAGCAAATCTGACACCATGAGCTGAAAGATCATATCACATCACATTAAAGAGAAAGAAATGACCTGCTTGATGCAACTAAAATGTCTTATTCTACGGAAAAATATAACGAGGCTGCGGTACTTCTGCATGCACGTAAGTCTACCAACCTCTATAATCTATGTATTTTGTGCTTATGCAAACTCTTAAATCCCTGTAGGATTTAAAATAAATGCCCTGCAAGATATCTTAACCATTTGTGTGGGAGTCCGCATGGTACCATCAAAGGTCTTGGAAATAATGAACAGAACAGTTTGCCAAGAAACTCAATGTTTGGCACGAAACACTGATTGCCCAAATAACTAAAAAGTAGTTTAATGTTGAGGGTGGCTTTTAGGTACAAACAAAACTTTGTGTCATCGAAAAAAAATGTTGTTCTGTTTGAAATGCAGTCAGTGAAGAGGCATATGAGTGCTTTCGTGAGAGCAGTGTCTCCTATGGAAGGATTGTGTACTTTTTACTACGCCAATTTCCACCACCTCTTCCCACCAATCCAGATTAATGTGTGCCAGAGCTTTTGAAAGCTCTTTACTACAGCCAGCATTGGAGCGAGCAACAACAGATAAACTAATCTACTCAGTAGAGAACTAGCAACCACCAGCTTCCACAATTAAGCCCTTATACCTATAGAGAGAAGGGGTTTGATAGACAAGAAAAAAAACATTTGGTGCACTTACCCTTCCAAGGATGTCGAGAGGTAGTTTTGAGTTAATAAGAACTGGTTTTACTTTATCTCCAGAAAGTAAACCATTCACAGGCACCAGGCTTTCGAAAATCACATCGAATTTTGCTTTCTCTTCTACCTAGTTGGTAAGAAATAGCCTGAATAAGTAAAAAAGTGTGCCTGTGTAAGTTTCAAAAATAACAGTGACTAACACACTGACTGATTTGCTTCTAAATATATTACTTCAAACCCTGTGCAATTTCTACTACAAACTAAAAATACCTTCTGCTATAGTGTGCTCAGTTAGATACAATGGATCCAGTGTGCATTTTAGTTGGTCAAATGAGTTGTAAAGCAATCAAACTTGGTAAATTGAAACCTGATTTATGTTCATGAACTGACAGAAAACACTGAACATCTGTGAAAGTGGCTCTACAATGCACATCAACAAGGAACCGTTTCCCATTTTATTGGTGCATTATTTTTTATGTGCTTGACTAGAACCCACATAGGCATTATTCAGTAACAGCATGATGTCACGGGGGAGTTAGTTTCTAAAACACACACTGCAAAAGGAGCCTATAGGCTTGCACAAGAGGAGTGCATTTATTGCTACTGACAAATGCAGAACTGATGTCAAAAATACGTTTCTATTGCCTGTTTGCACTCGGCAGGTGTCGGAAAGGTGATTTGGCAAAGAGAATGTCATGCCTTTTAGCTAAGACCTTCCAGCGATAGACATAAGCGGCAAAGCTTATCTATAGGCACAGAGGAAAGTGAGGACTGCGAATAAGGCCTAAAGAGAGCCATTTAAAGGAACGTACGGGTAGATTTCATCCCAGGAAGGAGGCTCAAAGAGCAGCTTATCTCAGATTTACACTTTCAATAAATCTTCCCAAAACCTCAAGTAACATGATAGCACCAGGAAAACCCAAAAGGCAAAATTACTGAACAAAAGTAAAGAACCAATATGGAGTTGTTGGCACAGTCATACGATACTATTTTACTGGGGATTTGCCATTTTTATTTTTTGTTAACTATTGTTTGGGAAATGTCATCTGTATAAAAATCGAACCATGAATGACAGTCTGATTTGATCGGCATTAGTCCCTTCATTTCTTGCAGCATGAAAAAACTCCAGTGATCTAAACACATTAATATCCTTGTTGTAATTTAAGCAACACGTTTGTTTCCCATCACAGATTTAATCTGATTTCTGTATCACCTCTCAAGTTTCCAATAATAAAATCTCCCGTTTTATGGTGCTTTTCATGTGACAGATTAAATCCAGGGGGTGTAATGGGGACAAATCACTACCACTAGTAGGAATAGAAACAAAAAACAAGTTTTAAGAAGGGTTGGGAGAGAGAAATTAATTAAAATCGTTACTTGAACAAAATAGTTTAAGGGAAGATTAAACAGCAAAGAAAGTGACAGAACGCAACATAAAATCTACTTTCCAGTTAGAAAAGAAAACAAAAAAGCAAATCTGAGATGTAATTTTAAGCCTGATTTACAGTTGGTGGTAATAAAAAGTCCTCCAATTTAAGGAAAAAGCTATGAAATCAGAAAAAATAAACTACAGACGGATCTCCATCATAGTACTCATAGGGTGAGATATTCCTCAGATGAACAGACCTCTGAATTTAGCATCTCGGGCAAAACTCAAACCATTTCCCTTTACCACGCAATGCTACCTCAGGCCTGATTTTATATCTATTCATTTATAGCAATGGTATCAACTTTAAACTAAGTTCTCTATTCGTAAAATGTTAACATGCATCATGACACACATCACATATAAGCATGTGATTATCAGTCTGTACACTGGTGTTTATCTCTGGAGAAATCACTTTTACGCTGGAGGTTTCCACAGAACAGGGAGGATGTCGCTTCCAGTTAAATCCATCCTTGAATGTTACGTGTAGAATCTAAGCTGCTGTGTAATTGTTTTGTTTGTCGTTAAACACGCAGAGAGGAGGAGTAACCACTAACAAAGACAAGGCAATGAAGGGCTTATTCACTATTCCAATAAATCTTCTTGTTTATTTGGTACAAAGACATCTTTCCAAAAGAAAAGCTCTCAGGAGTTTAAATCAATATAATGCGTGGTACAGTATGAGAAACTGTGTTGGGTGATAACCACTGTTATCAGGAATTGTAACCACTGTTATCAGGAATTGTAACCACTGTTATCAGGAATTGTAACCACTGTTATTAGGAATTGTAACAAAGTGGTGAATACCACGCCAGACAAGACAGTGACTTGATACAAATCCCTAGCAATTCAATTGAGATTCAATATATTATAGTCAACCTACATGTATTTATGTGTAAACACGGAAAAGCAACATGAGTAGTAAAAGACTACTTGGGCAATAAATCTATATTATTGTAAAATATTGGAGAATGAGTGTTCAGCCCTATTTATTAGTTTCTGTGGTTTTACAGCTCCACTTTACATTCATTTGAGACTACAAAGAAGTCTCCATGTAACTGGAGTACGGGGTCTAGCTTTGCCTTTTGACAGGTCCACGTGGTACACGGTATGAGGAGATGGAGGAAGCTTTGAGAAATTTACTAAATCAAATGATTTTGGAGAGTATGATTCAGTTCTTTTTTTGTATGGTCCTGTGATTAGAAAGTAGAGTATTGTAGGTGTTAGGTTTTTAATGGGCTCTTGGCATACAGTGTAGGGTTTTGAGGGGTGGTTTTACTTTGCCACTCTTCTAGAACCTTTATTAGCCTACAAGCTGTTCGTGTTGTGCGCGCACATACTTTTACATATTACCTACATGCATATAGAAATACAGTCGTCATTGAATGCATCGTTATGGTTAGGTCTCACTTTCCATTGTAAAGCATATTTTTTGGTATGCTAAAAACTTGTGTTGTTTAAAAAATCTCTTTGTGAGGTAATGACCATTCCATTTAAGAAGCGGTATGGCATGAGTGGTGAATTTTAGTTTTCCCTTAAACATTTTGACTTCACTTTAACAATGTATCAATATTTTTCAGTGTATTTGGGAGGTTTTTATAAACTAATATTAGACTTTTGAGAAAAGGTTTACTATAACTTGCTGATAAAGTACAGCCTCATATACTCGTTGCCTTTAATACTAAAGCTTTGGAGCACATAATATGCACAGATATATTACACTGCCAAATTTTAATGCCGTTCTTGTATTAATCTGAAGGGGTCACTTGCATAAATATGCATGCTATGTTTAATGACTTTCTTAGGACCAGAATCCATTTTATCCAGTGTTGTACATTTACTGCCTCAGGCAGTACAGCATAGCCTTGGGCCCTATGTTGGCAATCAAAAGGGTAATTATACGAAGGCTGTGTGCTCATCTATATGTTTATATATCATGTTAACGTAACATCGAAGTAACAGTTTCTGCTGCGTTCTCATCTTCCAATTGACTTATATTGGGAATAAAATGTGTAAAAATGCCTGTAATCTGAACAGAATTTAGCATTCTGTGTTTTGAGCAAAAGCCCTGGATTTTGAATCGACAATTGCCATTTGCTTGATTTTGCTTGGCTGTACACAATTTTAGCATTAAACACGTTACACTTTAGGCCCCAAAGTTTTGCAATTTATTCTACGTTACTTTTAGCAAAGAGTTTTTTTGTGAATAGTCACACAAACACACATAAATACATAACAGACAAATGAACCTTCCGATGAGTGACATGGTATGCCCCTGCATCTGTCTGTGGTACAAACTCATTCATTGTCAGACTTTGAACAACTTTGTGCCGAAACCATGAGGGTCTGTGCAAACATATTTTGTAGTCAACACAAAAAAACAGGCCTACTCCCACACAGCATCACATTAAAGTAAACAACTCCAGAATGTCCTAAATAACTTACCCGGACAGACCAATGCGCCTCCGTGGGAGGGGGAGGAGTGACCATTAGGGGGCTACTAGTGTCTCTCTAAAAAGTACAAAAAAGGCATTCATTATTTTGTCCCATAACCTATTCAAAATTCAATAAGTTAGAGCATGCAAACTTAGGAAATGGTACATGCGCACATTTAGCAATATTTTCCCGCATTTTTCAGTTCCATTAAAACTTTTGTTTGTGTTTAATAGTGAAAAGAGTGGTATGAATTTCTAGAAAGGTGCTATGGCTTCTCTGAGGGCTGATGCAGAGTTTGAAATTATACCAGCTTTCTGAAAAGTAGGCATAGAAAGCAAACATGGACATAGCTGCATGAATGCAACATCAATGAAATAAAGAAAAACACTCACAAACTTAGGCGGCGGCAGTGCCAGACTTAAACTGCTCATGGCAACTTCATGGCCATTTTGTGCACAGGCAACAAGGCGCAATGCCACGTAAAATCCCTACAAAATACAAATCAAAGAGTGTTAGGAAAGAATATCACATGCTATGAATAAGCAAGCCATGTACAGTTTATATAGTGCAAACAATTTACAGGACAACTTGGTCAATTTAAACTTGGCATAACTATTGGTATTTTAGATAACAGACAGGATGACAGCTTTAGCAACTGAAATACAGCATGAACTTAAGGAGAACAAGTCTCCCAATGCTGCCCTCTTCATCCATACCAATGAGTTTCTCTCCTCTCTGGAGAAGCCACTCTAGTCCCACCTCAAGTCTGTCTGGAACTTTGAGGACAAAGGCCTTTGAAACTGAAGTTTCTGAATATGGCCTATTTCAGGAACAAAGGGATTGCAAAATAATTGAAGCATTTCTGCTTTATGTCAACTGTGACAAGATACAAGGCATACCCTCAAAGAGACTAATACAG
Organism: Lissotriton vulgaris; assembly: GCF_964263255.1. Taxonomy (NCBI): domain Eukaryota; kingdom Metazoa; phylum Chordata; class Amphibia; order Caudata; family Salamandridae; genus Lissotriton; species Lissotriton vulgaris. Next base: position 316,169 of record NW_028250769.1, on the reverse strand, counting down.
CAGCATGATTAGAAGAAAGATCAAAGTACACTGCCTGCTTAGCACTGACATCAGAGGGGGAAATTGTTTGGTTAGGTGTTTTTTTTTCACTTTTCATCTGCTTCAGAAAAGTGAGTATCTACGTTGGCTTTTTGAGGAATACCAGCCCATGAATCTGCTTGGGGACAAACAGTGAAGTGTACTTCCACAGATGGGGAGTACAGAGACATGGAGCTACATATAGCACTCAGTAACAGACCGCTAACATCTGACATAAATCAAGCCGTCAATGATTTCTAGAACTGGTTAAACACAGCGGCTGATAAGGTTGCACCTAAGGTGGCCAAGATACCTCGACTTAAAAAGGTCTTGTCTCCCTGGTATTCGCCCAATCTCAAATTAGTAAAGATCAAGTGTAGGCAAAAGGAACGAATTTGGAGATCCCAATATGATGATGCACACAAGAAAGAATATTGCGCAGCCTTGGAAGAATACAAGGCCGCAATTATACAGGCTAAGGAATATGCTACTTACCAGTATGCATCTGTTCTTGGCATAGAGGGCTGCAGAGTGGTACATTATGAATAGATCAACATCTGGTGTTGGGCTCGGATGATTGCACTTTGTTTTTCTCTTGGAGAGTCTTTTCTCTCTTGGTGACTCCTCCCTTGGTTGGTAGTGCGCATGGGCATCGGCTCCATCCTTAGATTGTTTTGCCATAGTAGGGTTAGATGGAGTAGTATAGTAGAATACAGATAAGAGTGCCCATGTAAGTGTATCTAAATAAGATAATGTTGGAACAGACACAGGTTTCCGGGGAGGCTGGGAGGGCATGTACCACTCTGCAGCCCTCTATGCCAAGAACAGATGCATACTGGTAAGTAGCATATTCCGTTCGAGGCATATGGGCTGCAGATGGTACATTATGAATAGACTATATAGCAGTTCTCTCCCTAGCGGTGGTCGCCCGTGTCTGTTGCAACTGTCTGAAACAATGTTTTTAATACTGCTTGTCCCACTCTAGCTTGTTGTGTTGTGTGCACATCTACACAATAGTGTTTTGTGAAGGTGTGCGGTGTAACCCAGGTAGCCGCTTTGCATATGTCATCTAGTGGAATGTTTCCCAGAAATGCCATAGATGCTCCTAGTTTACGTGTAGAGTGAGCTCTAGGAGGAACAGTTAATGTTCTCTTTGCCTTTAAGTAGCATATTTGAATGCATTTTACAATCCATCTGGCAATGCCCGCTTTGGAGATGGGATTGCCTTTATGTGTGGGAGAAAACGCAACAAATAGCTGTTTTGTCTTTCTGAAAGTTTGTGTTCTTTCTATATAGTACAATATGGCCCTTCTAACATCCAGTGTATGTAGGGCTCTTTCAGCTACTGTTTGTGGTTTTGGAAAGAAAACCGGTAATTCCACTGACTGATTGATGTGGAATGCTGAAATAACCTTCGGTAAGAATTTTGGGTTTGTTCTAAGAACCACTTTATTTTGGTGTAGCTGCATAAATGGTTCTTGAATCGTAAAAGCCTGCAGTTCACTTACTCTTCTAAGTGACGTGATAGCTATGAGGAAGGCTACCTTCCATGTGAGGAATTGTATTTCACACCTATGCATAGGTTCAAATGGTGGCCCCATTAGTCTGGTAAGCACTATGTTGAGATTCCAGACTGGGGAAGGTGGTCTTCTTGGTGGAATGACTCTTTTGAGTCCTTCCATGAAAGCTTTAATTGCTGGTACTTTGAACAGTGACAGATGTTGTCTGTTTTGTAGGTATGCCGCTATGGCTGCTAGATGAACTCTGATAGAGGTATATGCTAGATTACATTGCTGTAAGTGTAACAAATAGCAAATGATTTGTTTAGTGGATGCGTCCAGAGGGTTGATGTGCTTACTGTTACAGTGTATAGCAAACCTCTTCCATTTTGCTGCATAGCATGCTCTGGTGGTAGGACGTCTTGCTTGTTTAATGATTTCCATGCATTCTGGTGGTAAATCTAAATATCCAAACTCTATGACCTCAGGAGCCAGATCGCTAGGTTCAGTTGTTTGGGATCTGGGTGCATTATTTCTCCATGGTTCTGTGTAAGATGCATGGGTAATAACCTTAGCTTTTGATGTGGTACTTGTGAGAGTTGTAGCAGCGTGGTGAACCACGGCTGTCTTGCCCACGTGGGTGCCACTAGTATCATTGTCATTGAATGTTGCTGCAGTTTCCGAACCAGTAATGGAATTAGTGGTAGAGGGAACGCGTAAGCAAATCTGTTGGACCAATTTATCCACAGTGCATTGCCCTGGGACCTTTGGTGTGGGTACCTGGATGCGAATTCTTTGCATTTTGCGTTCTGATGATTGGCAAACAGATCTATCTCTGGTTGCCCCCATTTTTGGAAGAATGGCTGTAGTATTTGGTCGTGCAGCTCCCATTCGTGTACTTGTTCTGACTGTCTGCTTAGGATGTCTGCTATTTGGTTTTGAACTCCTGGTAGGTGTTCCGCTAACAGGTAGATCTTTTGAGGAATGGCCCATCTCCATATGTCCTGTGCTAGTCTGGACAGTTGGAGAGAGTGTGTCCCCCCCTGTTTTTGAATATAATACATTGCAGTCATGTTGTCTGTTCTGATCAGGACTGCTTTGCCTGTTATTTGCATTTGGAAAGCTTTTAGTGCTAGAAATATTGCTAATAGCTCTAGGTAGTTGATGTGGGTTGGGGTATGCTATTGCCTTTTCTGTGTCTACTGTAGCCCCCAGGTATTGCTGAATCTGGTTTGGTTGCAGGTGTGATTTTTTGTAGTTCACCGTGAACCCTAGGTGGTGCAGCAATTGAATTGTCTTCTGTGTGTTGTGAAGACATTCTTCCTTTGACTTGGCCTTTATTAGCCAATCATCCAAGTATGGGAAGACATGTATTTGTTGTCTTCTCAGGTGTGCTGCCACCACAGCTAGGCATTTTGTGAAAACTCTCGGTGCTGTTGTGACACCGAATGGAAGGACTTTGAACTGGTAGTGTTGTCCTTCTAACACAAACCTTAGGTATTTTCTGTGGGCTTTGTGAATTGGGATATGAAAGTAAGCGTCTTTTAGATCCAGTGTAGAAAGAAAGTCCCCTTTCTTCAGTAAAGGGAGTACTTGTTGGAGCGTGACCATGTGGAAGTGCTCCGAATTTATGTAAGCATTGAGAGGTCTGAGGTCTAATATTGGTCGTAGGGACCCGTCCTTTTTGGGGATCAGGAAGTATAGAGAGTATACTCCTGTGCCCTGTTGATCTTTTGGGACCTTCTCTATTGCATGCTTTTGTAGAAGTGCTAGCACTTCTTCTCTTAACAATGTCAGATGATCCTGACTCATTGGACGCTGTTTGGGGGGGATGTTTGGTGGGGTATCTGTGAGTTCTAGGCAATAACCATGTTGGATAATTTGTCTCACCCACTTGTCTGACGTGATGTTTTCCCAGACAGGTAGGAACTGTGATAGACGTCCCCCGACCGGTGTTATGTGGTCTGGGGGGAGTTCTATGAAGTCACTGTTTTGGTGTTGAGGCGTTGCGGTTATTATTATTTCCGCGGCCTCTTCCCTTATTGTTGTTACCTCTGTAACTGCCTCTTGAATTACCTCTGGGTGATGTTGGTGTGAAAGATGTGGATTGCTGATTCGTTCCTGTGTTCTTTGAGCCCCCTCTATAGGTGGATCTACGAAAGGAACCTCTGTGTGTTGGCTGTTGCAATGCTCCCATTGACTTAGCCGTTTCCGTATCTTTCTTCATTTTCTCTAATGTCTCGTCTGTGCTTGAACCAAACAATGTCTTCTGATCAAATGGTTTGTTCAGTAGGGCTGTTTGTACCTCTTGTTTGAATCCTGAGATTCTAAGCCATGCGTGCCTTCTTAGCATGACACTAGTGTTAATCGATCTTGCTGCAGTGTCTGCTGCGTCTAATGCACATTTAATGGAAGTATTTGTTATTATTTTACCTTCCTGTATTAATTGGTCTGCCTTCTTCTGATGTTCCTTTGGGAGATGTGTAAGAAGTTTTTCTAACTCATCGTAATGTGCCCTGTCGTAACGTGCGAGTAGTGCTTGTGTATTGGCTATACGCCAGCTATTCGCTGCCTGTGATGCTACTCTTTTACCTGATGCATCTATTAACTTTGACTCTTTATCTGGTGGAGGAGCCTCTCCTGTAGATAATGAGTTTGCTCTTTTACGAGCGTTTGAGACCACCAGCGAGTCTAGCGGTACATGCCCTCTAATAAATATTGGGTCCTTTGGGGCCGCTTTGTATTTTTTATCAATTCTTGGGTTTAACACCCTGGCTCTCACTGGGTTTTCGAATATCTCATCTGTGTGAGTAAGAAGACCTTTCAACATAGGAAGAGTACCTGATGTTCTCTGTGCATTAGGTAGAGTCTCTAACAAGAAATCCTCTATTTGAGGTTCTGTATGTATATCTACCTTATGGTATTTTGCTGCCCTATTAATGAGCTGCACAAAACCTGTGTTATCATCAGGTGGTGAAGGCTTTGAGGGATATAGCTCTGGGTCGTTGTCCTCATCTGACCCTACATCATAATTTTCCCATGGATCCTCCTCATCTGGGATAGTTTCGTCATCCCCTTGAGGTTCTCCCTCCCCTAGCTCACTGTCTACATCTGACTGAGGTGTAGCTGGTCTTGGTGTGGAAGGTGTAGGAATATTTGGCCTATTGTGAGGAATAGGAGAAGAGGGTGTTACTCTAGGACGAGGAGAAGCAGGAGGAGTTATATTCGTCCCCATTGTTCTCTTTTTTGAAGGAAGAGGTTTATCTTCTGACTGTTCACTCTTTCTCTTCTTTGTGACCACTTTCCCAGTTTGTGGATCAATAAACAAGATCTTTTGTTTGGGATCTGTCTGTTGCTCCTGAATCGGTACCGAGGGTCCTGGTTCCGAGAGGTGCTTTTGTTTTCGATCGTCAGATCTTGTTGTTTTCGACACCGAATGTTTGCTCGATTCCGACTTTCTTGGTATCGAGTGTCTCTTGGGCGATAAGTCATATTTATGTTTCGACATGGAATGTTTCGATCCCGAGCTCTCCTTTGTATGTAGCCTCGGTGCCGAAGTCGATGTCGCCCTTTTCTCGGATCCGACAGGGTGGGAGTCCGAGTGTTTCGGTTTCAGTTTCGGTTTCGTTGCCGGGCCCGAGGGCGGGGCGTCGGAAACTTTTTTCAGCGGTTTGACCGGGCCCGAGGGCGGGGTCGTTACCGCACGGGGGTCGGTTTTTCGGTAAGGGGACGTCGTCACTCACGGTTTGTTGCTCGATGAGTTCTTCAACCTCCGACTGGTCCCCTTCCGACCCCGACTGGTCCTCTTCTTCCTCGATTTGTTCGTCTCCGAACAGCTCCGGGATCACTTCCGCCTGCATTCTGGAAACCTCGTGTCTTCGAGCTCGACGATTTCTAATCGTTAGCTTGGAGGAGAATGCTGCGCAGGCTTCGCAGTCCCTGGATTCGTGTTCAGGCGATAGACAGAGGTTGCACACCTCGTGTAGGTCCTTGTGTGGGAACTTAGCACCACACGTTGGACATTTTTTGAATGGAGTCCTTTCCATGGACTCCGGGCTTGACTGCGTCGAGAAAGGCCTCCTGTTCTTCGACGTAGATTCAAGTTTTTCTCTTCTATTTTGAATTTGTAACGCGTCGGAATGGAAATGAACGCGTTCGAATAACAATACCGTCGAATTGGAAAGGGAATACGCGCCGAAAATCACTTTCTTGTGAAGTTGATCTGGAGCGTCTCGATCTTCATCCGAACCCGATGGCGGAAAAAAACAATCTAAGGATGGAGCCGATGCCCATGCGCACTACCAACCAAGGGAGGAGTCACCAAGAGACAAAAGACTCTCCAAGAGAAAAACAAAGTGCAATCATCCGAGCCCAACACCAGATGGCGATCTATTCATAATGTACCATCTGCAGCCCATATGCCTCGAACAGCTATTTACTATACTACTAAAATCCAAAAAGCCGCTAACTCCTCAAAAGAATTATTTTAAACAGTCACTGCTCCGCTGAAATGCCCGCGTGATGCAATGTTTACACCTGATCAAAAATTTGTGGACAAATTAGAGGCTTTTTTCCAAAGCAAGGTGCAATCTGTATACGACAGTCTGGAAAAATCAACAAATAACACAGGAGCAGAAGCCCTAGCTCAATCTGAATTTAGGGTAGGCCATTAAGGTTTGCTATCCTTTCCACTAATTACAGAAGAAAAGGTAGCGGAATTGGTGCTAAACATTAAATCTGGCTCCCCACTGGATCCCTGCCCATCATATATACTACAATTGGCCCCAGAGGAGATCAGTGTATCCCTATCCCCAGTAATAAATAAAATTTGTCTGTAGGAGTCTTTCCCGAAGCATGGAAGAAAGCATGTATTCGTCCCCTTTAAAAAAGCCTAAGTTGGATCCACTTGACTATCATCCTATTTCCTGTTTACCTTTTGCTGCCAAAGTGTTGGAGAAAGTAATAAATCTGGAACTAACATCATTTCTGGAAACCAATAACATCTTAGATACCTCGCAACACGATTTCCATTCAAAACACTCTACGGAGACAGTGTTGATCATGGCAACAGAGGAGATCCGTAAGGTGATTGATGAAGAGGGAAGAGCGGTACTGGTCCTGATCGATCTAACAGCAGCCTGTGATACAGTAAACCATACGGTATTAAATCAAAGGCTACAGGATGCAGGTATCAGCGGTACAGCTCTCTCCCTCCTATCATCCTTTCTATCATCTAGAAAACAAATGATCTCTTGGGATGGATACCGATCGGAGGAATCCTCCCTTCCTGGTGGAGTCCCTCAAGGTTTGGCCTTGTCACCAACACTCTTTAACATTTACGTAGCCCCTCTGACTAGACTGGTGAAGAACTATGGCTTTACATTGGTGTCCTACGCCGATGATACTCAGCTCATAGTTTCTGTAACTGAGTCTGCAGATACTAGAGCAGCTGACTTCTGTAAATGTACCTCAGCTCTGATGACCTGAATGCGTTCAAACTTCTTGAAGTTGAACGCCGCAAAAACGGAAATCTTGGAGTTTGGTGCGAAAGATTCTATCTGGAATCAGCTGTGGTGGCCTAGTACTGCTGGCACCTGCCCAGTGCCAGTCATAAAGGCCAGGAATTCGGGAGTTATGTTTGATAAAAATCTCACCTGGGCGTCGCAGATCAATCAGGTTTCGTCCGCATACTTCTTCACTTTAAGGGGCTTGAGAAAGATTCTCCCTTATATTCCTTTCTCCCTAAGGAAAACAGTGGTTGTAGTCACCGTTTTTACCAGAATTGACTATTGTAATGCCCTCTATCTGGGAATGGGTGTTTCCCAATTGGACAAAAGTCAGTCTATCCAGAATGCGGCAGCCAGAGTCTTGCTGGGATTGCCTAAGCATCAGCCGACATCGAAAGCGATAAAAAATCTCCACTGGCTTCCGGTACGAAAACGCATTGAATTCAAATAAATAAATCACTCTGCCTGGTGCACAAAGCTCTGTTTGGAACTGGGGCCCAGGATGTGCAAGCTCTGTTCTCACATTACTCTCCTCCCCGGACTCTAAGGTCATCCACTCTTGGCCTTGTACAAATCCCAAAGATAAAAAGAGGATGTTGCGGAGGAAAGCGGTTCTCCTTTCTAGCACCCAAACTCTGGAACACGCTACTAGTACATTTGAGAAGATTACCTCACAGATTGGCATTCAGGAAAAAAATCAAAACATGGCTCTTTTGCCAACACTAAAGTATGTGTTTTATATCTTAGCTTATCTTTACCACAGCGCCAAGACGCCTCGGCAGTAGTGCGCTTTACAAGTACCGTCAGTGAGTCAGTCATATAGTTAAAGCCAGGCCGTACTTGTGTGTGAGTACTTTTTAAAATAGTCCTCATCGCACAATCTGTGTAGTACTTAAAACAAAAGACCTGGCATATTGATTTCCTATATAGACAGGGCGAAGTGTATTATATACCCCTAAATATTTATAATGAATACTAATAGCTCAGAATGAGGAGCTGAGTTTAGATTATAGGGAACAGACTAGCAAGAAAGAGCATTTCTGCTCAGCTGAGATCTAAAGTACAGCTGAAATGAAAAAGATGGGAAATGAGATCGACCAATTGTCCACTGAAATTATGGACCCGCAGAGTTTAGGGGTAGAGATGAAATGCTGGGGAAAACCTTTGGCACTGTAGAGGGCACCGCTGAAAAAGTAGGAGTCCAAGGGGATGCAGAATAGCAGCAACGTGAGACCCAAGTCAGCATTTGCCTCTCTTCTCCCTTTTGCATTTCTTCTTACTTTTGTTAGTCCTATGCACCAAAAAAGGACTATTCAAGTTGGGTTGTGGCACCAGATAGTGTAGTTGTATTTTAATTCCTCCTCTCTTCTTACATATGGTGTGCCTAAAATTGACTTTCTGAGTGTACTTCAATGCAGTGTACCAGACCCAGAAAGCACTGCTTCCAACTGACAGATACCCAAACTTAGAGGGAGATTGGCTCAAGGTGGGAGTAATTGTTATAAGAGTTGAACACATTTTTTCATATTTACTGAGAACAACCTGTACAGAGTGTTATGTATTGTTAGGAGTTTGGAAAGGATGATAGACAGAGCTCTCCAGCTGAAAGGAGGCATGCCAAGAGACTGGTTTCTCCAACACCCTTCTCATGTCTGTGCCTTTAGAAACAGACATCGTAGGAGCCATGATATCACAGGTAGCTGATAGGGTTCACATCCCCTGGTGAAAGAAGAGAATTAGTAAGATGAAGTGAAAACACAGCTCTTCATTTGAAAACATGCCTCTGCAGTGTAGTGATGTCAGTCAGTAATTCCAGTAGCAGCCACAAAGTATGCAGCACTGGGGGACTTGCTCGTAACTATTTTTCTTGCTTCGGGAGTTGGATTCCCCTCTTCTGCAGCTTCCAAAAAAGCAGTAAGATGACCCAGAGGAATCTGTGTGATGTAGTTTGGCCTGAAAAGCAGTAGCCTAAATCCTAAATCAATATGGTTGACAAGTCTATTGTTATGATAGGATGTTCTCCTTTGTTTCCCCTTCTGTCTCTCGCCTCTTCCATAGAGGCGGACAAAGATACTATTCCCGCAGACTAACCGGTGTCCCTGAAGTACCACAATATGCTGTTTCCTGAAGCCAGAGGCAGTGAGAAGCCTGCCTAATCCTAACCAACACTCAATGTCTGCAGGTGATCTTTGTCAGTTCCTTTTTCAGAATCCTCCTTCATCATCACACTGGTGCCTGACAAGTTCATGATCGGAGACATTAAATTACAGAGCTGTGAATGCCAAATGCAACCCTAAAAAAATAACTAGAACAAACAAACAAGTTCCTTAGCTTCCATAAGCTCTTTCTGGTGTATACTCTATCTAACTGCAGATTCCTCATCTTTTGAATTTCCGCAGCTGCCAGACTGGATTAGGAAAGTATCGTAGCAATTGCTCCTGTGAGCCAGCAGGTGGCACCATCGGACTCTTAGTAGACCTTGATCCACCTATGGTAGTGATGGCTGTTCATTCATCTGGTGCTCTTTTGTGCACTTGATGTAAAAACAGTTCTAATTGGTCCAGAAGATGAAGCCGCTCCTGCACCTTAGAGAGGCGAATTGGAGCGAAAAAGGCAGGGAGAGCAATGGACTGGCCCGAATGAAAGGGCTAAATATATTTCTGCAAAAAGGAAGTGTGAGTCTGCGGTAGCAAGTATCCAGCAAAACAGTGGTGTATAGAGGTTGCACTGACAGCGCTTGGAGCTCGCTGACATGCCACAGAAAACTAATATAAATGAGAAATACCATCTTGATGGTCAGTACATTTGGGTTGTTGCATGGGCTCGAAAGGCGTGTACGTTGAAATGTAAGCATCACATTAAGGCACCACAGAGTCATAACGAAATGTGCAGGGAAAAACATGCATGTGAGACCCTCAAAAAAGATAACACAACTGGTGACTTGAACAAAGAAAGTTAATCAACCAAATGTAGGATGGCAAAAAGGGCTGACAAATAACATTTAACAGTTCTAACTGCAAAGCCTTGCTATGTCATAGACAGAACAAATACCAAAAGATCTGAAAGTTTGGATTGCAGAGGGTCAACTTGACGTTTGCCACACCAGACCACAACCCTCGCCCAACGACTGGAAAAAGGAAGATGGGAGACCTGAAGCCAGACTGGGTCCTAGAGCAGTCCAGCGACTTGGAGCAGGAACAGGTCTGCTGTCTTAAGCGCAACCTACCTCACTTTGTGAGCTGAGCAATATATAGCATCACCTCTTGCTCCTGGGTTGCCTTTGGTTTATCAAAGACTATTTATCGCATTCCTGCCGTCGCAGCATGGTTTGAAACGTATGGTTTTTAGATGGATCATTTCCCTAGCGCACTGTCTTTTTTGGGTGAAAAATGCAATTTGTCATCAATGAAAATCAACAAAATCAGAAGCATGTGCTGAATACATTTGCTGAGCTTTTATATAAGAAATTATCTTTAGACAAAATTAATTCTATAGTAAGCATTAGAAATGTTTTCATCTGTAACTGGTGTGTTTCTGTTTATCTGGTGCTCTGAAAGCCCCATGGCCCAATAAGATCTTAGAGGTGCCATCTTTAGGTTAGATGTATTCTGGAAACAACACTGGGAAAGGAAAATAGCAACACCTAAACTGGGTTTACCCTAGGAAAAAAAGGATTTGGTGGATTACAAATAGGGACATTGAGAGAATCTGCAACTGACTTATAAATAGCCCTTTGCCCTTTGAGGGTCTCTAGGCATAGGCCTCATTTAGGACTCTGAATTTCCCAAACTCACCATCCAGTTCAGCAACACTGGCAGATGCTAGCTTTCCTCAAGAGGAGGCCGCTTTCCAACTTGCAGCCTCTCAGTATGCCTGAACCTTTTATGAAGAGATGTACGGACAACCTCCTGTTTAGGACAGCCCATAAAAACCCACATATTTTCCAACTTCTCTCTTTCCAGTGCAATTATGCACCAGCGCAATGTAGCGCATCGAGCTATAAACGTTTGATGATGTAATACATACCAAAGTAAACTGCTGGCTGATTACCATATCACTTCAAGTGAATGGCAAATTAAGAAATGAGAAAAAAAAGCCCAGAGAAGCATGCTGTAGGAAAGAATGCTCCCCAGCGCCCACTGACATCCAATTCTCATCACATGTACTTCCAAATCTGCAATTGCACTCCATAACCAAGACACAAGCTGTAGGAGGGTTGGTACTTAATCACTAATTATCTTTCAATCCAACAGTCAGTAATTCATGTATCTGCAAACAATGGAGAGAGTGCTCCTCGTGGTAGCTCAGCATCTAACTAAATACTGAGATATATTAGTGCTTGCCAAAATCTGTTTTACTACTGAGGACTGAACTTGATTACGACTTATTAGCCCTAATGAAGTCGTTGGAAATGATCCACGAGACGAAACATGTGTTGCCTGCATTCTGTTGTGACTGGCTGTGATATTACCTATTAGAAATTCTGGCGCTTGGAATAAAACAAAGAAATTACCATAACTACAGACTTCTGGATTTACTTTGGAATGGACATTTGCTCAGGATAAGATTTGGTGTGTATTGTTATTTTGGGATTCAATCTCTAAACCTTGGAACGTTGGGTGGACGTTCCACGTATCCTTGGAGCAGACTTTGGCATTTTCATTGTACTACATTGCACTGACAAAAGCAGGAGTTGGCCTTGACACTTTTAGACTGTTGTAATATTTCAATATTATTGTTTAAAGAATAGACCAATAATCATTCTACTTCTCGTATATTTTACACACAGAACACCCGTCAGGACCCCCGGTTACACTAGAGTGGTGGAACCAAACAGTGTTTACGTTTTAATGATAAAATATGAAGGTCCATCAGACATATGTATCTCCACTTACGCTGTATACTTGTATCTACCTGTTTGTCTAAGTACCCTTTTGCTTCTGGATCGGCCAAGTCCCATATCTGTGAAAACAAGAAAGGGAATGGTTGTCAAATGAGTCAGGGAACTTTTAATGTTGCATCAATTTTGCTGCTCACATTCTAAACTTGCATCAGAATGAGACGGCTCATCAGGAGGAAACTGCAAATACATGGAACTCTGTGTAACCTTCAGAAACCGAGCACAATATTAGGAATATAGTAGGTGCTGTCAAGATTAAATCACAAGCAGGAGGGAGCCAGCCTTGTGCCTCCATCTATCAGATGAGTTAGGCCAAAAGGTTCAACTAAACCAGACTACAACATCCAGACCACCTTAGGAGTGAGAATGTGGTCCATCAAACATTCAGTGATCTGATAAATTTAAGTGCATTCTGCGGAGTACAATTAGACACTGACTCCATATCACTGGGTCATGTTCCAACAGTCGCCTAGGTCAAAGCTTTGCGTGACCACAGTATTTACCAGGAGTGGTAGAGGGCCATTGGCTAAGCTATACAGTGCTTCCTGAATTACACAACAAATCTGAATGGCATAAAGGACACCAGAAGAGCATAAACGACCATCACCATGTAATATTTAGAGCATGTGATACTTTGTTACATTAACAAAGCAACGTGCAACTCTAATCCACCAGAAGAGCATCAGAGAAGAGCAAAGAAAGAAAAAGGTGGCAGCTGCAAAGTATTACCGTTCAGCTGATGACACTAGAAAAAGTGAGAGAAGTTGATATGAAACATGTAAAACGACTGGATGAATCTGGGACTTGGTATTGGAGGCTATTCAATGGCAAAAAATACATGTTGAGCACAACAACCACTTCAAGTTTTAAACCACTGAAGTACAATGTGTTCTTGTCTTTTCAATGGTTGTACACAGTTTGCTATTCCCTTAGCCAACAATACAAGATCCAAAGGTTTCTAAGTTGACAATGGCCCATAGCAATGTCTGCACTCTCAGTCAGCAGAAAAGGCATGCATTTGAAAGCTGTAGAGGAGGGTAGCTAATATGCCATGTCTGCATCATTAGTGTGCCACCTGTTATTATTGGCAACAGAGACAGAGCATTAGCACAGGAAATCAGACGGTGATGTGTGGTGGAAGAGGCAGACAGGTGCCCAGGCACATCCCAGGTTTACGACAGATTCAGTTAAGTGTCTGGTGAATGGTTATGAGGGGGCGTGGCCACGGCGGCGATCGGAATGGCTGCCTTTCCGTGAAGCTCCTCCACGCGGGCTCCTGACGGCGGCGGCTGGGATGTAAACCGCCGCTCTTGCTCCCCACATCCTTGCGGATCCGAACACTGATGTCGCCCGATCATCTGGGTGAATTGGGAGAACGCGGGAGCGGCCTGCGGAGAGTGCACGGCGGAGGAGAAGCGGGGCCTTCGGACCCTGGCGACATCTTCTCTCACTGTGCCGGATCGCTGGCGAGTGCCGCGCGGGCCTGGTCGCCGGGCCTTCGACCCCACAAGCGTTTCCTGCGGGGTTTCTTGCGCGCTGCCCGTCCGCTTCGGGCTCCCGGGTGGGTGCTGCTGGTTCCCGGTGCGGTCTCGGCCCATGGGCCTGGGCGGTACAGTGACCGGGGCCTCGATTTGCGGGCCTGGGCCGGATGCTGGGTGGCGGGCGGGGACTCTCGCGGGGGTACGGCGGGGGTGTGCAAGCTCGGCAGTTGGGCGGCCGGGGGCGCCGCTAGGCGATTTCGGCGGCCCCACCTCAGAAGCACTCGTGGGGCCCTTCAACCCCTCCATTCCTCCTGCTCTGGGCGACGGGAGAGGGCCGCTCCCCGCTCCACTACATACTGAAGGTGCATTCTGTACTTTTAACCAGACCTTGGAGCTAGTGCCCTGCTGAGGCTGACCTGGTCCTCATTCACCTGGACCGTGCACAATTCGGTCGCTGAGACCCTACTGTTGGTGGTACTTTCTGGAACTGTCTGGAGCTTGGTGTTATTCTGCCGCTCTCTCCTATTGCCGAGCTACCCTCGCCGCCTCTCCCGACTCAACTACGCCCTCCGGGCTACCGTGGAGATGGGGAAGAGAGATCCTAACCAGCGGAAACTTAGCTTCGACAAGACCCACCTTCTTGCTACGGACCCCCCACCTGGTTCGGCGGCCGGGGCCTCCAGCTCTACTGACTTGAGGGACGCGACGGCTATGGTCGCCACCATGATGGGTGAAATGCGCGCCAGCTTCAAGGCGCTAGACACCCGCTTCGACAGTCTGGAGCAAAAGCTAGCAGACATGGGCTCCAAGGTGCAGGCCCATGACAGAAGACTCGATGTGGCTGAATCACGGATATCAGACATAGAAGATGGCGCATCAAAATCGCTTAAGAGACTGGAGCGGGTTGAGAAAATACTTAAAGACGTGGCCATCAAAAACGAGGACTTGGAAGCGAGTAGCCGGCGCAATAACATTCGTATTCTTGGTGTGGTGGAGACGACGGCCACGGGTCGGTTCGACACCTTTGTTGAAACTCTTCTGATCGAGCTATTTGGCAGAGACACCTTCACAGCGGGCTTTGTAGTTGAGCGTGCACATAGGTCTCTGGGGCCTAAACCTCGCCCAGGCCAACTACCACGACCCATTATCGCCAGAATCATGAACTTCCGCGACCGCGACGCTGTGCTGCGTGCGGCACGCGAGGCTGGAGAAATACAATGGCAGGGCAGTAAGCTGTCCTTTTTCCCTGATTTCACACTGATGGTCCAAGAGGCACGTCGCAAATATAACAGAGTTAAATCCACCCTCCGGAACTTAGGCCTGAAATATGGTATGCTATACCCAGCTAGGTTGAAGGTGGATGTGAACGGCAGATTCCGTATTTTTGACTCTCCCACGGAAGCGCAAGATTTCTGCCATGACTACAAAAAACAGGGCTCATCGGCAGCTACCAGTTCACCACCGAACACTCCACCTAAATGACACACAAGCCAGCGCTGACCTTTTTGCTGAAACTGGCCAGGGCTGACCGCTCAGCATTGATTTCTGTTGCACCCTTCCAACGATTATTGACTGGTCTCCGGTTTGGAAACCACTTGTTGGGAAGCCCGCCTGGAGTAGCGTTGCTACCCCTGATGGCGCGGGCCATGTTGTTTCTTTTTTCTGGGGCTTTATCACATTTTTGTTTGCAGTTATACTATTTCTTTGAATGGTTATTAACTTTTATACTTTGCACTACTGCTCAGCTATGGTCCGGGGATTGCCTCTCGTGGGATTCTGGGAGGCTGGGAGGTGGGTGGGGGATGGGATATGTTTTGTTTCTGTGGTCATGTATGTTAGAGCTTAGCTGCGGGTATCGTTGGAGCAAACTGTCGTATGCACACTTGTTGCAGAATATCTTAACTGTGGAGGTATGGCCAGGATAGGTCTACAGTCTGGGCCGTCCAGACTGACTTTGATCTCTTGGAACGTGCGTGGTTTAAACACCACAAGGAAACGCAAACAGGTGCTAGCTTATGCGGCGCGACATGGGGTGGATGTCCTCTTTCTGCAAGAGACTCATTTGGTGCAGCCGGACGTGGCCTTGGTGGCCAGAGGGTGGGGGTCGCATAAAGTGTTTTCCTGCTATAGTAGATATGCTTGAGGTGCAGCGATACTTGTGCATAAACGTGTCCCGTTTGTAATGACCAGCAGCAAAACTGATGAGGAGGGCAGATATGCGCTTATTATGGGAGTGCTGTTTGGATACAAGATCGCACTGAGGGAGTCTACGGCCCCAACGTGGATTCCCCTGCCTTTTTCCAGGACCTGCAGATGACGCTGCTTCACTCCGACATTGATTTGTTGGTTTGGGGGAAGACTAACATATTGATGAATTCTGATAGGGACAGCACTTCTCCCTCTCCTGACTGCAAACCAAAGTCCCGCGCAGTACTGGCGGAAATCTGCTCCCACTTTTCCCTAGTGGACATAGAGGCTAGACTGCACCACCACACACCTGCTTACACGCATCACTCTGGCTTCCACAATACAAGCACTAGAATTGATTATTGGCTCCTCTCCCCGGGTATTGCGGGATGGGTGGATGGCCTTTCCACGCTACCTCGCACCCTGTCACACCACTCTCCCATTGTTTTGACTCTAGCGGTCCCCAGACTGGGGCGGTACAAACGACAATGGCGATTTCCTGGTAGGGCTCTGCTAGATCCGACTTTTAAAGAGGACATACGCACCGCCATTGACGACTACTTCGACATAAACACAGGCTCTGTTACCTCCGGGTCCACGCTATGGGAAGGCTTTAAAGCTACATTACGTGGGGTTTGCATCACCAAACGAGTAGGGTCCCTGCGCGAGATTCGCTCCACCTTGACCCGCATTGAAACAGACATCACTACGATAGAGAAGGAGATACTTGATGATCCATCGGTGGATCGTGAGGCTAAACGCCTTGAGCTACTTTTAGAATTTCGGGACACAGCAGATAGAGAGCTGAAGTTCATGGGTAAATACTACACTGCGCGGCAGTATGGCGACGGTGACAGGCCAGGCAAACTCTTAGCGCAAATGCTTCGACCGCCTTACCAAGCTGCTTACATTATCGAGGTGATTGACGCCCGGGGTACACGACAACACTCCACTCCCGATATATCCAACACCTTTCTATCATATTACAAAACCCTTTACACTTCCACGCTCACGGGGAACATCTCCACCCGGGACCGTATTTGAATGAAATAGCCATGGGGTACCTAGAGAAAAACTTTCAGGAGTTTTTGGCCATGCCCATTACACCGGATTTTATAATTGAGGCAATTGACTCCTTGCGGAGCTCTTCTGCTCTTGGCCTTGACGGCTGCACAGCCGACTTTTATAAGGAATACAAGGAGGAACTTGTCCAGAAACTTGTCGAGGTATACTCGGAGGCACTTGAGGCGGACATTCTTCCACCTACGGTCCGGGAAGCGGTTATTGTTTTACTACCCAAGCAAGGCAGTGACCTCTCGTTGTGCAGCTCCTACAGACCCCTATCCCTCTTAAACTTGGACTACAAAATTCTGGCCAAAGTCCTTGCAATTCGTTTAGCGCTTCTAGTGGAAACTATAATTTCGCCGGCTCAGTCCGGATTTGTACCACACCGATCCACTTCTCTAAACCTTCGGACACTGTTTTCCGTTTTACACAGAATAGAGCCCTCCACACCGGCTGCAGCAGTGTTCCTGGACGTGGAGAAAGCGTTCGACACCCTGGAATGGCCCTTTTTTTTGTCAATTATGAGGAGAATGGGGGTGCCTGCTATGTTTGTAGCGACTGTGGAGTTGTTGTATTCGGCTCCCACCGCCCGGATACGACTAAACGGCACCATTACTGACAGCTTCACACTTTCACGTGGCACCCGCCAGGGGTGTCCACTATCCCCGCTCCTGTTCATCATTGCGATGGACCCCCTGGTGCGACACTTCCAAGAGAAACATCTCCACCGTGGGCTCCAGTTTCGCACCGGACCACTGCTGGTCTCGTTATATGCCGATGACACTGTTTTGTATGTTCAGACTCCCCAGTCCAACCTGAAGCCTTTATTGATTGAGATTTCCCACTTTGGAGACTACTCGGGCCTTAAAATAAATTGGCATAAGTCAGTAATTTTCCCGCTCACCCCCTCCACCGTGCAGTGGTCCTGCTCGTTCCCTCTTGAATGGAGCACTGACTCCATGAAATATTTGGGTGTACACGTTCACCTTGACACGGTATCTATTTTCAGATTGAATTACGGCCACGCCCTTGATTTTTTGGAAGACAATACGGAGCGCTGGATTCGCCTCCCTGCTGTCCATGGCTGGTCAGATTGCCATTATTAAAATGATAGTCCTCCCCCGGTTCTTGTATTTATTTAACAATATTCTGATCCCCCTCACCAAGATTTTTTTTTCCCAACTTCGCTCCTCACTTCTGCGTCTGATATGGAGAGGCAAGAACCCACATGTGGCCTGGCGAATATTAACACTCCCTTACGAACAGGGCGGCTTCGGAGTACCAGACTTCTTTCTGTATTACTTGGTCGTACAAAGGTCGTACGCATACCCTTGGTTTCACCCGGATGCCAGGATTCCTCATTTGAGACCAGAGGCTGACTTGGCGCTCCCTGTGGCCCTCTCTTCCGTCCTTCCTAGGGGACTCCCCCGAGACCCGCAAGACATACAGCCTTTGTCCACTACTTGTTGGGCTTGGGACAAAATTCGACGTCTCTTACTCCTCGAGAAACTATACTCGACTGAACTGCTGTTGCCCAACCCCCACTGGCTCCCCATCACAGGCGAATCGGTGGTGCAGCGCACGCTATCCAAATATCAACTACACACTGTCGGGGACCTTTTCCCGGACGGCCATGCCTTTTCCCTTACAGAAGATCACCGCTTCACGGACAGGACTTTTATGGACTCATTCACGCTGACTAGACTTCGCTCAATGCTCAGGGCTGAATTCTCCACGTTCCCGCTCCCTCCTGATGACACCCCGGCGCTCACATTCATAATACAGAACCAAACAGGGGCGCATGTCGTATCTAAGTTATATAAGCTGTGCCTGGCCTCAGTTCCCTCACTTGACTCTAAGGTGCGCGCTGATTGGGAGGGCGACCTGGGTACCTAAATCACGGATGATCAATGGGCTGCATGTTGTGCCACCACAAGAGATGTGTCCATTAACACCAGACATAAACTTATACATTTTAAGTTCCAGATGCGGGCGTACCACACTCCCGCACTTGCCCATAGAATTGACCCCAGCAGACCACACACTTGCCCTAAATGCAAAGGCCCGCAGGCTGATTTTGCCCATCTTTCCTGGACTTGTCAGAAATTGCACACCTACTGGCTGCAAGTACACCAGGTTTTGGGGGAAATACTTGGCATGCACCTGCAACCCATCCCTGAAATTGCGCTGCTTGGTTACGTCGCTAACTTCCCGCGCCCGCTTCGAAAACTGGCGTCCATTGGCCTCCTTTTAGCTAAACGTGAAGTGGCGCTGCTCTGGTGTGCTAGGCGCGCTCCAACGGTCCACGCTTGGCTCCGTAGTATGGCTTACTGTAATGTTAATTGCGCTGAGTACTCCGAGACTGTTCCTATCGCCTTCAGACCGCTAGATATATGGGGGCCATACCGGAAATATATTGCGAAGCTAGCTCAGGAGACACAATTCCAATCTGTCAACTCCTTTGTCCCTGCGGGGGTGGGATAGGAAAAGCCACACTACCACTCGGGAGCTACCTTAAGCGCTATTTATCACTTGGTACATGCATGACTGACATTGCTAAGCCACGGAACTGGCCGCCCAAGTCACTTGCTGAATGTTCCCTGAGACCGCATTGGGTGTTACCTTTCTCACTGTGGGGTTCCGAAATTACCTTTGTGGAGTTTTGACAGATGACCGGCCTGTATCTGAAAGTTTTGATGTTCCATTCTCAATGTGCCATGCTGTGGAAAAATCTGAATTTTGTGCTGACTGACCTGCTTGATTGGGCTTGCAACATTATCGTCTTGTATCATTCTTTGTACGTGGATGACCGCTTTTTGTTCAGTTATCATATGATTTCCCTTTTTCTTTCTCGTTTTGTTAAAAAAGCAAAAATGTACCATCGTAATGAGTCATTCAGATAGTTTGCAATCCCACTGTGATATACTCAATTCTCGTTTGTTTAACCGAACAGTGCCTCTCTATATTTGCATTGTCACATTTGTATGTAATGATTGGATTGCTTTCCTGTGCAATAAACAGATTTACAAAAAAAAAAAATGTCTGGTGAATGGTTAACCATTTGTTTACATGGCTAACTCTGACATGGAGGTACTACAGCACAGAGTATTTAAACATGCTTCTGCTTAAGGAATACATTTATCTAATAAAATATGGGTCATAGATCTATGCTGAAGAACCCTGAACAATGTGTCATGGGGATCATAGCAACCCAACAACAGTATGCGACCAGCCCGGGAAGCTCTGATCCAGTTTATGGTTAGTCAGCAAGTGGAAGTGTGAAGGTTTTTTAATCCTGAGAGGGATAAATGGTTTGCTTAGTAATACTTGAGGGTTCTAATCTGCACTGGTCCCCGGGATACACCCACATTTTCCTGGCATTAAGGGGATCATAGATGATGCGGATTCACTCCGGTATGTTGCTATTCAACGAGGTATCATTTTACAAAAGTGTGCCTGTTAGCAGGATTTTTTTACCTGTATACAAAACTGAACTTCAGCAAATTCCCAAAAGGTTCTTATAATTAGAAAATATTTTTGTTAAACTGTGAAAAGCCATCTTACTTTTCTGCAGAAATGAAATTATTAGATTTACATTTCTGATTGAATATTTGCAACATTTGCAGTACAGTTTGTGAAAATGGAATAAAAAACGAGCCACTGAAGACACTATAATTGGCAAAGAAATGCAATTTTCTAAACATTTAGCACAGTAAAGTTTTAGAAAGTGCAAGAAATTCTGACATTGGCAGTGCTTGGTGTAAAAACCAGCTTGTTAAGATATAAGAAATAAAGATTGAAGGATTGATTTGTTACCAAGTGTGAGAAGTTGGCCTGATATGTAGTGTTTCCAATTCTGGAACCACTTGGTATCAGTCCAAACAAACCCCAAAGATGTCTGGTTGTAAGTCAACCTTGTTAGACAAGCTATCCTAGTGGTAGCATGGACTAAGCAGCCTTAAAGGCTTAACTTAAGAGGTCGTGTTAAGCGAGCTGTTTTACCACATACAATCCTGTAATCAAATGAAAGGACACCACACAAGTATATATTATAAAAATATATGTATTTATTTCTAAATTACTCCCCAGTACTCTTTATGAGGAAAGGGGCACAAGCGTTAAATCAAAAGCACAGTATAACATACAAAGTTGCACAATTTTGGATAAGGGCCGGTGGCCACTTAAACCATATACTAAAAAAAGTGGTATAAGAGATACCAATCGAACAGTGGTTAGGCCTAGGGCCTAGAGATTCGCTGGGAGCAGTCAGGACTAGCAATGCTGAAGTCGGGAGTAGCCCACGGAACTCGGGTGCAGCACGGAAAGTGCGGCTTGCACCAATGCAATGTCAATGGTGCGTAAAAGTTACACAAAGTGAGTTAAAAGATACTTCCGCTGAACCTAGAGGAACAAAACTTTAGACACAGACCCTAGAGGTGTGTACCAGTGTGGGAACACCGGCGTTGCAATGTTACCTCACCCACAGGCCGTGGGTGCACAGGGTCGAAGTGGCATCGGGTTTTGACACGCAGGCTCTTGGTGCTTGAAGCTGTTGCAGCTGCAGGCGATGTGAAGCAGAAGTGTCCGGTGCGATCCAAGGGTGGATCGAAGTAGAAAAGTACCTGAAAGCAGAGGGGACGGAGTCTGGGTCACTCAGCAGTGACCAGGGTGGAACCAGGACGGAACCAGGCAATGTCGGGCGCAATCAGGTGGTTGTCGATAGGCTTCTCTCCGCTGTCACGTGGGCTCTGGGGCATCTGCGACGTCCAGGAGCGGGTCACGATCTGTCCCACGTAGGCTCTCGCCGTCAGCACTGTCGGCTTCAAGATTGCAGCAAACAGCACTTGGCAAAAGCAATCCACGCGGAACCGGGAGATTGCTTATCACTCGAACCAGGAGGGTCAGAGTGGGGGCTCCTTTTCACAGGAGCTGGTGCAGATCTGGAGCAACCAGAAAAGCAAGTTGTATTTCAGTTTTCGTCGGCACAGGGGCCACAAGCCAGCTGGCAAGTGACCGGGCCAACGCGTCGAGCCGCCACAAGCAGAAGGGCCCCACGCAGCACTCGTCGAGTGTGGAGGGGGTAGCTTTGGTGCAAGTGTAGCTCGGGGTGGGGGCTTCTCAAACCCCGGTGCACAGCTTCGAGGATCACTCGTGGGCTGCACGGTCAGCGTCTCGTGGCCTTTTCAAGATGGCGTGCCCCACGCTTCCGGTCGCCTCCACTGGTCTCAGCTCTGCAGGGACTGTGGATCGGGCTGGGAGAAGGCAGGCAAGCTTGATCTCGTCGATCTCTGTCGCTCGAGTTCCGGCGGGAACTGCGACAAAGCAAGGGTCGAGGGCTGGATGGTGCCTGTTTGCACAGGGTGGTCACTCCTTGACCACAAGGGAGATTCTTCCGTCTTCTATGTTGAGTAGAAAGTCGAAGGGTCCAGAATTAGTTTCTTATGTTTCTTCAGGATGATCTGAGTTGCATTGGCACTGCTCCCACTCTTATTCGAATCTGGTGGGCTGGACATCCTGCTAGGTCCCCTCCTATGGGTGGGACCCAGGAAGGGGGTGGTTACACCCCTTTCCTTTGATCCAGGCCGCGCTGGGACAGGGGCTGGGAGGCCCCAGAACCGGTTTGGCCGGATTATGCAAGGGGCAGCCTTGTGCTCCCCAGGCAGTGTCTGGTTTCTTTGAAACCTCCCTACTACAATCCACTATCTCCTGTCTGGGGTGGTTTAACACTGCCCTGCGACAGGAAACCCTTTGTCCAGGCCACCATTTGCTGAGTTTCGGTCAGCAGCAGGAGGCCAGACCCGTGTCTGTGGCAGGGGCATCCATTTTGTGGATCTGAGGCTCATTTTAAATCAACCGCGTTTCAGTAAAGTAACATGTCTTATCCCTCTAGAAGGGTGGAATGCTACCCCCGTCGCCAGAACTGGCGAGGGGGTAGTATTCCAATTCGTATGACACCTTACACGACATGTTTTGATAAAGCCAAACCAAAGTTGCTATATAACCGCGAGGATTATAAGGCGCTTAAGAGTATATGGTATGGCATTATCCCGGATCAGCTTAGGGAGTTGTTCCCGACAGCTGCAGACAGGCTCAGCTCATGCCAGAGCTCCATCTCACATAAAACCATGCACTCTGCCCCCAGGATTGATGAGGCCTTCCATAGGAGTGGCTTACAGGCTATATATGTGTCCAGATATAGGTTTAGATATAGGTATACTATATCTAAGCAAGGGGTGATTACACCCACTTGCCCCAGCTGAGTGATCAGCCAGTTGTGTCAATTTAAGAACCAGCCAGGGGTGGCAAAAGCTATGCTTCAGCCCCTGGTAGGCCTTGGTGGCACCTATGCCCTGAGCACCTATAGTGCATAGTACAGGGGTTGACAAGGAGTCCATTTCCAATTGTGGTATGTACCTATAGCACATGAATTATAAATTTAGAGAGAGAACAGCAGGCTGGGGGTCTGATTAGCAGGCCCACAGCCTCAGTAAGTCGAAAACCAGTGAAGCAAAAAGCAAAAATTGGGGTGACCATAGGATAGCAGACCCTACTCTCCTACACAACCCCCCCCCCCCCCAAACGCAGGGACATTAAACTTAACCTTGACCAGATAAGTCTTCATGTTCTAAGTGGAAGTACCTGGAGAGACCATCTGCATTACCATGGTCAGTCCCTGGGCGGTGCTCCACTGTAAAGTCCATCCCCTGTAGGGAAATGGACCACCTGAGCAGTTTGGGATTTTCACCCTTCATCTGATTTAGCCACAAGAGGGGCTTATGGTCTGTCTGAATTAGGAAGTGAGTACCAAACAAGTATGGCCTTAACTTCTTCAGAGCCCAAACCACAGCAAAGGCCTCCCTCTCAATAGCCGACCAACGTTTCTCCCTGGGGGTCAGCCTTCTGCTAATAAAAGCAATCGGCTGGTCTTGACCATCTTGATTAAGTTGTGAAAGCACAGCTCCCACCCCCAACTCAGAAGCATCTGTCTGTACAATGAACTGTTTGGAGTAGTCAGGACTCTTCAGGATAGGTGCAGAGCACATGGCCTTCTTCAGGTCATCAAATGCCTTTTGACAGCTAACTGTCCACTGAACCTTTTTGGGCATCTTCTTGGATGTCAAGTCATTCAATGGTGTCACAATGGACCCATAGTTCTTTACAAATTTTCTGTAATACCCAGTCAGGCCCAAGAAGGCTCTGACTTGTGTCTGGGTAGTTGGAGGAGCCCAGTCCTGTATGGTCTGGATCTTGCTCTCCAGTGGTTGAACTTGACCCCCACCTACTAGGTGGCCCAAGTACACAACCTTGCTCTGCCCTATCTGGCACTTAGTAGCCTTGATAGTCAGGCCTGCCTTTTGCAGGGCCTCCAGAACCTTCTTCAGGTGGATCAGGTGATCCTCCCAGGTGGAGCTAAAGACAGCAATATCATCTAGATATGCTGCACAAAAGTCATCCAACCCAGCAAGGACTTGATTCACCAACCTTTGGAAGGTGGCAGGTGCATTCTTCAAACCAAAGGGCATTCGACAAATTGATAATGTCCACTAGGGGTAGAGAATGCTGTTTTGGCTTTTGACTCTTCAGCTAGTCTGATTTGCCAGTAGCCAGCTGTCAAATCAAATGTGCTCAGAAACTTGGCAGAAGCCAATTTATCAATGAGCTCATCTGCTCTTGGAATGGGATGAGCATCTGTCCTAGTGACAGCATTGAGACCTCTGTAGTCCACACAAAACCTCATTTCTCTCTTCCCATCTTTGGTATGAGGTTTTGGCACAAGGACCACTGGGCTAGCCCATGGGCTCTCTGATGGCTCAATCACTCCAAGCTCCAACATCTTTTGCACCTCAGCCTTTATACAATCCCTGACATGGTCAGGTTGCCTGTAGATCTTATTCTTCACAGGCAGACTGTCACCAGTGTCCACCTCATGGGTGCACCAGTTAGTCTGGCTGGGTGTGAGTGAAAACATATGTCTGTGGGCCTGCAACACCTGTCTGCAGTCCACCTGTTGCTGCTCAGTGAGGCTGCCTGCCAAGGCTACTCCATCAACTGAACCATCATCAGGGTTCTGGGAAAGCAGGTCTGGGAGAGGGTCACTCTCTTCCTCCTGATCCCCATCTGTGGCCATGAGGAGACTCATGTCCTCCCTGTCAACAAATGCTTTCAAACGGTTTACATGGAGCACCCTGTGGGGGCTCCTAGGGGTACCAAAGTCAACCACATAGGTGACTTCTCCCTTTCTCTCAATGATAGGGTAGGGTCCAGTCCATTGGTCCTGGAGAGCTGCTGGGCCCACTGGGTCCAACACCCACACCTTCTGCCCTGGCTGGAACTCAACCAGAACAGCCTTTTGGTCATGCCAAGCTTTCTGTAATTCTTGACTGGCCTCAAGGTTTTTGGATGCTCTCTCCATGTATTCAGCCATCCTGGAGCGGAGACCAAGTACATAGTCCACAATGTCTAGTTTAGGCTTTTTGAGAGGTAACTCCCATCCTTCCTTCACCAAACTCAATGGACCCCTTACAGGGTGGCCAAACAAAAGTTCAAAAGGGCTGTAGCCAACCCCCTTCTGTGGGACCTCTCTGTAAGCAAAGAGCAAGCAGGGTAAAAGGATGTCCCATTTCCGCCTAAGCTTCTCTGGTAAACCTTTTATCATTCCCTTTAGGGTCTTGTTGAACCTTTCAACAAGCCCATTGCACTGTGGATGGTAGGGTGTGGTAAACTTATAGTTTACTCCACACTCTTTCCACATTGCTTTCAAGTATCCAGACATAAAGTTGGTACCTCTGTCTGAAAGAACCTCCTTTGGAAAGCCCACTCTTGAGAAAACTGCAATGAGGGCTTTTGCCACCACAGGAGCTGTGGTGGTCCTCAGGGGAATTGCCTCTGGGTACCTGGTGGCATGATCCACTACCACCAGTATAAATCTGTGCCCAGATGCTGTTGGAGGATCCATGGGACCCACAATGTCTATTCCAACTCTTTCAAAGGGTACCCCCACCACAGGTAGTGGTATCAGGGGGGCCTTTGTTGTGCCACCTGACTTACCACTGGCTTGGCAAGTGACACAGGAGCGACAAAACTCCTTGACATTTTCTGACATGTGAGGCCAGTGAAAGTGTGGAACAAGCCTGTCCCAAGTCTTATTCTGGCCTAGGTGTCCTGCAAGGGGAATATCATGGGCCAAGGTAAGAAGGAAACCCCTAAACTTCAAAGGTATAACCAACCTCCTGGTTGTGCCAGGCTTGGGGTCTCTAGCCTCTGAATAAAGGAGTCCTTCATCCCAATACACTCTATGGGTACCTTGAGCATTCCCTGCAGCCTCAGCAGCAGCTTGCTGTCTGAGGGGTTCAAGTGAAGGGCATCTAATTGGGCCTGCCCCAGGTCTGCCCTTGAGGGTCCCCCTGTCCCCAGAAACTCAACCTGGTCAGGTTCAAGCTCCTCTGAGACAGTCTCCTCTTGGACTGCAGAATCAGTTTCCTGTGAAACTTGATCCTCAACCTGGGGCAAGTGGGAAGGCACAGCCTTAACCCTCTTGCTCCTTCTCTTGGGTTGTGGTTGGTCTATTGTTTCAAGATCCACCACTGGTTCAGGAAGGCACTTCTTAGCCTGAGACCTTGTCACTGCAAGGACATGAGCTGAAATCCCTAGCATTTCTGCATGAGTCCTGTACTCCACTTCTGACCAAACTGAGCTTTCAAGATCATTGCCTAACAGACAGTCTACTGGGAGGTCCGCACTCACAACAACTTTCTTTAGGCCATCAACCCCTCCCCAGGAGAAGTTCACAACAGCCACACTATGTGAAGTAGTGGAGTTGCTTGCATTGGTCACTAGGTAACTTTCACCTAGTACAATCTGACCAGGGTCCACAAAGTCAGGTGTCACCATAGTGACACTGGCACAAGTGTCCCTGTAGGCCTGAGCCAGTTTCTCATTGATTAAGGGAGTCTGCCTATATTTGCCCAGGTTACTGGGGCTTACTGCAGTGGTCAAAGATAAGTCCACATCATATAGGAGAACTGCCTGTGTGGGGATTCTGACTAGGCCAGATTCCACCTCAGTACCCAGGGTCAACCCTACTAAACCCTTTGGCTGTGTACCACCACTGCTAACTGTACTAGGGGGTGCAGGTGCTTTAGGAGCTGCAGTGGTGGGGACTGGATTGTTCTTAGTGCATTCACTGCCCCAGTGTGAAACTGATTTGCAGGTATTACACCAAGGTTTCTTTGGGCCATCATTCTTCTTTTTCTTGTTTTCGTTTTGGGAACCCCCCTCCTTATTGCTAGTTTGGGGGCCTGAAGACTTCTGGTCCTTTTCTTTATCTTTCTGATTCCCACCCTTCTGGTCTGTTTTCTTCTGGTCACCTTGGTTCTGGTTTTTCTGCTTAATCCTTGTTCTGACCCATTTGTCTGCCTTCTTTCCCAATTCTTGGGGAGAGGTCAAATCAGAGTCAACAAGGTATTGATGCAACAGCTGGTTCTGACAGTTATTAAGGATCTGCTCTCTCATCATAAGATTGTACAATCCTGTATAGTCTGAAACTTTACTTCCCTGCAGCCAACCCTCCAGAGCCTTAGTGGCACAATCAACAAAATCAGTCCAGTCCCGAGTCCGTGCTTTTTGGGTGTCTCTGAACAACAACCTGTATTGCTCAGTGGTTAGGCCAAACCCTTCAATAAGAGCACTCTTCAGAACAGAGTAGTTTTTGGCATCCTCAGGTCTAACAGTGAGGAGCCTGTCCCTCCCTTTCTCAGAAAAGGAGTACCATAAAATTGCTGCCCACTGATCCTCAGGGACCTGCTGTACCATGCAGGCCCTCTCAAGAGCAGTCATCCATTTGTGGATGTCATCCCCTTCCTTGTAGGGGGGCACAATTTTTGTCAGGTTTCTATTGTCATAGGCCCTGTCTTTTTCTTTAGGAACTTTGCTGCCACCAGTGGCATCTAAGCCACTCAATTTCTGCTCCCTTGCCAAGGTAAGTTTAGCTTGAGCCAAGGTAAGCTTAGCTTGAGCCAGGGCTACCTCCTCCCTCTCTATCTGGAGTTGGACAGCCCTCATTCTGGCCCTATGCTCTTTCCTCTGGGAGGGAGTCATCCCTCTCTGAGATTCTCTTGAGGCACTAGAAAGATGAGAATCCCCTGATTGAGATCTCACCCTCCTGTTACCTGGGAGAATTTGGTTATGAGATCTGGAGTGGTGCTGGCCCTCTCCATTCTCATGTAGGTCTAGGTTGGCCTGGTTAAGCCTGGCAACCTGTACCTGGTTTCCCCTCTGATCCTGATCTTCAGGCTCTTCTACATCTGAGCCTTCCTCTTCCTCTTCCTCCTCCTCTTCTTCATCATCTGGAAGATCCTCATTCTCAGGGGAGTTTATCCCTTCACCTGATTCTAAGGGAGCCTGACTCACCTTATCTAAGTCATCCTTTTCTAGGAGAGCTATTAGGGAAGGAATGGTAGGGCCTCTGCCCTTTTTTAGCCCCCTGGCTGTGCACAAGGCACTCAGGTCTTTGTGGCTAAGGTTGTCATATCTGGATGTTGCCCCTATAGGGTCAACTGTTACAGGAGCAGAGCCTGAGGCTCTACCTGTATCAGACATGACTGCTAGTGAGGTGTAAGTGATGCACTTACCTACACTGAGTGTTTTCCTACTGTACCTTGCTAGTGAGTTGTAGCCAGGGTGTGCTAATCCCTTTAATCTACAACTACTAAGTTCAGTAGAACTTAATATGCTAAGCTTTTGATTTATATGTACCTAAGGTACTTGATGTGATCTTTCAATTTGATGTAAAGATTGCAATGGTAAAACAAACAGCAAGCTCAAATCCGCACCGCTGCACACCAATGTGAGAAGTTGGCCTGATCTGTAGTGTTTCCAATTCTGGAACCACTTGGTATCAGTCCAAACAAACCCCAAAGATGTCTGGTTGTAAGTCAACCTTGTTAGACAAGCTATCCTAGTGGTAGCATGGACTAAGCAGCCTTAAAGGCTTAACTTAAGAGGTCGTGTTAAGCGAGCTGTTTTACCGCATACAATCCTGTAATCAAATGAAAGGACACCACACAAGTATATATTATAAAAATATATGTATTTATTTCTAAATTACTCCCCAGTACTCTTTATGAGGAAAGGGGCACAAGCGTTAAATCAAAAGCACAGTATAACATACAAAGTTGCACAATTTTGGATAAGGGCCGGTGGCCACTTAAACCATATACTAAAAAAAGTGGTATAAGAGATACCAATCGAACAGTGGTTAGGCCTAGGGCCTAGAGATTCGCTGGGAGCAGTCAGGACTAGCAATGCTGAAGTCGGGAGTAGCCCACGGAACTCGGGTGCAGCACGGAAAGTGCGGCTTGCACCAATGCAATGTCAATGGTGCGTAAAAGTTACACAAAGTGAGTTAAAAGATACTTCCGCTGAACATAGAGGAACAAAACTTTAGACACAGACCCTAGAGGTGTGTACCAGTGTGGGAACACCGGCGTTGCAATGTTACCTCACCCACAGGCCGTGGGTGCACAGGGTCGAAGTGGCGTCGGGTTTTGACACGCAGGCTCTTGGTGCTTGAAGCTGTTGCAGCTGCAGGCGATGTGAAGCAGAAGTGTCCGGTGCGATCCAAGGGTGGATCGAAGTAGAAAAGTACCTGAAAGCAGAGGGGACAGAGTCTGGGTCACTCAGCAGTGACCAGGGTGGAACCAGGACGGAACCAGGCAATGTCGGGCGCAATCAGGTGGTTGTCGATAGGCTTCTCTCCGCTGTCACGTGGGCTCTGGGGCATCTGCGACGTCCAGGAGCGGGTCACGATCTGTCCCACGTAGGCTCTCGCCGTCAGCACCGTCGGCTTCAAGATTGCAGCAAACAGCACTTGGCAAAAGCAATCCACGCGGAACCGGGAGATTGCTTATCACTCGAACCAGGAGGGTCAGAGTGGGGGCTCCTTTTCACAGGAGCTGGTGCAGATCTGGAGCAACCAGAAAAGCAAGTTGTATTTCAGTTTTCGTCGGCACAGGGGCCACAAGCCAGCTGGCAAGTGACCGGGCCAACGCGTCGAGCCGCCACAAGCAGAAGGGCCCCACGCAGCACTCGTCGAGTGTGGAGGGGGTAGCTTTGGTGCAAGTGTAGCTCGGGGTGGGGGCTTCTCAAACCCCGGTGCACAGCTTCGAGGATCACTCGTGGGCTGCACGGTCAGCGTCTCGTGGCCTTTTCAAGATGGCGTGCCCCACGCTTCCGGTCGCCTCCACTGGTCTCAGCTCTGCAGGGACTGTGGATCGGGCTGGGAGAAGGCAGGCAAGCTTGATCTCGTCGATCTCTGTCGCTCGAGTTCCGGCGGGAACTGCGACAAAGCAAGGGTCGACGGCTGGATGGTGCCTGTTTGCACAGTGTGGTCACTCCTTGACCACAAGGGAGATTCTTCCGTCTTCTATGTTGAGTAGAAAGTCGAAGGGTCCAGAATTCGTTTCTTATGTTTCTTCAGGATGATCTGAGTTGCATTGGCACTGCTCCCACTCTTATTCGAATCTGGTGGGCTGGACATCCTGCTAGGTCCCCTCCTATGGGTGGGACCCAGGAAGGGGGTGGTTACACCCCTTTCCTTTGATCCAGGCCGCGCTGGGACAGGGGCTGGGAGGCCCCAGAACCGGTTTGGCCGGATTATGCAAGGGGCAGCCTTGTGCTCCCCAGGCAGTGTCTGGTTTCTTTGAAACCTCCCTACTACAATCCACTATCTCCTGTCTGGGGTGGTTTAACACCGCCCTGCGACAGGAAACCCTTTGTCCAGGCCACCATTTGCTGAGTTTCGGTCAGCAGCAGGAGGCCAGACCCGTGTCTGTGGCAGGGGCATCCATTTTGTGGATCTGAGGCTCATTTTAAATCAACCGCGTTTCAGTAAAGTAACATGTCTTATCCCTCTAGAAGGGTGGAATGCTACCCCCGTCGCCAGAACTGGCGAGGGGGTAGTATTCCAATTCGTATGACACCTTACACGACATGTTTTGATAAAGCCAAACCAAAGTTGCTATATAACCGCGAGGATTATAAGGCGCTTAAGAGTATATGGTATGGCATTATCCCGTATCAGCTTAGGGAGTTGTTCCCGACAGCTGCAGACAGGCTCAGCTCATGCCAGAGCTCCATCTCACATAAAACCACGCACTCTGCCCCCAGGATTGATGAGGCCTTCCATAGGAGTGGCTTACAGGCTATATATGTGTCCAGATATAGGTTTAGATATAGGTATACTATATCTAAGCAAGGGGTGATTACACCCACTTGCCCCAGCTGAGTGATCAGCCAGTTGTGTCAATCTAAGAACCAGCCAGGGGTGGCAAAAGCTATGCTTCAGCCCCTGGTAGGCCTTGGTGGCACCTATGCCCTGAGCACCTATAGTGCATAGTACAGGGGTTGACAAGGAGTCCATTTCCAATTGTGGTATGTACCTATAGCACATGTATTATAAATTTAGAGAGAGAACAGCAGGCTGGGGGTCTGATTAGCAGGCCCACAGCCTCAGTAAGTCGAAAACCAGTGAAGCAAAAAGCAAAAATTGGGGTGACCATAGGATAGCAGACCCTACTCTCCTACACCAAGAAGAAGTAGGAATAATAATAACCCACCTGCAATCTGTGATGATCCTACCTAACAGCAATATGTGGAAGTCAGTGATATTTATCCTTTGCCTTCTTTCCTCTCTAAATTGTTCTCTACTTCTTACCCCTCACTTGTTAGACAGAGTGATATGCTGAAGACAACACATTCAGCAAAGTCCAGATTGGAAATCGGGTTTCCTGCCTACAGAGATGACCATTTAACCACAATAACACACCTCCTACCATATCAATAGTGATTACACAATATCATATATGGAGGAGGTATTTATGTGATACTGGGTTTTTAACAATCATATAAGGTAATAAGGAAAATGCTTAAACCAGGATTGACTACTCCACGACCAGTAGGCAACTTTATTAACAGTACCTTTCCCAATATAACGTCGGAGAGGCCAGACCTTTTCAGAAACAGCGCTGCTTCGCCGGGGCCCACCTTTCCAGTATGAGTTGGATCCACCTGTGAACAAAAAACAAATCAATGCAAGATTACACAAAACAAAAGAGAAACAAATGGCTAACATTCAAAAGGAAAGCAACCTTGAGACAGAAACACAACCCTGCTTGAAACCAGTCAGCCCTCCGAAATGTAATGATACATTCCATTTGCGTCTGCAGAAACAGAGTCTTGCTTCACGGCACAAACTTTAGGATGAAAAGAATCTTTGATGTAGGATTCACAATGCAACATGGTAAAGTACAACCCTACATCATTAAATAAAGTTGCAAAGAGGAACACAGCAATTCAGAAATGTCTATAAAACAATTTATAGGGGAATATATCCCTATACGGAAGTATATGAATCTACAGACAGGAAAATAATCCCAAATGAAGACACAAAACCCCATATAGAAGAAACCCCACATGGAGGAACAAAATTGTACACAGCTGAACCAAACCCCAAGATGAACCTGACTCAATCGGTACCCAACATAGAGTAAGATTCCCATGTGGGAGTACGCAACTCAACATGGAGGAACATAACTCCACAGAGAGTTACACAATCATCTAGGGAAGAACAAAAGCCCCAATGGAGGTACACAATCCTGCATGGATTGATATAAACCCAAACAGAGGTACGTAATCCTGTATGGAGAAATATAATCCCATATGGAGGCATATCCATCATGGCGATACCCAATCCAGCATTAAGGAATTAAGCCTCGTATGGAGATGTGCACTCCTACACAACAGACTATAACCCTGTATGGAGATACCTAATAATACAAGGAGGAAAATAACCCTACATACATGTACGCAATACCACACTGAGGAACATAGCCTCACATGAAGGTATGTAATCCAACAATGTAGACCATAACCACACTCCTAAATATAGTAATAAAAACACACCTAGACATACGCAATCCTACACAAGCAAATGTAACCCAAACAAAAAAGGAGGAACCCAATCCTACATGGAGGAACATAACCCCACAAGGAGGTACGCAATCCACAGAGTAAACTAACTCCACAAGCGGTACACACATTTGTACAGAGGAAAACAAGCATGAAGGAGATGATGTGATGCTACAGAAGTTAAAATATCTGTATTAGGCAATGTAAAACAGCCCAAGAAACCACAACTCTGCGTATCAAATAAAGGTAACATTCACAATACAGAGGGATATTCCTTGTAGACATTCTTAAATAACATTCCAGCTTTTCTACTGTCAATATCTGTTGGGGTCAAACTAAGTCAAGAAGAAATGTATATATATGTATGTGTGTGTATATTATATATCCCAAAAGCAGAAACGACAATTGGCACGCCAACGAAAGCAACCTGTTTTTTCACCGGTTGAGCGCCAACTGGAAGTGTCGGAGGGCACCACCAGCGACGGGAGACTCCCGGGTAAGTGGAAAACCCAGACTAAATGCGTATTGTGTGCCTATTTGCTGCAGCGAGTGTAAAACAGCATACGTCTTTGAACAATTAAAGCGTACCGCTGTCTCTGTTTCCGAGTCAGAAACAAAACATCACTTACTTCAAGTTGAATTGTTTTTCTGAAGTGGGAAGGAACAAACATGTTCAGCAACGAATAAACCTAGCAACATCCCCACATAACAAACACGTGTCACGCAACTATCTAACGTCACAATTGAATTTGGTAATCTAAACAACATATTCTAAACCAACACCTCTTCTCAAAATGGAACAAAGAACAGCAAAACGCCTTGAAAAAGCTGAAAACATGTTCTCTAAAAATGCGACTGGATCCAACCCATCAGCTGCGAAAAACGTGACAAATACAAACGTTAAACCAACCACGAAGCAGCTATTCCAACAACTAGAAAAACTACAGAGAAAAGAAATCTCTAAAAGCTGGGAAATAATAACACTTGACAAATATACTGAACTAGGTTTAGTCCCAAGAGGACTACGCATATTCACCTTACCAAACCATCCGGACACCAGCCCAGAAATGCTGGAAGAGTGGGGACAGAATAACATGGACTGTTCACGCAAAATGATACTCATTATCTTGAAACATGCCAGGAAAGATGTTGACAACTTACATATCAAGATAAAAGAGCTTGAAGATCAAATACAATCGCAAGGTGAAAATGAAGAAACTATGAAAAACCCACGCCAAAACATGGATAAAAACCTAGACAGACATCATAGTGAAATCCAGGAGAGAAAACAGCGTAAATTCAAACGCGATGAAGCTGACTTTGAAAACGGCACCATCTTCACGTTTGCCAAACGCTTTGATATGCTTAAGCAACAACATCAGGTGGGACCATCAAATGTACAATATGATACCACTGTTAGCGAAACCGAGTCAGAAGTGAGGGTGAACAAACCAGAGTGGCATCAAAAAGACTTACTTTTGTAGAGGAGCTTGAAATGCTCCACAAAGATCAACAAACCCCAAAGACAAGGGGAAGAGGACGTGGCAACCCAACAATGAGAGGAGGTGGAAGGGGACAAATGACAAACCCCACCCAAGGAGGAAAACCCGGAGAAGCAAGAAATCAAAGATACCCTCTCCGCAACAGGACAGTCAGAAAATAGAGGAGACATCTAAATCTAACCCCAAACTGATAATCAATCTATCAGACCACAACCTAACAACATCAGAGGAGACCCTACTAAGAAAAAGACTAACCTTTTGCCCTGACAAACATCAGGACCAAGTTGAAACTCGGATCGACATATATAAGTATGTTCGGAAACTTAAATTGAAGAAATTCTTTTCAAAAAATAAACGTGGTGAACAAACCATTCCAGCTACCGAAACTGCTCCAAACAAAGAACCTGAAACCTTTGTAGTAGCGGATGCTAGTAGTCTACAGATTGCTTTTGAATTATCGCATGAAGTCGAACAAACCGAACTAACCAACACTCAAACGCTCTCCCAAATGGGTCATGTGGTAGGAGCACGTCCTAAAACCAATCTCAAAAACAAATCAAAATTCTGTCCTGTCTTACATCCTGGCAACCGCATAGATGTCTTTCATGATCTGGTTGTGGCAGAACTGGAGACAATGAATAATACTACCAACAAAAGAGAAAATGTAACTAAAAAGGAACGTATAGCCTTAAAAAGCCTCCAGTCCAACGCAATAATAGAAATAAAACCAGCAGACAAAGGGGGAAATATCGTGATTCAAAACAAAACAGACTACCTGGAAGAAGCCTATCGCCAGCTAAACAACGAAACCAATTATGAAGTCTTGCAGCACAATCCAACTGCAAACATGACTAACAAATTACACAAATGCATACAAATATGGCAGGAAAATGGCCTAGTAAGCATGGAAGAGAACTTCTTGACAGTTGTACATCCAATAATGCCAACGATTTATTTTCTTCCGAAAATCCATAAGACTCTTGTCAAACCACCAGCGCGTCCAATAATATCCAGCTGTGGCTCACTATGCGAAAATGTATCTTCCTATGTAGACTACTTTTTGGCCCCGATAGTCCCAACACTCAGCTCCTACATCAAAGACACTGGGGATTTCCTCAGAATCATCATGGGGGTTGAGTGGCAACCAGAGTACTGGCTAGCAACCATTGATGTTGATTCGCTTTATACCTCAATCCAACGAGATATAGGATTAATTGCAACTAAATACTTCCTAAGCCAAAGACCCATATCAGAACTTCGTCATACCAACATGGTAATAGACATGATGACTTTCTGTTTGGAAAACAATGTTTTCACCTTTGACAAAAAAATCTATAGACAGACTTGCGGTTGTGCCATGGGAGTTTCCTTCTCTCCAAGCTATGCTAATCTCACCATGGGACGGTGGGAGAAAAACATAGCTTGGAGAGAAGAAAACGAACCATATACCACGGACGTGGTTATATGGCTCAGATTTATAGATGATCTGTTCCTCCTTTGGAAAGGCACGAAACAAAGACTCATGGAGTATATTGAAATCCTGAATAAAAATGAAGTTGGACTACAATTTACATCAAATATCCAAAAAAAGGAAATAGAGTTTCTTGACACGAAAATCTATGTCAAAGATAATAAATTGGAAACAACTGTCTTCAGGAAAACAACGTCAACAAACAGTGTACTACACGGAACCAGCTTTCACCCCACCTCATTGAAAAAAAGCATCCCTTATGGGGAATTTTTACGAATGAAAAGGAACTGCTCAGAAGAGAATGAAATGGAAAACAAGTTTAAAGAAACCAAAGATCGCTTTTCCAAACGTGGATACAAACACGCAGACATAACAAAAGGAGAACAAAAAGCTAGAGCCAAATCAAGAGCAGAAACTCTAATACCAAGGCACAAATCCACAGAAAATAACACGGAAGAAGACCAACCACGACTAATTCTAACCTATTCCAAGGAAAGTTACAAAATCCGACAAATTCTATTAAAATATTGGAATGTGCTCAAAAAAGACACTGAAATAGGTACTTTGATTGGTGACAAACCTCTGGTCTCATATCGCAAAGCTCCTTCTATTCAAGATACGCTAGTAAATAGCCATTTCAGGAAAATAAAAACTCAGAGCTGGCTAGAAAAAAGACAACTGGGCTTTAGCAAATGTGCAACATGCAAAGCGTGTAAAATTGGCCAAAACATCAAAACTTTACTAGATCCCAGGGGAAGAACCTTTGTGATTAAGGATAAGATAACATGTGAGTCGCAATTTGTGGTCTATCAAATACAGTGTTTTTGTGGTAAGAAATATATTGGTTCTACAATCTGTCCACTAAAAAAGAGAATTCTCGAACACACCAGAGCTATCCAGAACAATGACTCAACCTATGCAACAGCTAAACATCTAAAAACTCATCCAGGAAAAACTTGGAAAGATATGAAATATGCTGGAATTGCCATGGTTGGTGAAAATGAAAGAGGAGGTGATCGAGTCACCCGATTGAGAAGGCTTGAATCAAAGCTAATAGTAAGATTCAAAACCAGAAACCCGCGGGGCCTCAACGCCGACGAGGAACTTTATGTACACTTATAATTATGACGAATCGAACATTATCCAGAGACATACCTTTGATAAACGAGTGAATCTTTGTTTCTAAAAATAGACAATGAAATTCAATGCATGTGACAGTTATATAAGAAAAAATGTTTAAATTATCTCTGTACTGTGACTACTGTAGATCAAAGCATGAAACGGCACAATGGAACTCGCAGGCACTCAGCCATTACTCCAAACATGGACACTCAGTCCTTTACTCCCCAAGCAGTGATAATTTGCGCTACTCAACGTGAGCAAAATCAGCCACGTTATCACTAATAGTCCTTCGGACAAATATCATGCGCATTGGTAATCACTCTCTAAATACATTCATAGAGCTCTAATTGTGTCACGTAAATGCCGCGATCCGGTAAATCACAGTGCATTGTTTGGAATAATTCTGATCCAAAAACTACTGAGCCCACAATGCATCTTAACAGCCAGGTGGTGTCTACAGTTACTTAAGGTAAACAGTAATGATGGACAATTGTTTGTTACCGTGATCAGGGACAGCTTCATGTCCGAAACGCGTAGGTGGGGAACCTACAGAAAATAAACCAGTAATTCAACTAATGAAGTAGTGTGCGGCGTTTTTCTCCTTTGAGAAGTTTTTGCTGAAAACAATTACTGTGAGGGTGTCCTGAACCTTGCCGCCAGCACCAGCTACTGTTGCTCCTCTCATCTTGGGACATTTGCTCGTTGATATATATATATATACACACACACACACATATATATATATATACACACACATATATATACACACACACATATATATACACACACAAACATATATATACACACACAAACATATATATATATATATATATATATACACACACACATATATATAAATATATACATACACAAACATATATATATACACACACAAAAATATACACAAGTAAATATTTAAAAAATGTAGTGAAGAAAACACTCTTCAGTGAAACTTATTTAAAAGAATCAAAAATCCAAGAATTAACTGTTGAGTTGATGGCACCAAAGAAGACGGTCACGCATGAGAAGAATGTCTATCCCTTGTAGCCAAAGTCTGCCTTTGTTGGAAAAAAACTCTCTTAATAACCCATCTGCCACAAAACACTCAAGATCTGGCAAATGTGTGCAGACCAGAAATCTCCTTCTTGAAAGCAGATCCCATCAGATGCTGCTGCAAGACTAATGCACACTTAATCACGCTACCACTCTCCCTACGAGCTCCGACGAGGAATCTTCAGGGAATAAAGTGCCTTTTAGGCACCTTTTTACAATCAAGACGCCTGCTTCCCATACCAGTATAAGCCGCATTCACGAGCACACTGATGCTGTGGAGTTTGAATGCACTTTAGAAACAGATCCTCTGCATGGCGGAATTTGCAGTGTATGCACAAGAATGGGTGACTCTGCAAGTAGTATTTCCATTACAAACAAAATGGCTGGGCACACTGATTCTTAAACACAAGTGTAGATGCTCACTTGGAACAAGAATGTTGTTGATAATACTCAAATCCTGCCCAAGCGAGACTCATTCAAAGACCATCACTTTGTCAAACGAAAGGTTTAAGTGATTGCCGCCTGTCCCAGGTTATGTAGCTCCCGGAGGACGAACTCCCAGTTGTTTGACTGTGCAATGATCCACCGCCATGGAACGCTGGAAGGCTACCGTTGGTGAGGTTTAAGGTAGGTTAATGCGAGGTGTGTCATTTAGATCACGATGACATGCAGACCAAGCGCAAACTGGTTACAGTGTAGAAAGTAGAAACCAGGGAAAGAATCAGGGAGGAATCAAAGACAACGGGCAGAGTACAAGAGCACACGGCTATAAGGAGCCTTTACAAAACGGTCTTTCATCCGGCACTGAAAACAGCACTAGAAATCTAATTTTCCTGTACTCAAATCCCTATTCAGCTCAAATTTAAAACAGGATGCTTAATTGTGGGCAAAGTAGTCCGGAAGATCTAATCTATATTTGACAGCAATTGCATGGATTATTATTAATCTCCGGTAAATCTTTGTTTCTTTGTTATATTTTGGGCAACATATATGAAAATAAAAAAATTAGCGTGCTGGAAAAGCAGTATGGCCAACCAATAATGTAGATAAATTAGAGATGTGGGCTATATTTAGAGAGTTCTCTATCGAAGGTGAGGGATGTTTGATTTTTTTTTCTTTCTAAAACAGTGAAACAGTACTTAACAGAAGCTCTTCAATAATTCTTAACATATGGGTATTCCTCTGGTAGCATGCCATTCCTTTGCTTCGAGTTTGTCTGTGCCATTATGAAAGACGACAAACAAATTAAAATCTGTCTTAGCCGCAATACAAGGTGAACCATCCAGCCTGAAATGCTAGGCCATGGTCCCTCTGAGCAGGAACACATGCAAATTCAGGAGCACTTCTAGCCTTTAAGCCTTTCTGGTTAGATTAGTGGGAGCTCAGGACGTGCATCGGGGCACACTGCTCCAAGTAGAAGATGATTCAAATACCCATCAAAACCATGTCAGAAGAAAGTTTTTGCATGTGTCTACAGTGAGGCCTGCTCTGTGTAGCATTCCATACCACTGGTCATAGTGGATTACCTAAATGATCCATGTACCAAACACAACTCCTTTCACCAAGACCATCTCTAGATTGTGACTGGGTGTGATCCAAACGAGGTATGACTGGACTGAATGGCAACCTCGCCATATATGCTGAATTGTGCACACAAGGCCATCCTTCAGGTCTCTTTGGATGAATCTGGATATGCATCTTCCTTTCATTCTAAACATTTATTTTGCAAACAATGAATATCTTTCTTATGCTGGCCTTGGCACTCAGGCTTCCCCCTCTGAGACCGTGGTTGTCAATCTGTCATGACATCAGTAAACAGCGTAATTAGACGCACATGACTTGTTCACTGCAGCGTTGTGCTGTCCAGAGAACTGCAGACTGGCCAAACCTCAACGCCAGACTTTTCTAAAGATGAAATGGAAGCCAGGCGCAACTAAACGGCAGAGAAAGCAATAACTCAAACAAGAGTAAATGGGGTCAAGGAGTAGATTTTTCTGCAAGACCCCTCAGCTGGAAATGATCTCCTGGCACAAACACATTAGACCATACAACACAAAGCAGAAGGAATGAAGCTGGAATAAAATACACACACACCATGAGTGACATCACAGGATGCACATTCACATGGTGAGACCATAACTAAGCTGTCAAGAGGGAGACCCCCGATAGGCTAACACTGAGACCCTCCTCCTCTGCTGCTTAGTTAGTTGTTGACCTTCAGCCAATATTACTTTTGATGGCACTAATAATCCTGAGCATCCACGTACAGCTTGAGGAGCAGCGGCGCTATGTAAAATAGAAAACGGATAACACAGACGTCATACCTGCTTGTAAAAGGTTTCATATACTGGATTCCCACTGGAAAGCTGCACAAAAAAAGAACACAGCGGTGATTTAAAAATGGATAAATCAGCTATCCTGATTATCTCACAGCCTTCCTGAATGAAAGATGTTTACTATGTTCCAGGCAATCATTACAAATGATTGAAGGAATTCAATGAACGCACTCTGGTTTGTTGTTAACACAAGGCGACACAACACGTTCATCAAGTATAATGATCTTCAAAATCTCATTTCAGTGAGGTCTACAGCACTCCCTTCTGGTAGGGCAAAGAATATTATATATCTATATGTTTTTTGATTATTACATATCAAGATCCAGCTCCATAAGGGAAATATATAAATGTTTAACAAAATGTGAATTACCTCTAAAAAAAACTCGTAAGATACAATAGTTACTGCTCTATACATCACTACAATCATTACTAAAACAACATCAAACTTTGCAATATTCATTCCATTACATACCATGTAAAATAATCCCAATAAGAAACAGACACTTTAAGATTCAATTTAAAAAACAAATCTCACAATTGCAATAATTACATCTCAATGAATTACTTGAGTTATTAAAAGTAAAGCAATATCTCTCGACACACAGGCATATTTTTTAAAGTTAGAAAATAAAATCAATTTTCACTGACATTTAAAAGAGAGCCAGCACAATATTAAATTATTAATATCAAGTTTAACTTGTAGACCACAACTACAAAGCCCATGCTACTCCCCCATTCTGATTCTAAGATCCTGCGCACTCCGTATTGGATTCACTCCTAATCTTAGTCTCAAAATCTCTTTTGGTATATTTTGATCTCAAAGTGAGCTCATAAATGGAGAAGTTTCAAATACCTCCAAAAAAGACCTCAGAGGGACTACTGATCCTTTCTCTTGTAAACAGAGCTCATCTTGTTAGGAACTTTTCGAGCTGTCAAATTAATCATCTGTTTCAATTCAAATTTAGTGAGAATCATTGCCATTTCCAGGTTATGAGCCAATTTATAAAGGTCCAAGATATGCTTTCTAATATTATGGCGGCTGGGAAGCCACTTCGAAGGAGGGCCTTCCAACATATCTGGGAGAGCTTTCTTTTCCATTCCAAAATACTAAAGGAATGGAAAAATCTTAGGACACATGCCCCGACCAAAAGCTGCCGAAAAATGTGTGTTAACACCAGTACTCAAGCCTAGATCACAGAATTAGACAATACCTGAAATAATCTTTCAAATTATAGCTTTCCACTGCAGGTCTTTCCACTTATGTCCATCTTAAAGGTCTAATAGTAATGCTCTGTGTTATGTCTGTGGGATAATCTTTCCTTCCAAAGCTCTAATTAGAGGAGGAAATGAATAACCACCATATTTTTATTGAATTTTCTAAGAGATAATATTGTATTTTTCAGTTTAACTAAAATAATTGAAGAAATGTGCATGCCATGAAAATCAACATAAAGGAAGCAATTGAAAATGCCTCTGTTAGTATTATGCTTCAGTAGTTTGTCCATGTATCCAGCCCAGTAAACCACTGACTCAATAATTCACTCTAAGTGGGCTACATCCAGTGCCTGTATTAGTGAGTACCTGCAAGATTGGGGATGAAGTGCTGCAATGCTGTGGGTGTAGCGCCATCAAACGTTTGTGTCATGATGGTGATCTTTTGCCTCAAATATCTGGTATCCTGACATTGCCATTTCCAGGTTATGAGCCAATTTATAAAGGTCCAAGATATGCTTTCTAATATTATGGCGGCTGGGAAGCCACTTCGAAGGAGGGCCTTCCAACATATCTGGGAGAGCTTTCTTTTCCATTCCAAAATACTAAAGGAATGGAAAAATCTTAGGACACATGCCCCGACCAAAAGCTGCCGAAAAATGTGTGTTAACACCAGTACTCAAGCCTAGATCACAGAATTAGACAATACCTGAAATAATCTTTCAAATTATAGCTTTCCACTGCAGGTCTTTCCACTTATGTCCATCTTAAAGGTCTAATAGTAATGCTCTGTGTTATGTCTGTGGGATAATCTTTCCTTCCAAAGCTCTAATTAGAGGAGGAAATGAATAACCACCATATTTTTATTGAATTTTCTAAGAGATAATATTGTATTTTTCAGTTTAACTAAAATAATTGAAGAAATGTGCATGCCATGAAAATCAACATAAAGGAAGCAATTGAAAATGCCTCTGTTAGTATTATGCTTCAGTAGTTTGTCCATGTATCCAGCCCAGTAAACCACTGACTCAATAATTCACTCTAAGTGGGCTACATCCAGTGCCTGTATTAGTGAGTACCTGCAAGATTGGGGATGAAGTGCTGCAATGCTGTGGGTGTAGCGCCATCAAACGTTTGTGTCATGATGGTGATCTTTTGCCTCAAATATCTGGTATCCTGAAGCAACCTCTCCTCAGCAGGTCAAGCACTAGTCTCCCCCTACAGCCACCCGACCCTTTACCATCAGGCTTGAGTCATTAAACCTTTAGCAAAATGGCCACAAAGCCTGTCGCTAACTTCCTCATAAGAAACCCTCGTCATTGTCATATTCATCCGTCTGCCTTCAACACAGTAGATCTCAACATATCACTGGCAAAGCCACATTCCCGGGGCTTTACTTGCAAGACACTGAAGTGGTTTACAATCTAATTTGAAGTGCCGATGTACCCTACCTCCTCATGTTTTACCAAGTCATGTAACACTACCATTCATCCTGCGGTTCCCACGAAGCCCATTCTTTTCCCTCTACTGTACTCTACTCCATGTATTTCCAGAGCAATCAATGTTATAGT
Organism: Lissotriton vulgaris; assembly: GCF_964263255.1. Lineage (NCBI taxonomy): Eukaryota > Metazoa > Chordata > Amphibia > Caudata > Salamandridae > Lissotriton > Lissotriton vulgaris. The sequence goes on along the minus strand of NW_028250769.1, from coordinate 273,279 downwards.
TTCTCCTACAACATATTTGCTCTAGCATAAAAACGTTTCATCTAAAACACCAACAAAGATTATCAATTCAGAACAAAGTGGAGCTTTCTTTATTTTTTTTTTTTTTTTTTTTTTAAAGTTTTATATAGCGCTGACAAGATCTTTGCAGATATCAGAGCGCTTTACAGAAACAGGAGGTAGGGTAGACAAACTCTTGAAAACAATATAATATTCGGTAGTGAGTGAATTATTTGTCATGTGAAAGCCACTTGAGCGCAAAACCACTTACTGAAGAAAACAATGAACGATTGCACGAAAATGTTAACACGAGTATGACAGGTCATGGGAAAGGGAAGAATGTGGGAGGGATAGAACAGGAAGAATAGGACAGGGAAGTTTCAAAAGATTTCTCAGCACAGCAGGCGTAACCCATTTGACTTTTATAAAGTAGTCCTGTCAACATAAATATATTTTTGAGTTAATGGATTAGAAAAAGGTTATTACAATGTAGAATTGTGTATGATTCAAGTTCAGTCAAATCACTTGGTTTGAATTACAGATGTTTGTAGATTGTGCACAATTAAATCAGAAACACCACTTCGACTGCTCTCTAACTGCCCATCTTAGAATTGGCCGGAAAGAAGTAATTAAAACCACTTTGTGGTTAGAAGAGTCAATGATGGCCTGCTCAGTCAAGTGCAGTAATTGTACTTGTATTTGTCTTTATAAAACTTTATGCTAAAATGATTTTGTTTAAATGTTATGTTTTAGTATTTGATGTTTTAATTCCTTTATATTCCTGTAGGAAAGTTTACTATATTTTGGATATTCGTTTTTGGTTAACGTGTTGGATTAGTTTATATATACTGTTGATGATTTTCAATATGCTAAAACAAGAATAATGTTCGACTGACATACATGATTCGGAAAGGTTTTTCAGAAATGCAAATTATTTGAAAAAATAATTGAAAAATTAATATTAGATTCAAATAAATGTTTTACTACAATCAAAATCAGGGCCCTAGCTAAGCAAGCTAACAAACTATACTACCGTCCTACCCGGTCTCCCACTGCACTCTTGTTTCACCCGAGACCAGTGCTTCCCAAACTTTCGGGAACCACGGCCCAATTTTTAGACCGACAAAGTTTTGTGACCCACTTAGCTTTAAAGGACAAGGTGGGAGATTTTTTTATGTAACTAAAGCATTTTGTGGTAGCCCACAGTCATTCACAGGTGGCACATTTTACAGTGAAATGGCCAGTACACTTGCACAGACATACATATTTTTCTGATAAAAGTATATCACACACAAATGATAACGTGGAAATCTGGTTTAGTGAATTTTATCATGCGTGCAGCACTAAGTAAAGTATCTTTCCTTGTGATGATTGTATTAACATCTTTGTTTCCATCACACTTCAGAATAATAAAAAACGTGTTTAATTTTTTCTCTCCTAACTGCTAAATGTGTAAATTTAATTTACAGGCATTTACATTTTGTTGTGTTACAAACCAATTACAACCATTCCTTTCACACTACCTGTATCCCAATTAGACTGTCACAATTCACTTTACTTTTCTTAATCTGACTGCACAGTGCGAGGAGAATGCAAAAATCAATCCAAGGGTTAGAAAAAAACATAAGTTGCTATTTATCAGACGACACAGCCCGATATTTTACCTCGGTCTTTGAAGCACAGCAAATGTGACAAGATCTAGATTTCAAAGGCATCACTGTGTATTGCTTGGACTTTCATGAGCCATCAAAAATCTGCTTGCGACGCTGCTCCAGAAAAGGGACTGGCTTCCTCTGCAGGGTCACCTATTCAATGCGGATCAACTTCTGGAGCGGTGTCGCCTCTTGTCAGTCATGGCCTGCTGCTTCCCGTTCGGTGGTCATACCGGCACTGCAGCATGGTGTGGCAGGAGTGATGCAGCAGCTGGCGGGGACAATGCTGTGCAGGGTGCCTTCTATTGGTGATGGTGGTGCACGACAAAGGTGAAGCTGCTGGAACACATGAATATTGCTTGGGAGCCAGGCCCTCGCTTGGACATGGCTCACCAGGTAGTAAAACCCTTACTTCCTCTCGGTCTCCAATTATTGCTGCTTCTCACCACTTGGGCTACTGGGGCAAGCTGAAGTTGTGCCCTTTGTCTGTTGTAATATTTGGCCCAAGGGGTGGGGGAGTTTTCTGTTCCATCCCTCCTCTGATGGACTGAAGGAAGGATCATCGGAGGGACCTGGTTTTCCTCCCTCTTGTCTCAGAGTATCAAAAGAAGGGAGTCGAGAGCTCTTATATTATTGCTGATGTGCATGTGCACCACCTCATTTCATTAGAAGGAGGCAGGTGGGATTTGAAGTTATACCTTTCACTGTTTCGTGTTCTGCTTGACACTATATGGTCTTCTGTCATTTTCACCATTTTATTTTGTGCAAAAGTGCTATAGCAAACCTAATCAATATATAATAAAATCCCTTCCTTACCATCTTCACACAAACATACCTACCACCCAGCCCCCTTCCACATCCTCCTCCATCCTGGTGGTTTAAGCCGACAAGAGAGTACCAATCCCTCACCATGCGTAACCGATGCATCTACAGCATTAACCCCTCCCACCTGCCGCAATCTGTTGCTCAGTACATATCATGTGTCCTCCACTCCCAGATTCAGTTAAAACATCTGTTATGGATTGGAATTTTCAGTGCTGAGTTACATGCCGGTGGCTTAAATTCAACCTGGATACTAACTCATTTTCAACTCTGCATCCGTCATCTTACTTATTTGCTACAACCATCTGGTCATGTCCATAATTTGCCAATGATTGACTGCTTTATTTGCAAATTGGAATTGCAGTGATTGAGAACCACTGGTGACCAGCCGTCTCCTTCCATTATATCTCTACAGTCAATCAGTCAATTGACTTGTAGAGCGCAGCTAATCAACCATGAGGGCATCCAGGCCCTCGAAGGTAGCCGGGACTTGATTCAAACAGGCAGGTCTTCAGCTGCATCTGGAATTCTGACAAGGTGGTAGTGGTCCAGATGTGGAGGGGGGGATGCTGTTCCAGGCTGTTGCTTTGAGGTCATAGAAGGAGTGGCCTCCAGTCCTTTGATGGCATATATGTGGGTTGTCAGCTGGGAGAGGGAGGCGGAGGGAAGGTTCCTGGTACTTTGGTGGAAATGGTGGTTGATGTATGCAGGGCCGGAGTTGTGCAGTGCTTTGACTGCTTGGGTGAGGATCTTGAGTTGGCATCTCTTCTGGATGGGGAGTCAGTGGAGACTTCTTAAGTGAGCGGTGATGTGTGTTCGGTGCAGGAGGTTAAAGAGTAGTCTGGTGGCAGCGTTTGGGATGGTTTGGAGTATGTGGAGGAGATGAGTGGCGGTCCAGACATAATGTGCTTTGCCGTGATCCAGTCAGCTGGTGACGGACGAGGGCTTGAGTGACAGTGCAAGAGTCGTCTAGGGGGAGCCTTTTGAATATCTTGCACGGCATGCAAAAGACATGGAAGAAGCAGGGGGAGGTGATGGGCTTGATCTAGGGCTTCATGGTGAGCTTGCTGTTGAGGATGATGCCTAGGTTTCTGGTGTTGTCGGTGGGAGTGGGTCAAAGTTCCGAAAGCCACCAAGAGTCGTCCTATGGGGAAGATTTCTTATAAGAAGATCAAATCCTCAGTTTTGTCAGTGTTCAGTTTCAGACAATTATCTTTCATCAAGGTGGCAATGCTAGACTAGCAGGTGAGGAAGGTGTTACTGGTGATATTGCAGTCTTTGGATAGGGAGAGGATGAGTTGGGTTTCGTCTGTGTAAGTAATTATGTTGAGCCCGTGGTTCCGAACTATGTTGGCTAGTGGGGCCATATATGTGTTGAAGAGGGTTGGGCTGAGGGATGAGCAGATTATGTTCTTGCACTCAGTGGTAAAAGACGGCAGGAGTACCCGTTAAGTTCGTTATGTAAGGAAGGAAGTGATTCAGTTGAGGGCTGGGCCCTGGATACAGATGTTGTGTCGTCAGGAGATTAGGGGGTAGTGTGATACGGTGTTCAATGCTGCAGATGTGTCCAGGAGGATAATAACAGCTCTCTCTCCCCTGTTGAGTAGAGTTCGGATGATGTCAGTAGATACTATCAGGACTGTTTCTGTGCTACGGTTGCTGCGGAAGCTGGATTGGGAGTGGACCAGGACATGAAGCTTTGGAGAGTTGCTGATTGATCGTTTTCTCCATCATTTTCGCCAGAAACGGGAGCAAGCAGATGGGTCTGTAGCTGCTTATTTTGTGGGTATCAGCTTAAGGTTTTTTGAATAGGGCGCTGACTTTTGCGTGTTTCCACTCGTTCGGGTAGGTTGTTGATTCGTTGGGGGCATTGATGATGGTGGTGAGTAGTAAGCTGATTGTGGGTCTTACCAAGTTGAAAACGTGGTGGGGGCAGGTATCAGTGGGAGCCCCCTTGAGTGGATAGATTGCATGATGGTGGGTGTGTCCTAGTCGGAGAGGTGTTTCCGGGCCGTCAGCTGGGCGTCCTTGTGGGTTTGCTGGTATCTGCTTGGTTGGTTGGTGAAGATGGGCGGTTTGGGTTAAGAGCGAAGTTTCTGTACATTTTATCAATCTGGAGGTGAGAGAAATCTGCAATTCGGTCGCCGAGGTTTTGTGACGAGGTGATGTTTTTCCCTGCAGCAGGGGGGTTGGTGTACTCCCCGACGATGGTGAAGATTTCTTAGCTGCAGTTGGAGCTGGTTTCGATCCGTGCCGCTAGGGTTCTTCTCTTCATCTCACGTAGTTGTTTATGGTATGTGTGGAGTACAGTTTTGTAGGACAATCTATCTGTGTCATCTTTGCTGGAGTGACATATCCTTTTGAGATGTTTGCAGTGGCGCTTTATGGTTCTCAGCTGGCTTGCTTGTTGGTTTCTTATGTGCTTGGGAATCTTAAATGGTGCTAATGTGTTGACACAGTACGTGATCCAGGTGCTGAAGTTTCTTACATTAAGGTCCAGGTTTCAGGATGTGATCGGCTGGTTGTTGGCCAGGGCATTGTTCCATTCAGTGTCTGTGACCTTATTCCAGCTGCAGCATGATGCGCTGGGTATTGAGGGAGGGGGTGACTCTGGTGAGGAGATGTTGAAGTGGGTGCTGTGGTGGTCAGGTGAGTTATGTGGTGTGGCTGAACTTGATCTTGTTGCTGAAAATTAAAATTGGGTAGTGTGTGTTGCCTACAGTGTGAAGGGCCCAAGACAAGCTGGTTGTGGTCAACACCTTCCACGCCTTCGAGAAGGTTGGTTGAGTTCTGGTCGGTGGGATTGTCCAGGTGGAAGTTGAGCTCACCAAGTAGGAAGTCCGAGGTGTCGATTATGAGGGGGGGGCTATGAAATCAGCAAGGAAGTTGCTGAAGCAGATTCTTAGTCCCGGTGGGGGGTAGACAAGGGTTTGTTCCTTTGATGGTGTTTTTCTTGTTCAATCGCAGCTGGAAGTTCAGGTGTTCCACTGTCGGTATGTCGTTGTCCATCATAGTGGTGCAGCAGATGAATTTTTAGTGGAAGATCGCTAGCCCCCGCCTGGTCTGGTGGTGTGGCCTCCCTGGGATATCTTGTACCCTTCTGGGCAACGGTGGCGATGTCAGGAGTCGAGGTGGGGTTGAGCCACATTTCTGTGAGGAACAGGACACCGGGCATGAGAGTAGTGATGAGGTTGCATACCTCGTTGGCGTGTTTTGCACAGCAAGCATGAGTTGAGGAGAATGCAGGGTAATTGGTTAGTTGGTGTCTGCGGGGTGTGGCACGTTGAGTGCAGAGTGCTCCGGGTGGTTGGTAGTGTTGGTAAGCGTGTGCTGGTGCAGGTGAAAGGGCCCACCATGATGTGCTGCACAGAATACTGTAGGGGTGTACTTGAGGGGGTTGCTGGGCCAGAGTTACTGGCGCTGGGCGCGGTCAAAGTACAGACAGGCGCTGATGGGCTTGCCTTTGGTACACCAGTGGCACACCCGCTGCACTGCAGCCTCCATTAAGTAGATTCTGGAAGGTGGGGAGGGTGCTGGGGCCGGTAGGCAGGGCACACAAGAGCTGGAGGAGATTAGGTAAGGAGTGGGAAAGGAGGGAGGGGGAGCGAGAGTGCAGGAGGGTGAGAGGAGAAGAAAAAAGGCGGGAGCGGTTCGTGGGCAGGTGGCACAGGGCAGAAGCCAAGAGGTAAAGGAGCAAGAAGAACAATAGAGGGCAGCAGAAAAAAGCCACAGAGAGGGCAGAAAAGATCTTAAAGTCACTAATGTGTAAGATAGCAGAAGTGAAAGAAAGGCAAAGAACGAGCAGAAAGGACAGAAATGGGCATGAAAGCAAAAGTGGTAGAGCGGCACCGATTGAGCATAAAGTTCAGCAATGGACAGGAAAGCAGAAATGCATCGATAAGAGAGAGCAGGAGGGAAAGCGAGGACTGTGGGAGAGGGAGGACAGCATGCGTGAGGAGTGCAATGGAAGCGTGGAGCCGGGTCTGAAAGGACTTTGAATAGTCAGTGGACTAGTCCAGGTAAGTGGGAGCTGGAGCCTGGGCCACCCCAGTTCTCAAAGAAAGTGAGTCACCCTACTGTAATTTATTAATCCAAACTTTTTGGCTATCAGTTGTTTCTTGACTGTTAAATTATTCACACTCTCGTCAGATAATTTGTGGGGAAGCTAAGCCATGAGACTGTGCTACTCTAGAAGACAATGTTTTAAACCGCACTACACAGTAACATCTTAATACATTTCCCCCAGTGGACTTGATTGAGAGTCATTGGAGGTTTTTTTTGTGTTTTTTGCTTGTAGACTGTTAGAAAATTTGGCTTATTTAAAAAGCACTAGCCGGTAATTAGGCCTGATAAACATGTGCAGTGCCTGGGAAGCACTCTCTTCACAGTTAATGTTCAACTGCCCCCCTGGAGACACACAATTTCAAATCATCTCCCAGTACCCCATTTTTGTAGTGTTCCACTGCACTACAGAGGTTTGTTATAGTACCTACCAAAAACAAACAGCCAACATCACTAGTGCACAAACGTTATAGTCTACACGGTAGGTGCACCTGTCGAAAATTCAATGACTGGTGTACCCACCTTACACCACCAAACACATGATTACCTTCTCGTCAGTCTTCCCGTCCCATTTCTTGCACATGAGCAGCTCATCTGCTCCACAGAAACCTATTACCTAGCTGAGGTCAAATACTTCTCCCCAATATGGCGCTGCCTACCCAGCATACATACAGAGGGAAGTAGGTCACCATGACTTCCTGTTATTTTCTTTCTGCGGAAAGGTCAGATAAGTTTATTTTTCTATTATTTCTAGTGTTTCTTTTGCATACCATGACTTGCTCTAGCCGTCCCTGTTTTCAGGGAAGCTGGCCGCCCTGCTCAGCGGGCATTGGTTCTTGATGTGGGTTGTGGCCCTGAACGTCCTTACACCCATTTCAGCCCCCACTGATGCCGCCGCTGGGCTCCCTAGCCGCCATGTTTCTTCTTTATTTAAGTGCCAGCACGCTTGTGGGCTCACGAGCGCTTCCTGCATGCCAGCGGCTCTGCAATAGGTCTGGGGCCACAAGACTTTGTTTCCTTAGAAACAAGTCTGATGCAGGAAGCGCCCGTGTTCATGTTTGTGGCAATCATGGAGCCAACTGCCCCATGTGGCTCTGCAGGGATTCCGACGGTGGATGCGCTGTGCCGCTTGATTAATGAGGCTGCAGAGGCAGCGTTCAGCGTCAGGGAGGCTGACTGTCTTCCTGCTAAAATACCTAGGAGTACTACCCTGACTGACACGGGTGACCCTGATGAGGAGGAAGGACGGAGGGGTCACTTTGTGCAGAGGGCTGAGCTCTCTGATCTATTTGCCTATGTCAGGGGCAATCTGGGGTTTCCTTCTCCTGTGGTGCAAGAATTGGAGGATGATTTTTTCACCCAGTACCACCATCCTGACCCTGACTCTTTGCCTTTGCAAGTGCGGTCTGGAAAGTGCTTCCACGTGAATGGCACAACATTGATAAGACTGCATTCCCTTGCTTTTTGGGCAAACGTTATGCTTTGGAAGGGTTTTTCGAGGAATTCTAACAGTCAGTCAAAGTAGAAGGTGACAAATCCTGGTCTCAGTCCACTGGTGCCTCCACCGCTCATTCTCCAAAGCAGTGACTATCCGGCCTTTCCAGTTGGAGGGTGGCTTTGCGCCTGTTGTCACCAATGGTGGGGTCTTTCTGATGCCTGGGTGGTTCGGACAATGTCCTCCGGTTACAGGATCGAGTTTTTATCGCACCCAGCCTTGGTGCTTAGGGAGACTCCTCTGCCCCAGATTCCCGTGAAGCAGGCAGCTTTGCTGGAGGGTTCTTGGCTTCCCCTGGAGGAGGCAGCTAAGTCCAGGTGCCACCCCTGAAATGGGGGCTGGGTTATTAATCCATCCTCTTTCTGGTTTCGAAGAAAGACCTCTCAGACGTCCGCCCCATGTTCGAACTAAAGGAAGTGAATCTTCACATTCCTCAACATCGTTTCAAGATGGTACCCTTGCAGTCAATACTTCAGATGGTGCATCAGGGGTGTTTCCTCACCTCCCTCGACCTGATGGACGCCTAGCTGCATGTTTCAATCCATCCGGCGGATCGCAGTTTCTGCACTTTGTGGTGGGCTCAAGGCACTACCAGATCCGGATGCTTCCTTTTCGGCCTTTCATCTGCGCCAAGGGTTTTTACGAAACTTTTGGCCCCCATCTCGAGATACTCAAGTGTATCCTTACCTTGAGGACTCCTTTCTCTCAGGCATCGGAGGATGTGCATCAGATCTATTATCTCCTGGATTATTTTGGGTTCATGATAAACCACAGAGAGGCCTCCCTTCGGCCCTCCCAGTCTCTGAATTTCTTTGGGTCCTCTTCCGGATGGATCTGGGGATGGTGTTCCTGTCTCCTGAAAGACAGTTGACTCTGTTCTAGCCTTTCTCTTGGGTGCAGGTGCTGTCACAGTTTCAGGTGTCTGTCAGTCTCTGTGGAGTCAGAAGGAGATGGCCTCCACACTGCATGTACTCCCCTGGGCCCGGCTCCATTTGCATTCCTTCTTGCATCACCTGCTGCGGCTATGGGATCCTGCTGCACAGGCTTACGAGGCTCTTATTCCAGTAACCCTGGAGATTCGGGAATCCCTCCAGCGGTGGTTATCTCCTCTCAGTCTCTCCAGGGGTTTCAATCTCGATTCTCCTGTCGACCTCTTGTCGACCAATGCCAGCGCCAAGTGGTGGGAAGCAGTTCTGTGGAATTCCAAGGCTCAGGGAAGACGGTCCTGCTTCAGGGATTACCAGTCCTCGAACTGGAGTGAATTGATGGCAGTTTGGCAGGCCCTTCCTTGGTTTTCTCCCCTCCGTCGGAGCAAGGCTGTCTTTGTTCAGACCGACAACCAGGTTGTTTGTGCCTCTATCAACCGGCAGGGGGGGGGGGGGGGGGTTGCACCAGTCTCCGTTTCTCCTTTCCTGGTAGATTGGCCTGTGGGCCAATAGGACTCTCCTCTATCTTTCAGCAGTCTATCTACCAGGGAGGGAGAACGGGCCAGCGGATTCTTCGAGCAGTGCGTTTCCCTTGTCAGTGACCATGTGTCTGTCACCCATTTCTTTCGGCAGATTCTCTCCAGGTTCGGCTTACCCTTGCTGGATCGGTTTGCTTTAGATGTGATGGCCCTTCTTCCTCAGTTTTGCTGCCCGTTCCCCTCACAGTTACCCTGGGCAATAGAGGCTATCGCCATCCGATGGTCCCAGGGACTTCAGTATGCCTTTCCTTTGGTTTCCCAGGTTCTCAGGAAGATTCAGTTGGGTCGGGCGAAGGTTCTTTTGGTTGTTCCAGAATGGTCCCAGAGGCTCTGGCTTCCCCTTTTTCAGGGTTTGACAGTGTGTCCTATTTGGAGGTTTCCCTTGCACTTTTCTCCGTTGCTTGCTCCTCTTCTCAGCGTGTCCTCTCTCCTACTCCTCCGGCTGGGGGTATGGCACTTGAGAGGTTGACCTTGTTGGATAAGGGTTGTTCGCTTGAGGTGGCTCAGAGCATCCAGTTGCCTCACAGGCCTTCAACCCTGAAGTCTGACGTTTGTCATTGGAAGAACTTTGACTCTTGGTGTCAAGGGAAAAGTCGGTCTCCTGATTCCTGTGATCCTGTCAGGCTGTTAGACTATTTGAGGGATTGTTTTGTCATGAGCCTGGCTGTGTCCACTCTCCAAGCCTCATGGGCCACTACTCTTGCCATATGAGGTTCTGCTGTGGCTGCGGTCTCTCCTTAGGTGACTCGCATTTTTTGATTCAGCGTCCTTTCTCCCACAACTCCAGTACCCGCCTTGGACCTTCCCTTGTTGCTTCAGGCATTGACTGGTCTTTTTTTTTAGCCTCTGGTTTCCGTTGACATTATGTTTCTTCATCCAAAGGTTCTTTTTTTGGGTGGCAGTTTCTTCTGGTCGACTGTTGATCAGATTGGGGCTTTCCTGGCTTCTACCCCGTTCTTGAGCTTTTGCCCTCACTAGGTGATTTTGGGTCCTAGTCAGATTTTTTCTGCCCAAGGTCTCGTCTGACTTCCACTGTCAGGAGGATATTGTCCTTTCAGTTTTTTTCCCTAACCGGTCTTCTCCCAAGGAGGAGGTTCTCCCTTCTCTGGATGTATTGAAGGCCCTTCTCATCTACCTGGATCGTACCAGTGATTTTAGGCAGGTTGATTCCTTGTTTGGTACTTACGATCTCTCTGGGAAGGGTCTCAGAACTTCTTTGTCCACTGACTCAGTGGGTGAAGTGTGCAGTTTTCTTGTCTTATGAGGCTGCTCACTTTCCTCTTCCATCTTCTGTCCACGGGCGGTCCTCTCTACGGTACTAACCCTAGGACATGTTTAAGGGTGTGTCACTGCGTGACATTTGTAATGTTGCTATATGGGCCTCTCCCAACACTTTTGTTTCCAACTACAGTCTTCAGTTGGGGATGGCAGTGTCCACTGCTTTTGGGGCTCATGTTTTGTCTGCTGTATATGGATTGTGGTTTATACTGTTTTTCGGCATTAAACTGACCTGTGGCTTGTGACTTGTGGTTTTGTGTTTCAATCACAATGCACTTGGGTATGAGATCAAGTGTAGGGAATGGCATGACGGATGAGGAGGTAATGCCCGGTTACTCACCGGTAATTTTAATTCCTTCAAGTCCTGGTCTTTCTGTTCCATTCCGGAGCCCGTCACTCCCTCCCTAGTTTCTGATTATGGCGATTGTTTTGTGTTTTCTTTCACTGAGTTTCTTTGGTATCCTCAGGCAGTCCTAGTGACGTACTTCCCCCTTTATGCATGCTGGGTAGGCAGCGCCATATTGGGGGCAGCATTTGACCTCAGCTTGGTGATTGGTTTCTGTGGAGCAGACGAGCCTGCTCATGTGTAAGGAATGGAATGGGGAGACCAGGACTCAGAGTAATGAAGATTATCGGCGAGTAGCCAGGCATTACTCTAGTCAGGGTCCTCCATGCAATTACATGTACCACAACATATAGTCACTCTGCCTGCCCACAAGCTTCCTGGGTTTTAGCTGTCAAGACTCAAACTTTAATTTGCCACCGGTCTTTCGCCCCCTCCTGCCCACAATAGAACTGCATAAACCAAAAAGAGCAACCTCGGTGCATGTCGCCCAAAGAAACGTATCTTCTATTATCAAATGGTACATTAAGAATGTGTGCGTAATGGCAATCACACTGGGGAAAGTCAGCTTTGGGGTACTTCACAGAGTATATATACACAGCGAAAAGTCTAGGAAACAACCCCGCCAAACTACCTATCCAAGGAGGGACACGACTCACAAGGTACTTTGCCTTCCTCGACTCACTAGTCTCTGTACATGGCACAGATCACATTGCAGAGTTCTGAATAAAGGCGCCATAGGTCTTCAATCTGCCTCTGACAAATGCAACTTTGCATATTTAGAGTGGACTATTGCTGTATTAATATTTTGTTATGGTACATGCACAGATGTCAAACTCCCTGGGACTTAACACATTATTTATGTTATCAAGCAATACAGGGAGTCCTACTTTGATGATTAGATACCAAGTTTACATGAATGATGATACATTTTTCCTTAAGTGAGCTGCGAAACAGCATCCCTGGTATTGTGTTCATTGCTGAGTTTAAGAAAAAAGGTTTTCATGATATGAAACGGGGGGAATTACAAAAATATAGAATGAACATTATGGCACGGCTGTCTTTTATCCTACCTCTGTGGCTTGCCTGCACCGATGATAATACTAGTTTTGGGAACTATTGTTCTAATATTCAATGATCACTGCAGTAGTATTCTTTGGGAAACACCACATTTTTTCTCAATATTGACAATAAATGACAGATTTGTGCCCTAGATTTTAGTATATAATATTCATATTTTTACTCTTCTCATGAGATTAAGGCAAATATTAGGTTTTAAAAATTTTCCTGGTGCCCAATTTATATTTTTGCTCGCTCCGACTTGTCAGTGAGAAAAGAAGTGCGTGAGCCCCTCTTAACTTTCAAATTACACATAGAACATGGCTAAAGGCCATCTGGTCCTCGAGATCCGAGGCAAAAAACACACATAAGAGGTGGATGCTGTCATGGAGACGGCTATCTGCCCATCCCAGGAGTCTGAGCCTTTATTTCAATATCCTAATTGATGGCTCTGTACACATCCTACAACGAGAGTTATTAAGGCTGGGAGAAGGCACTAAGATTGCCGCAACATGACAAGTGTTCAAAGGGAATTGATGGGCTCCGAAGTGGTATTGCACAGCCCCCATTAGCTGGAATCCTAAAGTGAAATACTAAGAAAGGTTGACGACTAATGGCAAAGAATGGTTAGGCTGTGGATTATTAATGGATTTGTGCACAATCAGAGTAACAACATGCTGCAAAAGCAGAAATAATAAACAGCGCAACAACGGGAAATTCCGATTCCTTATTGTTTTATTTGAATGCGAGAACTAGGAGACCTCGCAGGTTCATTGGGTCAGGATTGGAGACGTTACAGAGAAAAACTCAATCTTATGGGCATGGTTGATAATATAATGTTAGGGTATATGATTGCCTTCAGGTCAGCCCGATGTTTACTATTTGCACTGCCTCTTGGCGCTGGGGCTCGCTGATGTTATACATTCCCGCACTGGTGGATGTTGAGGTAAATTAAGGACTCCTTCCCTTATCAGTGCATCATGGGATATGCTTGGGTGACAGACACCGTTTGGCTGTTGTGTTATCTAGCCCATCCACCAGAGTATTGTGTCCTTATGTGGTGCGCCTTGGTTCAGTTGCAATGGATTTTGTAATAGGTGTGCCTGTTCGAAGAGCTATAAGGATTATGAAGTATCTTTCTGTCTGCTTAAATTGTGTGTCAAGGTGTCCGGTGGTTGAAAGCGGACTTGCATGCTACTTTAATACTAGTCAGGGATGTGTGTTCTTTGTGTCTTTCTTATCGGCATAGCATGTGTCTAGATAAAGTGTATGGTCCTAGCATGCCTAGTTAGTCTACATCCCTACATTGTTTCAACTACTTACTACCTGTGGTGCGAATGAGGAGTGTGACTGTGTCTCTATGTGGAGTGTGGAGGTGGGTTGGTGCTTTGCCTGGTTGTGGTTTTAGAGTGGGTCTTGCTTAAATGATTGTGAGCCTTGTGCTGAAAGCAGTTTGTGTGTCAGCAAGGAAGCTCCAAGTTTTCAGTGTTTTGCTCTATGCTGTTCTTTCTCATATGGTGTGTATGAGTTTAGACATCGAGTTCCAAAGTGTCGCTACTGGGACCAAGACTGGACTTCATCGTACCAATTTCATAGTGTTGATTTTTTGGAACATCGTTCTTAGTAGATCAAAGTGTTATTTCAGGTGATATCACTAGAGTTTTCAATTGAAAAATTCAGGCCACGTCTTTTGGAAAGCTCGAAGGGGTGCACATATAGGAGTGAATGTTATACTACGGAGAATGGAAAGCTAGTGAAATACGCAAACATCCTGGGTGACACATTTTGAACACATTGGTGTCTTCGAGTTAGAAGACGATTGCCCTTTGAACAATTGAGGAATGATGTGACCAGGAACAAAACAGCTAGGACTCTTTGATGGATTGAGTGGTGAGCTAAGATGATCTTAAATGTCTTCGAATGGACAAATCTTGCTCGCAGAACCATGCTGTTCTGTTGAGTCATTGATTCCTAACCGTTTTAATAGGTCTGAGGCAGGTCCCTAGGGTCATTTGCCCAGAAACAGGTGTTCCACAGCAGGAAGGGAAGTAACAAAGGACTTCTGCATAACAATATATATAAAAATATAATTTTTATAAAATAATCCATCACCCAACGGTACAGCATAAAGGTGTAAAGATCAATGTGTGCTCAGAAATCGCATTTCCCAAACAGATGCCTAACATCACCATGGTCACTACACAAAAAAACATTCTCAAATCTGATGCAAAATGTAAGACTCTAATCTAAGGACATCTACAGCTCAGCTACCATCCCCAAATATTTCATCTTTGCAGTGAAATCAGCAGCGCCAAGATGCTCCATGGAGTGTATGTGCGCTATACAAAAACCAACAAACATCAAACATCAACATCAAACATCAAATCCTCCTTTCCCACCCTCTGTACCTCGAAATTCTCTACGGTCTTAATAGCTACCGTCTTCGAGTCCACTGCCCACAAACCTTTCTTCAAACTTCCTGTCCTACCCTCTGTACTCCAAAAACCCCATGGTCTTGGTTTCTACTTCTCAAAGTTTCAGGCATTTTGTGTCCACGCGACATGCCAACTTTTAATGATAATTTCTCAAACACGGTATGGGCAAAATAATATATCAGGTAGCAGGTAATATATGAAAATGAACTGTTGCAGGATTAACATTAAATACCTGTAAAATAGCATTGGCCATTTAAAACATTTAGAATCAGAATCTAAAACGTGAAATTTGGTTCACGAAAAGCATTTAGCTATTTCTATCTGATCAACGTCAAGAACAACGAACCTCTGAATTGTTGCATTACAATGATGCAATCTTGTCAAATTAAGGTACGAAGAGACCTTGAGGATATATGTCGTTACAACGCGCGCGTTACAACGACCTACCATTACAACGCGGTTGTAACAACGCAAGTCGTTACAACGACTTGCATTGGGGGGGGCGCAAATTTAAAACATTTAAATTACTATTCCAACACCAGTCCCCGTGGATAGTAGGGAAGGTGTTGGGGTAGTAAATTAAATGATTTACTATCCTCGAGCGCCCCCCAGCGCAATGCGTTGTTACAACTTTCGTCGTTACAACCGCGTGGTAATAGTAGGTCGTGGTAACGCGCGCGTTGTAAACGTTGCGCACCCCTTGAGGTGGCACAGAGAGCTCTATTGACGGCTTAATAAGCAAGATGACATATTGGGATTACATCTGCTTCTCACACCAGTGTCATCTTTAGCAGAAGTGCAGAGTAGTCCTGTATGAAGGTAATCCCCAGGTGCTTCAAAAAGCCACAATGCCAACTACACAAATGCCAGAGATTACCCAAATCACTTTGGTGCCTGTCAGAGTTCTACAGGCAGAAGGCATGTACACTTTCTCTTTCCATCAACAGTTGCTCTCTATAAATATGCTGTGGCATGTGCCCACTTCTCATCAATGCTGGATCTGTCTTGTTCAAAGAGCAGATTTATCTACCATAAACTCCCCAGCGGGACACTTCCCTTCCTAACCTTCCATCACAATGTCCAATATTTCTGGCAATGGTGAACTCTAGTGTTGATGAAAACAAAGTATCTGAGCCTTCTGACAAACTTCCACAGAACTGAGGCCTTGCGTTCTGGCCAGTGGGACGCATTCACCAGAATTGGACGCCCTCTACCGCCTTCTAGTAACGTTCAAGGATCATTATACAGCCCTCAAGCATCCAGTAGACTTGTGCCTCCATGTCTTAACCCTCAGCTGCGACTGCACAATCCCTCAAACTCGCTTCTTTGCACTGCACTGATGGCAATATCAAAGTTTCAAGGTACCTTCATGGCTCAGGCTGCAACCCAGTCGAAAACAACGTTCTGATTGTTTTGATAACCACCATTGTCAGCCTCCATTTAGACAACATTCAAAAATATTTCCCTTCTCAAAGGAGGGAGAAGACATCCTTTCTGTCGTAAACTCAGTCTGAGGTGACTTATGATGACCATGTGTGTGAGGTTACAATTAACAAATCAATCTTCTTCCTACTAGCACCCACTAAGGAAAGCGCACTTGTGGACTCTGCCTTTCTGAAACAAACCAATTCTCTGTTGCGCTTAGGTCTTCTGCCCATTACAGCAGCCTTGCGCATGCAGCTGCACAAAGCCACCGGGGTTGTGGTTAAAAATGTATATATTTAAACAAAGTAATCTAAGACCACAAATGGGTATATGTGGAGGGAAAAACAAGAATCTAAACCCTGAACTTCCTCACGGCTACCCATGACTTAGGTGAAACATGGAGGAGAGCAGCTCGTGAGCCACCATCTTCCCATACTTACATTTACTAACTTAACTGTCGGACACTCTCAAAATCCCTTTCAAACTTTAATAAAACTGCAGTCAGTTTCCGAGCGAATCAAAGTACTGATCACAACTATACTTAAAGAAGAACCAATTATGCAGTAATTACCGTGTTTTTGTTGTGTGTAGAAATGTAAACACAGATGCTGCATATTTACACTTAAAAACAATTGCTGAGAATAAATAAATGCAAAGAAAAAAGAGACTACATAATCTAGCAGAAGTTTGTGAGCAGGTGCGAGACAAGTGTGATCAGATGGAGGCTGAATAAACCCATTTGTCTGTCTCACCCAGGAGTGTAGAGCTTGTGTTTGCACACAAATAAAGCCGACTTCCCTCATGGCTACGGCCAACGCAGACACACAAAACAGTCTTTAGAAAGTCAAAGTGGGGCAGTCTGATCCATTCCTCAGTTTCCTTACTTCTTCCACTGTGCATGTCGATCGGTTCTGATCAGTCTCCAGCCTTATTCTTGCTCTGGCTTTCACTGTTTGTCTGTCTCAGATCTTTTTTTATTAAATGCATGCTGATCAATAAGGCGTAAACTCAAGCGAGATGGAAACAGGCGAATGACAAAGCTCCCTCACTCCCCAAAGTCACAAGGAGCTCAGAAGGGGATGAAAGATATGCTACACAAAAAGCAGATGAATGAGTAATATGCACAGGTTTAGTTGGCGCTACCAAGGATGGAGGCCTGGGCTTCCAGTCACTAACCTATCTCTGAACACCTCATGCCTGATCGTGGCTTTTTCAGGATGGGGGCACTTCTGAGCAGCTTTATTTAGGGAGGTTGAATGTCTCAAGTACATGAACCCCCTTCGCTCTGCGAGTGGCTCTCAGCCTGGCCCTTTTGAGCTGTGAACCCTCAAGCGCCAGGACTATGGGGCCCAAACACCTCAGTGCGTCCTCGAAGTCCACATTCTTGAAAGGCGGTAGCAGGTAAGTACCTTTCAGCACAGATCTGAGGGGCTCGCAGAGAGGTGTCCCTGTGCTTCAGATCGGTCCCTCACAGCTCGTAGAACCAGGAGAAGCGGGCCCTCATTCCAGCTTCCAAGCTTGACCAAACCCAGTTCCAATCTCTATAAATCCACAGCAGTCTGAAAATCCCAGGAACAGCCTAATCCCGGTCATTAATGCTGCACATTAAAAAAAGAGGAGTGCTCTACTTACTTTTGCAAAGAAAAAAGGACACGGGCAACAGCTTAGATTTCATGTATTTAATAGGTGCCATCCAAGCTCCAAGCAAGGAGGGGAAACACTAAGCGGAAAACATGTTTATTGTGGCAGCAGCACCTTGAGTGTCCCTGTGCTCTGGCTAACTGCAGTTAGCATTGTAACCCTAATGCCTCCAGGCCCTGTGAGGAAACTGCAGAGGGCTCCTCACACCCATGTGTTCTGGTGTCAATGCACTGCCTGCACTTATCCTCTGAGCCATGAAATGACTAGGGCTCACCTGATTGGTGATAACTCGCCTTTGGGAGTATGGGAGGGGCTAAGGGCGTGAACCCTGCTCCTAACAATGGCATCTTTCACCCTAAAAGTAGGTTAAATATGTGCTTTTTGAGATTGTAAAGCGTTTGCTCGGTTTGCCCACCTTAATGCCTCTTCCAAGTCTTCCCTCTCTCTTGAAGTGTATTTATGTAGCAGTGACCAGTATCTGGGTCTTAAAAAAACTGCATCGCTACTGCTCCTCAAGTCACCAACTCCCGTTCACACCCACTTGGCATCATTTTACTAATATTTCACCATCTCTGCCTTGCACATTACCACTTTTTCAGTGTTACCTCACACTGCACCCTGTTGCCTTCTGGTTTCAGTCCCAACTATAATTAATATATTTTGCTCGCCCATCTGTCCTGCGCTCCAAGGTAAGATATGAAAGAGCACCTCTCTGGTCACTCATGCAGGCCACCAAAACACATCTGACATAGGGTCACAATAAACACAATATTGTGTCACCTACACACTGCCACACAGCACACTGTCAGAAAATGCGTTTCTGTGACCCACGCAAAGGTATAATGCTAAAAATGGATTAGAGAAACTAGGATGGCAGAGGCTAAAGCCATGTAATTAGAAGACTTCTAGATACAGAACAGGATTTCATAACTTACTATTTACAGTAGACATATCTTATATTGAGGCAAAGCAGTTCAGTGACTCGTCAGCTGTACACAAATACTGACAGTACGGCATACTGTACCACATATCTATTATTTTAGGCAGCTGAAGATCGAGTCATTTGCCAACGATCACACACTTGTTTGGTCAAGTGCCGAGACTGGAGTGAGAACAGCAGCAACCATGCACAAAGGCTAACAACTCCGCAACTAGCACGCATGTTGCCAGAACCTACCCTGTCCTGAACACAAACTTTTTTTTAAAAGTTTAACGTTAAGTCTGTTAAAGTTATGGCTCATGAAACTTGGAGGTGTTAGCCAAGTAGAAGGCGCCAAGATGTAAACCCAAGCAGACAACCGCATTCACTTCTTCATCGGAGCTATCCGTGCACCGGAGCAGAAACTGGCTCCACGCCTCAAACTACTTTCGGTTGAAGAGACTGACTGGGTGTGGACGCGAAACTGGGATGTAACTGAGCAACTCCCACACGAATTAGCAGCAGCTCGGACAGAATCAAAGGAGGGAATATTCACACGCTACCAGGTCTGCGCGAGGCCACCTTTACTTCTGTAAACATCCTTACATGGAAAGAGTCAAATGTGAATATTACACTGTCGTTTAATGGTTCTAAGGAAATAACACAAATGTACCTTGATATGGCCATTGGAGACGTGAACGTCCACATGGTAGGTGTCCGATCTTACAATGGCCTTCCTAAGCCAACAGGCCCTTCCCATCCTTTGCGGTCTTGGAATGAGGAGGCCTGGGAGTTACTGAATGGCAAGCCTTCACCCCACAACTTCCTCCTTCCTGCACCACCACTGATGACACAGACACCCGAAGTAGAACCTTAAAACACAGGCTGCTGTAGCCGGAGGCAGAGGATGGACAAACTCAACTGTGGCCCTTGAAACCTTCAATGTTCTTGACATTCAAGCGCTGGAGCGTGGACCGCCATTGAACTCTGTGAGATTTCTCTCTGTTGGTAATGACCACCAAGGTCTACTTTGCCGAGGACTCCATCCATTGTTCCACTTCTGCCACAGTCACTGAAAGCCTACAACGGGAAATACTAGCCCAATTTAGGTCTCACTCCAACATTTGAGTGTCTGTTCCGAAGGCACAGTGGGGAACCACTGGTAGCGTATTTCCCATTGGCACACCCAGTGGCAGAGATACCAGGCCTCATCTCTGTGTTTGGGATGACCCTATAGGAAGTTGGCTTCTGAACTCTGTTGTGTGGAGGGATATCTCTGAACCAGTAGCACAGAAGGAGAACCTCAGAACCATGGGGCAAGAAAGGGATACCTCTTAAACCCCACAATGCAGAAGGAACGCCATGAAACGTGTGGCCTATGAGCCTCGTTTCTTAGCCCAAGCTGTTATAAACACTGATTTAGGCGGGATCCCACTACACTCTTCAGAAATGCAGACATCTCTATAATAGACAGCTGGAAGGCCTAACTCTGCTTCAGCAGATGACAGGAGTAATCATGAGGCACAGAAGGGACTTCTATGTACTTTGTGACACCAAACAAATGGTTAAGAACAAACAACAGAGGAAGAATCCTATTAGAGCATGGCCTGCATGCCTCTGACCTTCATTATAGACGTGGGACACCTCCGAAGTCTCTAAGGTAGACGACGGCGTCTCTGGACTCCACAAGTACAATCAACACGATTCAAGAGTGAAAAAAGAGGTAACTACTTCCAGAGGATGTCTGTTAGTTGACCTCCTGACCCTGCCATCACAACAGGAAACACCCTTTTAGTGCATAGCAGCAGAGAACTGTAGGGCTTCTTTCGAACTTAGGAGTGTCACAAAATGTACATAAAGAAATTTCCCTACACGCATTGATATGAAACTTGTGGAAAGATCCAATCTAGTGGACTTCTATCCAGGGCCCAGAGGGTCCTAGGTGAACGGTATAATTATACATGCACATTTGTCTTGATTGTGATTGCAATTCCAACCCACCGGGGGTTTGCTGCTGGTGGCATGAGCGCAAGGGTTTTATATAACTTCCTCCCTCCCCTTCGCAGCAGTGATCATTCTCAGCAATGAATGTCTTCCTCCTTTCCGCTCTCTGGGTCCTTTGTGCAGATACAGGAAAACCATGCAAACAAAAAGAGGAACCGAGCAGCTCTTCCTTTTTAGGTTTCAGCTGAGAACTGTCACAAGCAGGGCTCGTTTTGAAAGATGGAGACCACTACATAGTGGTCATTGCCTTGCTGCGAATTGAACTACTAACCACAATCTAAGTGACCCTGAGATTGATAAGAGATACCCATGCGGGTCCATCAATCCTAATGGTCCACCCAGAGATGCCTCTCCAGTCCAGAATATGAAGCAGAAAGGAGACCGGGGCTGACATTCTGCCACCCATGACGCAGATCTGTATAACTGCATGTTGAATGGAATTCCATGGTACCCAGGCTTGTTCCCCAGCCTCCTAATCTACAACCGCTTTACTCAGCTATGTTTTCACCAGTGCCGCACAAAGCGACAGAAATGGAGACAAATGCTGTTATGGAGGTCAGGATGCTTCAAAAGGGCGACTTACAAAAAGCTTGGCTTTGCGGTCGCTGGCTATTCATAGCCCAACAAAACACACTTTGGTAAGCAGGACGCCAACAGGTGAAGGGGCCTCAGGAGCACCTCCTACCACGCCTTTTCAGTTCACTGGGACTACCTTGCACACTGCTGCTCTATTAAGTTGTGGAAAGGGCGAAGTCAAATATCCTCAAAGCTGCTGAGTCCAAGGAAGCTCCAGTTTGTAGTGTGTTTCAAATAGGCTGGTGCCTTTCCCTTAAGTGATTTATGGCCCAGGCAGAGTACTTGAAGATACACTGCTGGTAAACTGATAGCCAGTGTAAAGCGTTAAGTGAACATATATACCATTGGTTAAGTCATTGCATTAATCTGATTACAGCACTCTGTATGCATTGAAGTTTGAAAGATAAGTAGCCTCTATCACCTAAGTATGAAGAACTGCAATAGAACAGTCAAGAGATAGGAGACTAAATCACTGATTTCTGCAATATGACATAACAAAACAGAGGACACTACACAGGATTCTCAAAAGGAAGCATAAGACTGTTAACCCCTTCCATGCTGGGCCGTTTCCGCCGCTGTGCGGTAAACAAAAGAACAGGGCGGGGCCGTGACGAACCCCAGCCGTCATCAGCACACGAGCGCCGCAGAGCGTGACGGCTGGGGTTCGTCACCAGCATGGAAGGGGTTAATTGATTTATGAAGCAAAGGATAACCGATATACAAAAATTATACCAAGATTCAGAACAGATAAAGCCGGGATCGGAGGAGAGCTAAGATTCAACAGCCACCAGGCTGAGTTCCCAAGGGGGGGGGGGTTTCTGAAGGAGGACTGATTCTGTTTTATCCAAATTCAAAGAAAGAGAGTAGGAAGTCATCCAATCTGCAATGGCACACACACAATCCCTAAAGCAACTCTATATTACATCAGGCACCAAGTCAAGTCTTAGGATCAATTCTGTGTCACCAGCATAAGCCTATAGGGTAACTCGAATAGACTGAATCATAGAGGAGCAACACAGATTTTGAAAAGGGTGGTTCTAAGGGATGACCCGTGAGGTACCATACAAAATAGTGATTTAACGGGGGATTGATAGGAACTGGAGCCATGAATACTGCCTGTGATTCATCAGACAGGAAAGATGAGAGATGTTTAGTACATTTCCTGAAATGCACCCTTCTATAAGCTGTTCAAACAAAAATGAGTGTCAGAATGCAGCAGAGAGGTCTCTAAAGCTTAATGGTGGTTTTTTGATAGGCGTACAATTGTCGTTGGCTGCTTAGGTCAAAACTGTTTCGGTACTGAAGGAGTCACGCAACCCAGAATGATAAGGGTTTCAATATAGGCAGAAAACTAACCGCTGACAGAGCTTTCAAGGATTTTAGTGGGAGAAGAAGAATTGGACATAACGGAGGGATGATGGGTTTCTTTAACAGGCTAAGGACTATGGCAGATTAACAGACAGAATGCACTTGACCTGCAATTAAAATGAGGTTGCAAAGCTTACTTAGCATTGCAATGAGGAATGAACGGAGGTCGTTCACTATTGTTGTGGTACAGGGAGTTAACGGGAATCCAAAAGAAATGTCCTCCGTTTTTGATTTGACAAAACTGTCTTGAGTGTTTCAAAATTGCTAAGATTCCTAGGGATATCATTAGTGTACTGAATGAGGGAGACAGCCACATGCTCTTTTTTGTACATGAGGAAGCCAGGATTGGATCAATTTGTAGTAAACACAACGGGAAGGAAGGGTCAGAGGGATATTATTTAAAGACCTACCCAGGGTGAAGTCCCCCAACCAGTAAATGTAAGAAACAAAGCACACACACTGGGGGTCTCTAACTGGACCTAATGCGCTCCAGAAAACAGACTGACAAACCGATCTCACCGCTAACCAAGTCAGTAAACGTTTGCCAGTGCTATGTACTAAAGAAAATTACCAGGTATTTAGAACAGTGACCTATACATTGGGATTCACTTCAAATGTAGACTAGACCCATACAGAGAAAAGTAGGATGTCCATCAACGTCAGATGTAGATCATGTATTCTCATTTGGCCATCCAAATAGGAATGGTATGTCCCATGATCATTGGGACTAACCCATAACCTAGGTTTGTCTGGGTCCTATCTCTAGATGTAGTGAAGACCATATGAGCAAAAAGGGATCGTGATGGTATCCGGTGCAGTGCAAGAAAAGTAGTGGTGAGGTTAAAAAAAAGGTAGTAGATCAATACAGAAACTTTATTTAAACTTGATCCCTCCTTTAATAAAAACAACAAGAACAGTGCAAAAGATGCAGTTTAAGCAAATAACTGCATTCCTTAGGCCAACATGTTTCAGCCAGAAGGGAAACAAATCCCGCGGCTTTCTTCAGGACCACAGTCCTTAACGTTTTGCTACTGCATTTCAAAACCAGTGAAAAGGTACATAAATTAATCAAAGGATACAACTGTGTCGTGATAAATATCTTTCAAACCTCTGTATCAACCAGTGTTGATTATATCTGTGTTGTACAGGGAATGAACCTCACCACTCCTGGAACCTTGCCTCCCTCTAAGCTCAGTTGGAAGCTTTGAGGCAACGACCTCAAAGAAACCTCCCAGCAGACCCGGCAGCAAGAAAGTTCCTGGTTCACCGACGCACTCAAGGAATCCAAGAAGAACTGCCGCACCCTCGAGAAAGCCTGGCGGCTCGACCAGACCACAGACAACAGGAGCCCTCAAGCACGCCACACGCAAACACCACCAGCTGATCCGCGCAACAAAGAAGACGGCACTCAAAGAACGACTGGACAACAACGCCCACGACAGCAAGGAACTCTTCAGCATCGTCAAAGAGTTCTCCAACCTCAGCGCCGGAATTAACGACATCACTCCCTCGCAAGACCTCTGCAACTCACTCGCCTCGTTCTTCCACCTGACTCCAAGATGGCGCCCTTGGGGACTCTCTTCCGATGACCGGCGAACACAGGCTCCAGGGACACGAACGCATGCCAGGGGAAACCTTTGCTTCTAACTTTGTTGCCTTCCATCTCTGCCAGGGCGCCGGGGGTCTTTCTCCCCTGACCCTCCTCTGGTCTCCGGATTGAACTCCCCTGCCCAGCTCCTCTTGAACTATGAGGCTATGACTTTGCTGCGGACTGCCTGTCCCCCCCTGGACCTGCTGGCTATGCCAGCCCTCTTTCTGAACCTTCGGACTTGGACCTTCGCGCGCCCCGCCATTATCTCTATATGATGTGCCTCTTCTACTAACGTTTTTCTTCCACCATTTTAGTGACCTCTCACTGTCCTTTTGACTTTCCTACTGTCTCTCTTATTGCCTCTGACCAGTATAGGCCTAGAGTATATCCATCTATATCTCCTCCTCTTGTGATTCTATCTCTTGTACATTTGCAATTTTTTTTCTTTTCTATTTGCACCTTTTGTAACGCGTGTAATCCTAAGTCAGCTGAAATTCCAGGAGCCTAGTCCCGACAGCTCGACGACTTTCGGAGGGCTGGATGAGGTCCCCCGCTACACGGCGGAGGAGGGCACTGGACATCGAATGCTGGCTTATGTAAAGCGCTCTGATAACCTAAACGGTTAAAGATCCTGAAATGTGCAACGTAACTGATTCTATGTAAACTGTTGTGACAACATGTAACGGAACTGGTGCTATGTAAAGCGCTCTGATAACCTTATCGGTTCAAGTTCGCGCTATAGAAAACTCTAAAAATAAATAAAAAAAATAAGATCGCAGACATACACAACAGCTTCGACGCACAGACCACGCACCCTACCACCGAACCGACACCCGCCACCACCACCCTCTGCAACTGGATCCCGATCAGCACCGAAGACACCACACGCACGATGAACTCCATCCACTCCGGATCACCAACTGACCCATGCCCACACCACGTCTTCAACAAAGCCGACGCCATCATCGCACCCCATCTCCGAGACATCATCAACTCCTCCTTCCACACCGCCACCTTCCAGGAGAGCTGGAAGCACGCCGAGCTGACCGCCCTCCTGAAAAAACCAACGGCGGACCTCACCGACCTCAAAAACTACTGTCCCATCTCGCTCCTTCCTTTCCCGGCCAAAGTCATCGAGAAGACCGTCAACAGACAGCTCGCCGCCTTCCTCGAGACGAACGGATCCCTCGACCCCTCGCAGTCCGGGTTCCGGGCCAACCACAGCACCGAGACCGCCCTCATCGCAGCCACCGACGACATCAGAACCCTGATCGACAACGGTGAAACAGCGGCCCTCATTCTCCTGGACCTCTCTGCGGCATTCGACACTGTCTGCCACCGCACCCTAGTGAAGCGCCTCAGCAACATCGGAATCCGAGAGAAAGCACTGGAGTGGATCATCTCGTTCCTCGCCGGAAGGACCCAGAGAGTCCGCCTCCCTCCGTTTAGATCCAAGGCCACCGAAGTCATCTGTGGCGTACCACAAGGATCTTCACTCAGTCCAACCCTCTTCAACGTCTACATGAGCCCCCTCGAAACCATCGCACGGCAACACAACCTCAACATTATCTCCTACGCCGACGACACCCAGCTGATTCTCTCCCTCACCAACGACCCCACCACCGCCAGAGCCAACCTACACGAGGGGATGAAAGACATCGCTGGCTGGATGAAGAACAGCCGCCTTAAATTGAACTCAGACAAGACGGAAGTCCTCATCCTGGGATCATCACCGTCCGCTTGAGACGACTCCTGGTGGCCCCCGGCCCTGGGTACCGCTCCCAAACCAACGGACCACGCACACAACCTAGGCTTCATCCTGGACTCCTCCCAGTCGATGACCAGACAAGTCAACGCCGTCTCATCCTCATGCTTCAACACCCTGCGCATGCTCCGCAAGATCTTCAGATGGATCCCCACTGAAACCAGGAAGACCGTCACCCAGGCACTCGTCACCAGCCGACTGGACTACGGGAACACCCTCTACGCCGTAACCACAGCCAAACTTCAAAAAAGACTCCAACGCATCCAGAACGCCTCCGCACGTCTCATCCTGGACATCCCCCGACACAGCCACATCACTGGACACCTGAGAGACCTGCACTGGCTCCCCGTCAGCAAGAGAATCACATTCAGACTCCTCACCCACGCACACAAGGCTATCCACGACCTGGGCCCCAAGTACCTCAACGACCACCTGACCTTCTACACGCCCAACCGCCAGCTACGATCGACCAGCCACGTCCTCGCCACCATACCACGCATCCGCAGAACCACCGCCGGAAGAAGATCCTTCTCCTACCTGGCAGCCAAGACTTGGAACTCCCTTCCCACCCATCTACGGCGAACCCAGGACCATCCATTCCTTCAGGAAGCAGCTCAACACCTGGCTGTTCGAGCAGTAACTTACCCCTCTCCCCCAGCGCCTTGAGACCCTCCCGGGTGAGTAGCGCGCTTTACAAATGCCGTGACTGATTGATTGATTGATTGAACGACAGACAGAGCGGGGACTCATATTATCCTGAGTAAGTTATTTGCTTAAACTGCATCTTTTGCACTGTTCTTGTTGTTTTTATTAAAGGAGGGATCAAGTTTAAATAAAGTTTCTGTATTGATCTACTACCTTTTTTTTAACCTCACCACTACTTTTCTTGCACTGCACCGGATTCCATCACGATCCCTTTTTGCTCATATGGTCTTCACTACATCTAGACAAACCTAGGTTATGGGTTAGTCCCAATGATCATGGGACATACCATTCCTATTTGGATGGCCAAATGAGAATACATGATCTACATCGGACGTTGATGGACATCCTACTTTTCTCTGTATGGGTCTAGTCTACATTTGAAGTGAATCCCAATGTATAGGTCACTGTTCTAAATACCTGGTAATTTTCTTTGGTACATAGCACTGGCAAACGTTTACTGATTTGGTTAGCGGTGAGATCGGTTTGTCAGTCTGTTTTCTGGAGCGCATTAGGTCCAGTTAGAGACCCCCAGTGTGTGTGCTTTGGATCAATTTGTAGCTGAAAGAAACTGGACAGGATATTACATACGTGAGAAGAGGGAGTATCTGACAAGTTGCTTACGAGATATCTATAAACTAAAAAGATTTATTTGGTTGAATTTTTACTGTTTAGATGCATGTTAAAAAAAATGTATTGCCTGGGACTTGCAAATTAATTTCTGAGATATTTTAAACCCAGAGAAATAGGCCAGCTAATCCATAGAAGCACAGTTGTCATTACGCCATTTCCATTCGAGTTATTTGCAACTACTTTTTTTTTTGCATCGCATAGGGCTTTGTGAGCGAGGATTCAGTGGGCGAATCTCGCAGACTAAATAAGGGTTTAAAGCAATAGTGTCGTCAAGCGCGGAGTATATCTACTAACTTGTCCAGCGCAAGAGTCACGGTCTTTTACCCCTTAAATTCTAATCTGCCTTTTTTCCATCCTTAAATCCAGAAACCAGGCCCATGACTCATCAGTTGCTAATTTGCCTTTAATGCTTTCACCCAGTGCTTGCTCTCATCAACTAGCGACAGCAACACCACAATTTCTTGGGTTACTTCGGTTTTCTCCCGGTTTGCATTTTTGACTGTTTTCTTTATGGGCTCAGTGAAGAAAGGCTTATGTACTGTGGTGTACAAACATACAGCCATTCATGGCACTAACGTGGAGATGATTCAGTTTACACCTTCTACTGTATAAAGAGCATACTACACTTCTGCAAGTACCTTTTCATAGTGCAAAGCAGAGTTTTTACCTTACTTGAGGTCAGCGATACAAACAAATACATACAATAATTGGACAATTTTTCTGCAACCACCACAATACTCAGTGGTCTTCTTGCCTCCCAGGCTTACATTGATTACCAATACCTTCAATGAAAATTAGCATTGGCAAGGCCAAGAGGTGCTACAACAATGAAATGTGCACGTTATCATCCTGCATGGGCACATTGAGTCAAAGTTACACAGCCCCAGCGTGATGACATATACGGCGTAATGGCGCGTAAGATATATGAAGGGTGTTAGACCTGGCCCCTTGGCGTGAGTCTCCCTTCCACTTTTTGCTGATGTGCCTCCGATGTTTGCTGGTTTTCCGATACTCAGGGCACTGCGCCACGGCTGATCCGTGCCGCAGTGCAAGTGCTCCCTACTGTAAAATTGTACATGCGATTGGTACCCATGATTGGTTCTTTGGATTTACTGTTAGTCCCTAGTAAAGTGCACGTGAGAGTGCCGGGGCTTGTAGATGCCAATACTGCTGGTGGGCCTGCAGCGCTGGTTGCGCCACCCACCGAAGCAGCCGTAAAGATGTGTCTGGGAACTGCGACCGCAGAACCCGCGTGCGGTCTCGTACTGTCACGCTAGCTGGGCAAGTGTCCCCACTTGCCAGCACCGACCCTTCCCTTGACTACATATTAGTCACCCCTATGGTAGGCCTGCGGGCAGGGTGCGTTGTAGGTGCAAGGTAGGACAAGCCCTGAGATGCGTGGCCTGTCCTAGTAGTGACTTACAACCAAGACCGTATTTCACTATTGAAGGCTACCTGCTCCATTAGGCCAGACTGAGCTGCGAGGATTATTACACCCTATAATCCCCGCAGGCTCAAGGAGCATGGTAGCGAGTCATGTTTAGTATGCCTGAACTCAGGATGATAAAATATTTCTTGTAGTCAAGTTTATTTTAGTATCCTGGGTTTGCAAATGCTACTTTTAGAAAGTTAGCATTTGCTTGCTTAACCATTTCAGCCCGCCTCTGCTGGTATGTGTATCTGACTGTCTGGGATGTGTGAGTGACAGGGCTGGAGGGATGACAGGTGGTGAATGCGCAGATTACACCTTAGTGGGAGGTAGGAGTGCCTCTTGACTCGAACTGTCACTGTGCTCGGCCACCACAATGCTGGCTCCACCCTCCTGGGGAGCGGCGGATGACTCTGCCGGCACCTGGCCCAGGAAGGGCGAAGCCCCCATCAACAAGGTACTCTGGCCACCCCTGTCCGGACAATGCTGGCTCCACCTCCTGTGGGGCGTCTGATGCGCCTGCCCCTCACACTGAAAGCAGAAGCCGGAGTACACCCGCTGGGGTACTCCAGAACTGAGAGTGGCTATGCAAAGGCCCCCCTGGCCTGCGAGAACAAAAGAATTGGCCTATAAAAGAAGGAGCCCGGCTCCTTGAGAATTAGATCCTGTTTGGGCCACAGAAGGACTCTACCCTACGAGAAGGACCGTGAGAGACAAGGAAGGGTGCTGACTCTTGCCTGTGTCTGGTGCCTTGCTGCTGAAGGAGAGGAAGAAGAAAAGACTACGAAAAGACTTTTGCTTTACTTTGTGCCAAACTCTGCTAAAGAGATCTCCAAGGGCTTGCAACTGAACTTGCCCCCTGACCAGCGTCCCGGGACCAGTGGACGCTACCCCCTTGGAAGAAAGCGACTGCGGGTGCTGACCATCGCCGCAGCACCGACGGAGGAATCTCCTCCAAGGCAACGACATCCACCTGACCACCGTGACCGGGGCCCAAAGCAACAGCGAGAGCAAAGTAAGGACCAGCCGCCGCTGGCCCGAACACCGTGACCGCAACTGCACCGGGAGCCCGAGAACAAAGCAAAGGAGGACCCGTCCGGTCCAAGCTCTCGAGGTGACTGCATAACGAGCAGCCACTCACCTGCAAAGACGGACAGTTGCCCTGTGAGAATCCGCAAGGTCGGTAGCCTGCCCGACAGCCCAGCTGTGAGCCCACAGCTGCACCGGCACTTGGCTGGGTACGTCCTGCACTTGGGGACCGTACTGCCACTTGCCACCGCCGCACAGCCGCCGCCGCCAGGGTCGGAGCGGACGACAAGGAGAGGACCCTGCCGCCACAGAACACCGCTGCCCCGGATGACCAGTGACCTGCTCGGCTGAAGAGCCGCAACGATCAGCGACCCCGGGAAGGCAACGCGACGTGGGACAGATCCCCTGGAAGCCGCCGGCTCCACAAGAACTTTGGTTAACACCGGCCTACGGGCCTCAAGAGAACTGCATAAGAACTGTGGTAACCTGAACTAAGTAAACTTGCAACCGTTATCATAAAGTACGTTGACTGTATTCACAAGCCTGCTTAAAATCTATATAAAGATATATATTTTTACAGAATACAGTCTGGTCTCGTTGTGTGGCGGGTTGGTTGTAAAGGTGTACTATTGCAAGTGTTTAACCCTATGTGCCCCAAAGATTAGCCTACGACTGCTTAAGCCACACTACCTAGAGGGTAAGCAGAGGTTGTCTGGAAGGTAACCCTCAGCCCTGACGAGGAAGAGAGAGTCCCTGCTTGTCGCTAGTGTTGCACTGCGCCAACTAGAGCCTCCCCCTTCCTACATTGGACGCAGCGGTGAGGATTTCGAATTTACACTTGCGATATCTATACCTGAGCTCCTGACCACTACACAAGGATTACGGTCCAGTTACTTAGCCACAGACTTTGCTTTTTGAATTTTGCCGAAAGAAGATTCCGAGTGCGAAAACCATGCCGGGCACAAAGAGCCTGAATGGAGCGGAGTCCACGACCTCGGAGGTGTTGGAGGTGGAGTGGGACGCCGCAAAGCTGGATAAATACACCAGAGCTGAACTGAAGTTTTTTTGCAAGAAACTCAAGGTTCCGCACGTTGGCTGCAAGAACAAGCCGGAGCTCTACAAGGCCCTGAAAGCCTGGGTGGAGTCCAGAAAGACCCCGGAGGATCAAGACGCCCTCGCCGAGCAGAATGCAACGACGGAGCAGAATGCACTTGGGGATCTGATCGATCTCGAGAGGCAAGACAGCGAGCACAGCTTTGGTAAAGGCCTGTCGCCAGAGGAGCTGGCGGACAGGAAGGAAACGAGGAATCACGAAAGAAAGCTGGCAGAATTGAAAATCCAACTGGAGCTTGAAACGAAAAGAATGGCGCTGGAAGAGCGAAAGCACCAGATGGATTATGAAGTAAAAATGAGGGAGATAAGTCTCAAGGAGAGAGGCTTGGATCGTCCTCCCTCTGGTGGCAGCACATCGCCAGTGCAGGTAGAGTCAAGAGTGCACATCCCGAAGGACGTAGTTAAGGAGTTCTTTAAGGGGGATGACATAGGACAGTGGTTTAGGGCATACGAGGTAGCCATGTCCTCCCACCGGGTCCCTGACAAGGATTGGGGAGCGGGGTTGTGGGGAAGGTTCCTTAGCGAAGGGAGAGATACCTTGCTAGATTTGCCCGTTGAGAATCAGAGATCCTATGCCCACATGAAAGAAGCTTTATTGAACAGGTACGGGCTTACCCCTGAAATGTATAGACAGAAGTTTAGGGGATGTACTAAGCGGCCTGGGAATACGTATGTGGAGTATGTGACTTACTTTTGCAGAGCGCTGGATGGTTGGGTGAAAGGTAACAAAGTTAATGATTTTCAAGGTCTCTTTGATTTAATTGCATGGGAGCACTTGTCTGATCACTGTTTTCCTGAGTTACGCCAACACCTGATCGATAGCAAGCTGTCCAACCCGAGGAAGCTTGCTGAGGAGGCGGACCGCTGGCTCAGCACCAGGGTCCACAAGGGTCCCGTGGGAGATTCCGCCAAGAGTGGGCAGGGTCCCCAGCAGAAGAGTGGGGGGGACAAGGGGGGAAAACAGAAAGGGTTCCAAAAAGGCCCCCAAAGTAGTTCCCAAGGGAATCCGCAGCAGGGTTCTCAGCCTCCCCCACCCCCGAAGCAGAATGGGGCCCGACAGGTAAACCTGTTCCAAAGGGGCCATTCAATTGTTTCAAATGTGGCGAGCCTGGGCACATATCCAGTGACCCCAAGTGTCGCCTATTTGGAAAACCCGCACCCACTGGTGCTCCGCCCCGACAAGTGACTAGCGTTCACCTGGGAGAAAAAATGATGGTCCCGGGGGGTGGAGATCCCGTTCACATGACCCTGGTCTCGTTAAGAGACAGCGAGATGATCCCTACGAACTACCTGCCCTCTAACACTAAAAAATATGGGCAGGTGGTGATCATCAATGGTAAGGAAGCCGAGGCTCTTAGAGACACAGGAGCCAGTGTGACTGCAGTGAGGCAGCACCTGGTGTCTCAGGAGCAGGTTGTACCCCATGCCTACTGTAGGGTTATCAACGCTGATAATTCTGAGAGTCAGTGTCCGATGGCTCAAGTTCCCTTCGAGTGGGGGGGGGGGTCTCTGGTACTCTGCAGGTCTGTGTGAGAAAAACCATGCCTGTTGACTGTTTGCTAGGGAACGACTTGGAGCACTCCCCTTGGGAGAAGGTGGAGAAGACGACTCACCTGCGGATGGTGGGTCTGCCTGACTGGGCGTGCGTGACCACCCGGTCGATGGCAGCCAGTAGGGGTGATCGAGAGGTCCTGGGGCCTGAAGGAGAGGCCCAGGAACCGGCCTTAGGGAGGAGGCGCAGGGGGCGCGGGAAACGGGCCCCTGAAGTTCCTACGGTCCAGGAGGAGGCAGACCTTGAGGGGGGATGCCCTGGAGCCTACAGGGGAACAGATCGCCGAACTGGGGGACCTG
Source organism: Lissotriton vulgaris (assembly GCF_964263255.1). Taxonomy (NCBI): domain Eukaryota; kingdom Metazoa; phylum Chordata; class Amphibia; order Caudata; family Salamandridae; genus Lissotriton; species Lissotriton vulgaris. The sequence goes on along the minus strand of NW_028250769.1, from coordinate 240,625 downwards.
CCTGAGCTGACCCATTGGCAGCAAGAAGGAGGACCCTCCAGGGAGGAATTCTGCAGGGAGCAGAAAGAATGCCCTTCTCTCGTGGGTATGCGGCAGCAGGCTGCAGACCAGGCCAATGGTGTTCAGGCCAAAACACATTACGTGTACTGGGAGAACGACCTCCTGTATTCGGAGCCTAAGGCTGCTGAACCTGGGTCAGCCCGTGTGCTGGTGGTACCCCAGAAGTTCAGAGCCTTCCTACTGGGTCTGGCTCATGATGTGCCTTTAGCAGGACATTTGGGGATGGACAAGACCTATGGCAGGCTTGTCACCCACTTTTACTGGCCCCAAATGCATAAGAGCTCAGATGCTTATTGCAGAACCTGTCGAACTTGCCAGGCAAGTGGGAAGACGGGAGGGAAGAACAAGGCTCCCCTCCAACCCTTCCCTGTGGTCGGTACGCCATTCCAGGGAGTGGGTATTGACATCGTTGGGCCTCTGGACCCCAAGACAGCCATGGGCAACAGGTTCATCCTGGTCTTGGTGGACCATGCCACCCGGTACCCTGAAGCCATCCCTCTGAGGACAGTGACGGCTCCCGTGGTGGGGCGTGCACTGATGGGAATTTTTTCACGAGTAGGATTCCCTCTAGAGGTGGTGAGCGACAGGGGGACCAATTTCATATCGAAGTATATGAAGTCCCTTTGGCAAGAGTGTGGCGTAACGTATAAGTTCACCACGCCTTACCATCCCCAAGGTAACGGGTTGGTTGAGAGATTCAACCGAACCCTGAAAGGCATGATCATGGGCCTGGAAGGTCCGATGAAGCGTAAGTGGGACGTCCTCTTGCCATGCCTGCTTTTTGCATATCGCGAGGTACCACAGAAGTCCCTAGGGTTCAGCCCCTTTGAACTGCTGTACGGCCACCCCGTGAGAGGACCACTGAGTTTGGTAAAGGAAGGCTGGGAGCAATCTCCCAGGAAACCTCCCCAGAATGTATATAGCTACATGCTGGCCTTCAGAAACCAAACCAGACGCTTCAGACAACTTGCCGAGGCAAATCTGGAAGCGAGCCAGGAGGAAATGAAGCGGTGGTACGATCAGAATGCCACTCTGGTCGAGCTTCAGCCTGGACAGGAGGTGTATGTCTTGGCCCCAGTGGAGCCCTGTGCCCTTCAGGATAAGTGGACAGGACCATTTGAGGTTGTGGAGCGCAAGAGCCCCGTGACATACTTGGTGGACATGAAGACGCCCAGGAACCCTTTGCGGGTCCTACATGTCAACCGCCTCAAGCCCCACTTGCGAAGGTCCGAAGTGGGCATGTTGTTGGCAACCGATGACGGAATGGAGGAGGAGTCGGAGCCTCTTCCTGACCTCTTGGTGGCCTGTGAGAAGGATGGGTCAGTGGATGGAGTTAACCTCTCACCCTCCCTGACCGCCGAACAACAGGAGGACTGCCGCCAGTTGCTGGGGCAGTTTCCAGACCTGTTTTCCCTGGTTCCGAGTGTCACAGATTGGTGCGTCCATGATGTGGACACTGGAGACAGCTTACCTGTGAAGCATAAGGCTTACAGGGTAACGGACAGGGTACGGGCCTGCATCAAGGAGGAGGTCTCCAAGATGCTTGCCCTCGGGGTGGTTGAGTCTTCCAGCAGTCCTTGGTCCAGCCCCGTGGTCTTGGTTCCGAAGGCTGCTGCGCCGGGAGCCACACCCGAACTCCGGTTCTGTGTGGACTACAGAGGACTCAATTCAGTCACGAAGACTGACGCGCACCCCATCCCCAGAGCTGACGAGCTCATTGATCGGCTAGGGGCTGCCCGGTTTCTCAGCACGTTTGATTTGATGTCTGGGTACTGGCAGATCGCCTTGACTGATGGGGCAAAGGAGAGGTCGGCATTCTCAACACCAGATGGGCATTTCCAGTTCCGGGTTATGCCATTTGGGATGAAGAATGCCCCTGCCACCTTTCAGAGATTGGTCAACCAGGTGTTGGCTGGACTGGACGAGTTCAGTGCCGCCTACCTGGATGACATCGCAGTGTTCAGCGGTACCTGGCCCGAACACCTGCGACACCTCTGGGAAGTGTTGATGGCCCTGCGCAGAGCAGGCCTCACAATCAAGGCAAGCAAGTGCCAGATTGGGCAGGGTTCCGTGGTGTACTTGGGACACCAAGTTGGGAGTGGCAAGGTAGCCCCCTTGCAGCCCAAGATCGAAACCATCCTGGCTTGGGAACCCCCCAGAACCCAGACTGCAGTGAGAGCCTTCCTGGGGCTCACTGGGTATTACAGGAGGTTTGTCAAGGGCTATGGCACGATCGTGACCCCCTTGACAGAGCTGACTTCGAAAAAGCAGCCCAGGAATGTGATTTGGACTGACACCTGTCAGAAGGCTTTTGACACCCTGAAGACTGCCATGTGCACGGCGCCCGTGCTCCTGGCTCCTGATTTCTCCAAGGAGTTCATTGTGCAAACAGACGCTTCAGAGCATGGTGTAGGGGCTGTTCTTTCACAGAGGACTGAGGAGGGCTTTGACCAACCCGTAGCCTTCATAAGTCGGAGGTTACTTCCACGGGAAAGTAGGTGGAGTGCAATAGAGCGTGAAGCATTTGCTGTGGTCTGGGCGCTGAAGAAGCTAAGACCCTACTTGTTTGGGTCTCACTTCCGAGTTCAGACGGACCACAGGCCCCTCAGATGGTTGATGCAAATGAGGGGTGAGAACCTGAAACTGTTGAGGTGGTCCATTTCTCTACAGAGTATGGACTTTACGGTGGAACACCGCCCTGGCAACGATCACGCCAACGCTGACGGTCTGTTCAGATTTTTCCGCCTTAGTGATGTGGAACTCCCTGGGGAAGGGTAGTTCCCCCCACATTTCAGCTGGAGGAGACGCATGTTAGACCTGGCCCCTTCGCGTGAGTCTCCCGTCCACTTTTTGCTGATGTGCCTCCGATGTTTGCTGGTTTTCCGATACTCAGGGCACTGCGCCACGGCTGATCCGTGCCGCAGTGCAAGTGCTCCCTACTGTAAAATTGTACATGCGATTGGTATCCATGATTGGTTCTTTGGATTTACTGTTAGTCCCTAGTAAAGTGCACATGAGAGTGCCGGGGCTTGTAGATGCCAATACTGCTGGTGGGCCTGCAGAGCTGGTTGCGCCACCCACCGAAGCAGCCGTAAAGATGTGTCTGGGAACTGCGACCGCAGAACCCGCGTGCGGTCTCGTACTGTCACGCTAGCTGGGCAAGTGTCCCCACTTGCCAGCACCGACCCTTCCCTTGACTACATATTAGTCACCCCTATGGTAGGCCTGCGGGCAGGGTGCGTTGTAGGTGCAAGGTAGGACAAGCCCTGAGATGCGTGGCCTGTCCTAGTAGTGACTTACAACCAAGACCGTATTTCACTATTGAAGGCTACCTGCTCCATTAGGCCAGACTGAGCTGCGAGGATTATTACACCCTATAATCCCCGCAGGCTCAAGGAGCATGGTAGCGAGTCATGTTTAGTATGCCTGAACTCAGGATGATAAAATATTTCTTGTAGTCAAGTTTATTTTAGTATCCTGGGTTTGCAAATGCTACTTTTAGAAAGTTAGCATTTGCTTGCTTAACCATTTCAGCCCGCCTCTGCTGGTATGTGTATCTGACTGTCTGGGATGTGTGAGTGACAGGGCTGGAGGGATGACAGGTGGTGAATGCGCAGATTACACCTTAGTGGGAGGTAGGAGTGCCTCTTGACTCGAACTGTCACTGTGCTCGGCCACCACAATGCTGGCTCCACCCTCCTGGGGAGCGGCGGATGACTCTGCCGGCACCTGGCCCAGGAAGGGCGAAGCCCCCATCAACAAGGTACTCTGGCCACCCCTGTCCGGACAATGCTGGCTCCACCTCCTGTGGGGCGTCTGATGCGCCTGCCCCTCACACTGAAAGCAGAAGCCGGAGTACACCCGCCGGGGTACTCCAGAACTGAGAGTGGCTATGCAAAGGCCCCCCTGGCCTGCGAGAACAAAAGAATTGGCCTATAAAAGAAGGAGCCCGGCTCCTTGAGAATTAGATCCTGTTTGGGCCACAGAAGGACTCTACCCTACGAGAAGGACCGTGAGAGACAAGGAAGGGTGCTGACTCTTGCCTGTGTCTGGTGCCTTGCTGCTGAAGGAGAGGAAGAAGAAAAGACTACAAAAAGACTTTTGCTTTACTTTGTGCCAAACTCAGCTAAAGAGATCTCCAAGGGCTTGCAACTGAACTTGCCCCCTGACCAGCGTCCCGGGACCAGTGGACGCTACCCCCTTGGAAGAAAGCGACTGCGGGTGCTGACCATCGCCGCAGCACCGACGGAGGAATCTCCTCCAAGGCAACGACATCCACCTGACCACCGTGACCGGGGCCCAAAGCAACAGCGAGAGCAAAGTAAGGACCAGCCGCCGCTGGCCCGAACACCGTGACCGCAACTGCACCGGGAGCCCGAGAACAAAGCAAAGGAGGACCCGTCCGGTCCAAGCTCTCGAGGTGACTGCATAACGAGCAGCCACTCACCTGCAAAGACGGACAGTTGCCCTGTGAGAATCCGCAAGGTCGGTAGCCTGCCCGACAGCCCAGCTGTGAGCCCACAGCTGCACCGGCACTTGACTGCCACTTGCCACCGCCGCACAGCCGCCGCCGCCAGGGTCGGAGCGGACGACAAGGAGAGGACCCTGCCGCCACAGAACACCGCTGCCCCGGATGACCAGTGACCTGCTCGGCTGAAGAGCCGCAACGATCAGCGACCCCGGGAAGGCAACGCGACGTGGGACAGATCCCCTGGAAGCCGCCGGCTCCACAAGAACTTTGGTTAACACCGGCCTACGGGCCTCAAGAGAACTGCATAAGAACTGTGGTAACCTGAACTAAGTAAACTTGCAACCGTTATCATAAAGTACGTTGACTGTATTCACAAGCCTGCTTAAAATCTATATAAAGATATATATTTTTACAGAATACAGTCTGGTCTCGTTGTGTGGTGGGTTGGTTGTAAAGGTGTACTATTGCAAGTGTTTAACCCTATGTGCCCCAAAGATTAGCCTACGACTGCTTAAGCCACACTACCTAGAGGGTAAGCAGAGGTTGTCTGGAAGGTAACCCTCAGCCCTGACGAGGAAGAGAGAGTCCCTGCTTGTCGCTAGTGTTGCACTGCGCCAACTAGAGCCTCCCCCTTCCTACAAAGGGCTACTGAGTTTTAAAATCGACCATCACAAGATAGTGAATAAACATCTTGGAGAGGTACATTTTTTTTTTTTAAGTTTACAAACTGTTCCAAGGCACATTTGCCTAAAGATTATAACTGTTGAGTGGGGGCAGCAACAAGAAGGCGGGCCAGTTTAAACAAACATTAAAAAGACAAAAATCAAACAGAGCAAGATGTGGTGGGGCAGAGGAAGCAACAGATGAGCTGTGGGGAACAGGTATGTCAGGGGAATGCAGCACACTGGGGGAGAGAGCAAGAAAATACATGCACTCCCATGAAGTGCTGGAAGCAAAATAAACAAGCACTGGCATAGCCAATAGGTCTTGCCTTTGGGACCTTAAAAGTGGCAGCCATTTTGGTTGTGGCTTCTTTATATTGTAAAGTGTTTTTTCCTCAATCTGAGTGGTACTGTTTGGATTTATACGCTCAGTGTGAATACGTTACATTGGATGTGTTGGGGAAGCTAATGGCTGCTGTGCGCTTTTGAAAATGCTGTTACTGGTGTTTTTTGATTGCGTGGTCTCCTGCGCAGCAGAACTCCTTAGTTCGTACTGCCTTCATCGTTTCGTAGCTGCGAGCACTCATCCATGAAGGAAATCACGCGCTAAGTTTGTGACGTGTTACGCTGTAGACACAAGCTCTATTTCCCTGCATAATCACGTCAGCACGCTTCACGTACTGCACATAGTTTTCCATCTTGTTTTACTTTGTTTTCTGTTGCCACGGTGACAGGCACACCGCTTTTACTAGTCTTTATCTGCACGGCAAGTCTCACCTGGTGTTTGCTTTTTGGTTGTTACAGTGAAAGGCACACCACTGTACTGTAGAATCAGCAGCTTCTGGAAGCAAGGTTTTTAAGTTGTTCCTCACAGTGATAGTGATACACACACCATTTATGTGTTTTGGTGATTTCGCTAGCTCGTTTGTTTTAGCAATGTTGACTTAAGGTATTGACTATGCCAATGCTTGTTTACTTTTATGGTTTCTGTATAGCGCTACGTGCCACGTGATGAGCCCTGATACCTTGCTTGATTTTTTTTCTAGTTATAAAACAATAAGTGATGTACATGGTACTGGAATTTTGAGTTATTCGTTAGCTATAGTTGCCAGGACGTTTCACCCTGAAAGAAAACAAGGCAGACAAGCGCGGTCGCGAAAGTGAAAGTGTCCACGCTGGGTTAATTAGTAACCCGATCCTGGAATGCAGCTGGAACATTGCACGCCGCTGCTCGCTAACGAGACCCATAGGCCATGGGAGTGAACGTTTTCAGAAAAGGCGGGACATACCCCCGGCCTTTGGCTATTTGCCTGCTTTCATTTTTGAAAGCCGCATGCAAAGGCCAATGAAATGTGTGGGAGGAGTCCGACCCACACGGAGAAGTCTCTTGGAAGTCTGGAGTGATTCCCAAAGGCCCTCTCCTAGAGCAGCGCATGCTTTTCCTGAGCTAGGCTCAACCTAAAACGTAGTTCCCTCATGTGAAGTTATGGAAAGCTAAAAGGAGTTCAATCAGAAAGATCTATGCTCCGGAGGAAAATCAAGATGAGGAAAAAAAAAAGACATTGAATAAGATGCAAGCAAATGAGATTGACAAGAAAGCTGCCCAATTGTCTGAACCGAAGCCCACTATGAAGTATTTGTATAGTCCACAGTAGGTTTTCAACAAAGTTGTCTGTGGGTGAGACCTAACCGGAGCTATGATGGGCAGGACAACTTCATGAAAACACAGGTATTAATTAAGTGGCGTCACCTAAGGACCTTTGACAACATCTTTTATTGCCCCATGAAGTCTCCATCTGGAGAGATTGCCGAGTGAGCCTCAGCATCAAGTCGGAACTATTATTAGAGGTGGTATTTACTTAGAAGTTGACAATAGGGGTCAGACCCAGGCACAAACAGAGGCCAGGGAGGCCGCAGAGTGCAAAGGAGTCTTTCTGCCTCAACTAAAACCTTTAGACCAGCAGTCCAACTTGATAGCAAATCTGAGTGGTAATGGCAAATCAGCAGTCTACAATAACACAAAAGGGCGACAATCGCTGGATGCACAATTTCTGCTCTATTCTGAGCTTTGAACCTTGGAAGGAGAAATTACACAAAAAATGTGTATGTTTCCCCTAGGTTGCATATTGTGCAAATCACGTAATAACCCGCGGATGAAAATTTTAAACATGAGCCGGGACGCCGATTTGGGCGCAAACTCTTAATTGTGCACAAAAGCAGAATTTTTTTATCCGGTTTTGGAATGAGAAGAAGAGCCTGACAGTATTGTAAACGTGGACATTTCAGGTGCAGTATGTTTTTTAGACCATGGATAACAAGAGGTCTCAAATACCACTAGCAGGCGCGGCTAGCAGAGCCCTTTCTAAGGAAATCATTTGCTTTTCTGTTTCTGAAAAAAAGCATTAAATATTCATCGTGCCTTGAAGTTTAAAAAGCTTTAATGCAATAAAAGCAAATATCAAAGGAATGTTTTGGTGATGATGTATTTTTCCTTTTTGGAAACAAGGAGAGTTTTCTGTGAACACCATCCTCCCACCGCCCAGGGCCACTGGGGAACAAAAGTGTCCAGCCAGAACTGAGGGCAGCTCAGATTGCTTTCTTTATTTTGTTGTGCACAGGTTTACTCGATTTACATTAATCGTCAATTCATATCGGTAGCTATTTTCTTTCTGTGGACTGCTTCAGTCCACCCATGCCCTAAAAGCCGAGGCCAGGTGCTGCCGAGGAAGGATCAAAATTGGAGGATGAAAATTGGAGCATGCAACATCAGCATTCAAGGGTGTACATGTCACTGAGTGTGACATCACATGAAGTGCTATCAGATCGGAAGACCTTAAATAGATTTAGCAAGTCTATCTTGAGTTCATTTGAGCACATTACAAAATTTAACAAATTCAATTTTGCATTGGGGTTATGCAAAAATATTGACGCAACCCCAGCACAAAATCTGGGCCTCAATTTATTTCATTTCAAACCATGCCACAAAGAAAACTTTCAACAAAAAGAAACGTGGCAGTAAATCGGTTCTGCTCAATTGGTTACAATGTCTGCATTTTATAATATCTTATAGGGTTAAGGCACTCGCTGCAGAGGTCTTTGTGAGCCAGCTAAATCTCAGGAAATAATGGTAAGATAACTCTGGAGGATAACGTGTTTGCTGGAGAGATCTGAGTTTTCCCTAGTCACAGATTGGAATCAAAGTAGCATAGAGGGTTCAAATGACTACTGCAAAGCACATTATGAAACACCCAGATGACAGATTTTATTTTATGTAAATGGATAAGTGGGTTATTGCTTTTAAGACATGGATCCTTTTGTTACCTGCAGCTCATAAACTGTAATCCTTCTAATATATCACTGAGAGGAATGAAGGACATATGGCTCCCACATCTTGTGACCCTCACTGTCTTATGTAACACATCCTTCATACTGATTTGCACACATTGGCTTTATTGTCAATGTATAATCTGTAGGTGTGATTAAAAATGCTTTGACACCTTGTATTGGGATAGTAGTGGCACAACTCATCCTAAAACGGTGTCAGAGCGCTTTCCCATCACATGTACACAAATAATTTAAATAGCACTATTTTGCTGTATTTCTTTTATAGCACTTTAGCACTACTGTAGTGCTAAAGCGCTATAAAAGAAATAAAGCAATATAGTGGCATGTAAATTGGTATTTATGTCAGTACTGGGACAGATTAACACAGCTGACATTCTTACAGTGTCTGCAAGTCTCATAGACAGGGACTGAAGAAAGTCCAAAGCATGCCTCTCTTCAGTACCTGTGAAGTGATAAGCTGTGGGCCTTTGTTTCCCCTCCATTGCGTGCAGGTGGGAGGCTCCTGATAGCTCCCGGCCATGATACTCCAACAAAAGAGGCCTGATGGCCCCTGAGCTTCTGCCTTTCTTATGGGCCCAGCTGGGATCTGATCTGCCCCATCCTTGCCAGCTGCAGGCGCTGCTGGGGGGGTCCCGTGTCTGAACAGGACACCGGGACGCGCTCAGCACATAGGGAGAACTGGGAAGGACCGCGGCACTCGCTGAAAGCGGCCAGCTCTGGAGCAGAGTAGACTGAAAGTAGTGGGTAGACGGCGTGTCCCGTCGGCTCGAGCCCTGAATGTTGCTGCATCTTCTGCGGATGTCCCTGCGCGCTTAGTGCCCAGCTGTTTCCGCATCCCGCAGAAGATACTAAGGGGCTGCCCCCGGAACCAGGGTACACACAGGCCTGCAGTGAAAAGACATGGTATCAACCGTGCGTCGACAGTTACTTCGCTGTTGAAGTACCTGTGGGATGAAACTGACGGGGTGGGCCCTCTGCTCCACCTGTCCCACGAAGGCACACCGATGGAGCCCTCGCCAACCGGACGTGACGCTTCACTGCCGCCCACAGTCACACAGAGGACAGCAGCCACACAAGAGGGACAATAACTGGAAGAAGCGCAACCCCCTATCTGTAAAGATGCACGAGCGCCGCCCTCGCACCCACAGCGGCAGATCAGAGGCTGAGAAGAACCCCTCCCATCACCACAGCGCCTGGATGGACGCAAGCAGATGATGACGGGTGCTAGAACACGAGCACACCTGGACAGCACACCTGCTCGGCTTCCGTCCACCCGCCTGTAAATAAACTCGAGAAAACGTGGACACTGGACAACCTGTCAGGCAGCATCAGCCCAGCCGCAGACCCTCCAATGCGCCTGGAACTGAGGAGGGCGCACGAGGCGCTTTAGAAATCCAGCTCTAAACACGATCACTAGGCTGCGGGGCGCCGGCTTTGGATACAGGGCCTCGTGGCAGAAACACGCCGTGTCCCCCCGGCTCTGTTTCCAATAAAGAGACGCATCCGGCGCCGCACAGCCGCCAGGCTAACATGCACGTGTGTGTGCCCTAATGAAGCATGGCCGGCTGCATGTTGCCTTTAATCCGCTCCTTGGCAGCCAGAGACCGGGCCCGCCTCTCTGCTCAATGCCAGGCCTCCCAGGGTGCCGGAGCCGGGCTCCCAGGCAGCCCTCACCTTGATGCAGAGGCCGAAGGACGAGAGTCTGGAGCTGGGGTCGGCTCTGGCAGCCCTGATGAGCGAGGGCAGATCCGGCCATACATTCAATTAGCAGGAGACATGCCCCGGGCCCCCCCCCCCCCCTGCTCTCATTTCCCGCCATAACTGGACCTCATCGCTCTCAGGGGATCCCAGCAGAACCACCATGGCAGCTCCTAAGCATCTCACTGCTTAGCACCCTGGCATTGTTTCATTTGTCGTGGCACGCCTGGGGGTAAACCAGTGGCCGCTCTTAATGCCCCAGAACCCCCCAGGGAACACCGGGCACAACTCTTCGCAGAACGGGACCCCTAAAACATCTAAACTGAGCCCGCCAACACCAAAAATCCCATTACATTTCTAAATTGGTTAATGCCCCTTGATCCAGGCAAGTATTTGCAACCTTTAGGTCGTTGTGTTACATTTTGTGAGGTTTGACTTGGCCTTTCGTCATTCCAAGCTAGATGAAATGTGTGTATGTTTCAGCACGCCAACCTCTCTAGGACCTCTGGACATGAGACCTACTTTTATCAACAAATCCAGCATAAGCAACACAAGATCTGGAAATGTAAACTTGGGTGCACGAAAGGCTTGGAACTAAAGGCGTTCATTCAATTTCTGGTTCGTGGTAATGTGGCCCGTTATCTTTGATGTGAGCACTTACTGTTGTGAGGCGCGCCGTTACCTTCGGGTCTAGCTAGCGCTATATAAAACTCTCAGATAAATAAATATCCTGAAAAAGGTAAAGCTCTCCAGGAATCGACAGCACCAACAAGCTCTGAGAATGTGTCGGAACCGCATGGTCTCGCCTGGAGGCAACTGGGACAAGTATCTTCATGGTATAAAATCAAGCGCGCTAGGTCTTGATCGGTGAACTGGCACAGGAGGAAGATCTTATCTCCACGCACACCTATTCTGCAGAGCCAAGGTCCTTCTACAATGCATCGTGAACGGATGCACAGAGGATAAGAGGTCTCCTCCCACACTACCTACTTCCTCCTTAATTTCTTTCCAAAGCGTTTTAAGGACATACCTGCCAGTATCTGGCTCAGTTACTTTCTTGATACGACAAATTATAATCAGTTGTATGTTATAATATCATGTACAGCAAAACCGTCTGATATAAAGACTTATTATTTTGAGTTTTATATATATTGCTTCCTAAATACTGTTTACAAACATTGCTCCACTGGTTATCGTTTTTATAGAATTAACTCTCGTGGGGTGAAATGTAGGACTAATGTTATGTCAGATGATAACCTGACAATAACATACTGGTAGCAACCCATTTAAACCCATTTCAACAACAAGAGGTATACTCTGACCCGGCTGCCGTTGCTAAAGCAACAGAAGTCCACCAATCATCAGACAAATGTCAGGATCACAGCATCAGAAGTTGCCTCAATTTGTGGCCCCTTCACCAGCTCACAACCAACTCCACGTGGAAAACTGAGCAATGTAGGAGTAAAAACAGATCTCCTCTTACCAAGAAGTATGTTGATGCTTTTGGTGAAAATGCACCATATTCTGAACAAAAACCAAAAAGGGAACCGGATATGATTGAGGTTAATACCAAGCAAAGAGCAAAGAACAGAAGCATTTTTAAAGAAAATGATATCTTAGGAATGAACACGAGCCATTACAGAAGGTTTAGGATCCGTCTAGTCGTTGAGTAAGTGATTGTGAAATGCTTCTTGGCAGCTGTGCTGCTCTGTTATGTGTGTGTCTGTTGAATGCAATCTTTGAACAGCTCAGACTTTACTAGCAGGAGGTTTGCATGTAAACAAGCGAAGAAAGGTGGTCATCGGTGGCTGTTAGAACTGTCGCCTGTTCTGAAACATTCAGTGCCAGCCCTACAGCCTGCTGGGAGGTATTCGGTCTGAGGTGTTGGGTAGACAAGTCTTGCCACCCGGTCTCATCTTATCTGATCTCAGCTGCATCCCTTGACCCAAAACCTTTCACTGAGAAATCTACTAGTCGACTCCTTCCTCCTACACTGCAAGCAAAAAGTGACCGTCCTCGATAGGAATGCATGACTGGTGGGAAGGCAGTCCAGTGGCAAGTGCCTGCTGCACACATCAGCCTGTAACCAGCAAATCACAGATTTATCCTGGCATGGCAACTCCAGCCTTTCAGCATTTGTGATTTAATCAAATCAATAATATTAAGCTGGGAATAACTGACCATGTTTAAGCCCCAAGAGACAATTTAGTTTACATTGTTCCATAAAAATGGTCACTCTTATTATTATACGGTGTTGAACAGATGGAAGAAATGATACAAAGGCTGGCAAGACCAAATATACCCGGGCAAACAGTTGATGTCTAACCAGAACCACACCACACCAGTGAGATGAACACCAGAGCACTGAGATGCGAACCTCACCACCGCGATATGGAGCAGATCACCGAGATGCAGACCACAAAACTGAGACGTGGACCACACCACTAAGAAGTGGGGCACATCGCCGATACGTGGAGCACACCACCGAGGTGCAGGCACCAACAGCAAGACGTGGGCAACAACACCAAGAAGCAGACCACACCACAGAGATACATATCTTAGCTATATTATTTTTTTACCCTCACTTTTGGATATTTTGATAAAATGTCACATACTAATGTGTAGTAAACATTTTAACACACTCCGCTTCAAAGCTGTAAGCAATCACATGACATGCAGCAATATATTTTGCTACATAGTTATGGGGAAAGCTTTACAGTGTGTTCCTTTGTGCGAAACGCATGTTTTAGCATTTTGAGAACTTTCTTTCTGACCACTTCTCCAAAGGACATTCAAGTGTCTCCTTTCAGCACTCAAAACGGTCTTCTTGCAGAAACAAACTCTGAACCAGCCTGATCATGAATTCTCAAGGAGAAATGGAAAAATATAGCATTTTTCCACCGGACATAGACTGGAGGAAAGTATACTGCCACAATTCTCTCTTTTACACGCAACAAGCTTGTGCTTTGGATATAAATGAGTGCATTGTGAAGTTGCTTCCTGTTAATCTGAACCCTAATACCAGCTGAATGATCATCCAGTAAATAAGTTAATATATTGTAATACACAGCTACACGTACGAAGAGAGTGTACTGTGTACAGTTGCTTTATCTGATGTGTGTAAGGTGAGATCTGGAGTCTAGGATGGCCCAGATATTGTTAATGCTACAATGGTACTCTGTGGTGAGATGGCTGGGATTTTCGGGGATGCTTCTACAGAGAGGACAGGAAGAGCTAGGAGGAGAGATGGGTGTGACCCCCTAGAGAAGTATGGACGGTACCCATGCTTCCATCTTACACAAAGATGGCTCCACCACTCAACATGCCTCCTGAATCCATTCACAGGATAACAAGCTACGGTAAGCGACTGCTTCTTGGTGACGTGTCCTTCCTGGCCATAACTTCCACAGGCTGCAGAAGGAAGTCAACAGTCTGGATAGCATAGTTTCCTTTTCTTTCAGTGTGAGAACAGTGGTAGTAAGTACTATGTAACTGCAATTACAATACAATAATTTTATATCCACCTCAAGGAATTGAAAGTCTGAGTGGACCCACCAAGACATGGACCTGTCGCCATGAGGCAAAACACAGATTCCAAAAGTGCATGTTTTAGCCTCGTTGGGGTCCTCAAGAAATATGGCCACATCACTGCCATTCTTATGGAACTCCAATGACTCGTCTTTCCACCTTGCACCATCTTCAAAACCAGCTACACCATTTAGAAAGCCATCAGGACTGGCATCCCATCTACCTGCCCGACAAACTCACCACTTTTTGGTGGCTCTTGGTACACTCTCAGACTGGACAACCTCACGCTCGAGACCAATAAATGCAAGAAAATAAAAAAAAGGTTAACAGGGTTTCTCTATTACGCGCACAATATCTAAAATGACATCCTGTCTCAATAAGTACCTATCCGTTTTCAAATTAGGAAAGAACTGAAGGCATGTGTATTAAAAGAACACAGCATTGCGGCACAGTAAACAGTCTTCCTCCCCTCTCAAAATGCAGAAACTCAACCTAGATTCACCCTCTGATGGTGCCTCTGCCTTCAGCCCTGGACAGCACTCCAATGCCTATTGACAAGTACCTGCTATACAAATACCCAAGCACACAATTTAAAACAGTGGTCCAAGGAACACGTGTACTGGAAAAATGGGTGTTGGTCTGGGATAAAAGGCAAGTTTGTGATTCATAAACTCCTCGATTTGATACAGACGGCTGTTGTTTAATGGAATGGCTCACTGGAAGTCAGAACAATTTTAGTAGCCTAAGGAAATGTGTTTCTCTTAGCTTGATGTGGTGAGAAGAGGGGCGTCCGTTTTATGATTGATTTGAAGAGGACAATTGAAGTACGCAAAGGTGGCCTGTTACAGACCATTACCGTAAAGGAGTTTGGATAAGACTGAGGCTTTGATAAGCGATGGGTCAAGGTTTCGGGGGCAGCACTAGAATGCTCCTGTGGGGGGCAGGAGACATGAGAGGCTAGTTTAAACCCCAGGAGATTTTTCCCACGGTGATAAAATGACAGCAGGTAGCAATGAAGTCAGGGTCAAGAAGAGATAATCGTCTCCTACCCTGCTGCGATCCATATTACTAACATCTTAAGAGTTCTGCAGAAGAGGTGAAATTCAAAATAGGAGAGAGATTGGGAGAATGATTTCCAGAAGAGTGGTAGAGAGTAAGAAGGACGATGGCTGAATCGACCTTCCATCAGAGAAGGTACCACTTTAATAAAACGAGAACTCTACAACGCCCAGCACAAATTCAACACTACAAGAATGCTTGCATTACGCATAAAGCCTTTCATCATCATTCCCCATTATATCTCTCAGACAAACTCCACAAAGCGGGCTGCTCTAGAGAAATGAGGAGCACAAGTACTCTCATGCTAGTACCTCCCTTAGTAAACAAGAAATCTACCCAGTTATGCTCTCTCTCAGGAAATACGCCAACTATCTGGAACTCACTTCCCAAAGATCTACGTTGCAACCCCTCCTACCTCAGCTTTAAAAAAGATCTCAAGCGGCACCTTCTCAACAAATACTGGGGTCCTTAATCCTGCCACCTAACAGGGCTTCCCATCCTGCCCACGACTGTGAGATGTTCTCTTCTCATTATACCTGACTTATCACCCCCCTCCTCTCATTCTCACATATACTTCCACCCTTCCCATACTAGTTCTCTTATAATCACTACCTACTCCTACATGCTATCTCCTCGCCCTTCCCCCTCCTCACTTCCCCCATACCTCCATACTTTCCCATCCCCATCCCTAACCACCCACGCTATCTCAACTATTTTGTCCATGTTTTACTGTTCTTTGCATTTTGTTCTTGTACTATTGTTATATTGCAATGTGTTCCACTCCCAACCCTTGTAAGCGCTCCGATACCTTTGGGTCTAGCCGGCGCTATATAAAACCATTTAAATAAATAAATAGACACTAAGCGCAAATGCAGGAGTGAGTGCAAATGCAGGACTTATGGTAAATGCAGGACTGATCGCAAAAACAGACCCTGAGACTGACTGGGGCATGCTTGTTGTAGCATTATGTGGCATGAAGGAATAAGACAGCGTGAGTGGCGGTGTTTATCTGCTATAAAGGTCTATGGGGGGGGGGTTCTATGGATGTCCCTAAATATTAATTTAACACAGTGAATCTAATTAACATTGTTTGCCTAAAATAGAAGCCGTAAGCACAGATAATTAACCAGTTACCTTCACTTTCATGCTTAAGATGAATGTATTGTTGGAAATATGGTAACTTTGGGAGGGGGAGGGTCAAAGTGGGGGGTGAAACTAAAACTGGTTATTTTATTGAGAGGCCTCATGCAAAGGCGAGAATGCCTACAATGAGGTAGACAGGAACCGAATAGTAAGATACATTCATCTGATTCTCTTGAAAAGAGGAAACCTACTGCAGAAAACCCAACTTGGTTAGTATAGACAGTAAGAAAATTATAGCAACACTAAAAAACTGGAGAAACAACTGCCTTTGTCTACAAGTGCTTTACGCATGTAGACCATACATACTGTTCTGTACGCCAATGAACCTTGTGTGCCAATAAAAAACCTCAGTGGTAGAGTCCACTCACAGAAACCGAAATGTAGGAGGGTTAAATCCTGGGAAGAGAGAAAGTCTGTCTTTTATCCTTCTAAGGGTGAATTAAATAAGCAAAGCCGAGTTCAGCAGTCTCATTTATCATAGGGCATTTAAAGGCAGGTCGCTTTGAGTACTACTACTAAATACTATTTTAGAATATTGGAAACTGACATTCGTGAAGGCAAAGAATTACTTTAAGTTATTACAGATGATAACAGTAAACATAACGGCTCTGCACTGAGTAAAGGCTCAGAGTGAAAAGGATAAAGTCGGAGCAAGTATAGGAGTAAAAAAAAGCATATTTATGAAGACAAAAAAGGACATAAATATGTGGCAAAAGGCAAAGAACCACACCTAGGAAATCATAAAAAATATCAAAAACAATACCTTCCAAGATGCCCAAAATACACTGGGGCAGAAGCAGTAACTAAAGGTAATGCAAAATAAGAGCTTATGGCTCAGAACAGAAATATGTATCCGCTCCTAAAAAGTTTCTTAAAGCCCACCACGGCACTCAAACCAGAGGAGCTGTACAAATGTCCAGGGCTAGTCCGTGTGACAGATGTGGCACAGCAAATAGACATTTTACAAATCATTGGTAATGCAGACGTAGAATCCTGAGCCCAGCAGAATAATAAGCATTGTCAAAGACACGTCTATGTTAAAAGTGCTTACATATTTTGTGTTAGCACATTAGAACGAGAACTACAGTAGGGAAACAGTTATATTGGACAGGGAGTGATCCCATTGAAAAGTAGTCGCTCTAGCAGTTCAACGTAATCATTTATTGGAGGTGAAAGAGTACCTTCAAACAGGCAAATAACATTAATTGAGAGAGGTATACTCTTCTCAGCTGAGCCAAGACAAAGTCCCAAAACAATGGCTGAAATAGGCTGGTCAAAGCAAGCCAATGGTTTAAAGGGACGACTCAAATCAGCTGTAGATATACTTTTAACAATAGGTCTGATTGACAGCAGCCATGTCAAAAGTCACACGAAAATGAAGCCCAACAATATGAGAAAATTAAAACAATACTAGCGAATGAAAAGGCTTGAAGAAGAGCATGTTAGTCTTCAAAAGGAAAGCCAGCCAGAGACATGCCGGTTATAGGTGTAAATATCAAATCAAAGCACCCAACAAAGAGGAACACGGCCAAAAGTAAAGATACAGGATAACATTATTAAAAACAGGAAGCAAAAAAAAAAAAGACTGGGCCGTTAATCCCCGCAATAATATAAACGAAAGGAGAATGAATGTACAAGTTGTGCAAGAAAACCATTCTGAAGGAATGAGTACATTATAGTGATGATGGTTCATGCTTCACATGGAGGACTCCAGATGGGTGCCCCCAGATTGAAATTACTTTAGCATATTCCTGATTCATACTTCAGAAACTTGGCACGACAGAGGTACCCAAGGGCCCTAAATACTTAATCCTAGTCCTGGTTTATACTTCACATGAAGTATGGTGGACCCGAGTACTTTAAAGTTCCAAATACTTTATTTAGTACAGTCTTGTTTCAAGCTTAATATAGAGGGCTGCACAAGGGTCTCCTATAGTTTTGCACAGCCCTAATTTGTGCTTCACCCAAGAGTTTGGTCATGGATCCCCTATACGTTAGTACAGCCCTAGTTTGTGTAATACTCACAAGGCTGGATATGGGCGCCCACAGATGTCAAATACTTTAGTACAGCCTTGGTTCATGCTTCACACAGTGGGCTGGAAATGGGTATTCACAGGTTCCAAATACTTTAATTCAACCCTCGTTCATGGTTCACACAGAGGGCTGGAGCTGGGCACTCACAGGTCCCAAATACTTTAGTACAGCCCTGGTTAATGCTTCACACAGAGGACTAGAACTGGGTATTCACAGGCTCCACATACTTTAATACAGCCCTAGTTCATGCTTCACACAGAGGGCTGGAGCTGGGTATTCATAGGTTCCAAATACTTTAGTACAGCCGTGGTTCATGGTTCACACAGAGGGCTAGAGCTGGGTAATCATAGATTCCAAAACCTTTTCAACAGCCCTGGTTCATGCTTCACACACAGGGTTGGAGATGGGCATTTACAGGTGTCAAATACGTTTGTACAGCCCTGGTACATGCTTCATACAAAGGGTTAGTGAAGGGTGCCCAAAGGTTCTAAATACTTTAATATAGCCATAGTTCAAGCTTTACACAGAAGGCTGGAGCTAGGTATTTACAGGTTCCAAATACTTTAGTGCAGCCATGGTTCATACTTCACACAAGAGGCTGGAGATTGGTAATCATAGGTTTCACATACTTTAGTAGGGATCTGGTACATGATACACAGAGTGGGTTAGAGACGGGTATTCACAGGTTCCAAAAAATTTAGGAAAAATACCTGGTTAATGCTTCACGCAGAGGTCTAGAGCTGGGTATTCCCAGGTTTCAAAACCTTTAGAACAGCCCTGGTTCACGGTTCCCACACAGGGTTGCAGATAGGCAGCCACAGGTGTCAAATACTTTTGTACAGTCCAGGTACATGCTTCTTACAAAGGGTTGGTGAAGGTTGCCCACAGGACTCAAAATACTTCCGTGGAGCTCTGGTTCATGCTTCCCACACAGGGTTAGATATGTGCTGACTCTTGCTCCACACAGAGACCTAGACCAGAGGACCAAGGGTCACTGGTACATTTTGAGAGCATCAAGTAGTGACTGTTACACAGCAGGGGTTTAGACACAATCCCTGAGCCGGTGTCACCTTTGCGCAGCTTTAGTCCCTGCTCTATCTGGGTCACTGAACTCGATGATTCGCAGAGCACTTCACCACAGTGTACCCCTGTGCTATCAGAGGGGACTGGAAACCATGATCACGCGGGTCGCATGCCACCCTGCAGATTTACGATTCTAAATTAGGTTTTCTGCCTGCAGCAAGACTCCTTACTGCCTTAAACTTATTATTAACAGGACTCAATACAACACATTTCACAGAGAAAAATAATTCTACTAAAACTTTTTTCACAAACAAAATTCATGCATGCCACACTTACACTCCCACGAGATTTCAAGACAAAGCCCACTGCATGAAGAATTTGCTAATAAAGGGTCATCGACTCCAAGACTGCTGCAATGGTTGGGCATCAATGTAAAACACTTTAATTTGTTAGGGTAATTATGTCCAGTAATGCTGCAGCTTTTAAAACAAGCCAATGTAAAAGAAGGAAAAACTACTGGGTCAGCCCCATGGAGACCCTCACAATTAAGACCAAGCTCAAACCATATCGACCAACATCTGGAATGACAATCCATTCACCTGGAATCCAACCATCTCAGTAAGCTATCCCGTCGCCACATCACCAAGCATCTCAGCTTCACTATGATGAAAATTACTCTAAAACTAGAGAAAAGAAAGCACTCTTTCTGCTTAAACTGAAGTGTCAAGCAAACGTGGGATTAGTTGTTCAGGGATCGAATACACAGGCTCCATCCCCAGGTTATCATCTTCAGCGAAGAACTGGGCGAGCGACAGAAACTGCTGATCTCACCAAGCTCGGCGTCCGCCTGTCCAGTGATCAATGACCTGCAGCTCGAGCCGCGCCTGGCCCTGCGGTGTGCTGATCTCTGCACTTAGTTCCTCACAGCCTGTCATCCTACTCACGGTACATCTGGTAAAGCTGCCCTGCATCAACTGTGGGCGATCTAAAATACAAACCCAGCAGGGTGGAGCAACCATGTGTAGGAATTGAGCTACAAACATCCCCAACCAAACATCTGCGTGTCTGTGTTGGGTATGCATTAATGTTCTGGGATTTTATGGGATCTACAGCAGCACTGCAGATCGAAGCCTCTTCAGGCCCTTCTTTGCTGTCTGCTTCATTGTCCCAGCTGATGGCTTGGAAAGAGATGCTAAGAGGCCAGTCAGAGGCCTATGAGTTATGTTCATAATGTAGCAAGTTGAGAAGCCCACAGCCTGACAAAGCACCAGGAGTGGAGAAGGGAGAAGTGAGTTCGGGAGAGTAGGATGTAAAATGAACTTTAAGATGCTCGTATCTCTCTAGACTGAGAATAAGTACGGGCCCAGTTCACAAATATATTTATGGCCGTATGCATACATTCATGGCTAAAAATGGATGGAATTATGTCTCCTAATTAATCCTAAAAAGTACCTCCCAACTGTAAAACCATTCACTCTTATATTGCTGCACATCACAACTCTAAGTGTACAAGGCCTGGGTGGCCTTGGGATTAGAAGAATGCCTAAAAACGTGTGTATAAGCGAACACTGACAATCCTCTCTAACCTTTTTCCTACCCAGGAAATTAATTTGTTACAAAGGAGGAGAAGGAGACGCTAGACAGTTAATGGGAGTAAAAGAGAAGTTAGGGGTTGGTAAAAGCTGCAAATCATGATAAAGTAATGGAGATACTGAGGCAGGGCCAAGGGATCCCCAAGCCACAGGCGACTGTCTATACCCGTCTACCTCTGCTTCTGTAGTCATTTATGGTGCATTTCCCTGATCAACACAGTTACCTGCAAGCCAAGAAATCAAGCAGGAGGTACACAGGTGAAAGCTTGGAGAAGAAGGGTCACTAGACATTCTCTTCCCGAGTACACTCACTGTGGAGGTTAAGTGAACTTGGTCAGCCAGTCATGAATCTACGTGCTCACAAAGGACATGTTATGCATTAAACCAAGCTAGTATTAGCGGTTTTCCTTTGTTCAGGGCAGCCAAACATTTTTTTATTTCTAAATGTAGTCTATTCTCCAGAAAGACGTGTCACTGCCTCAAAGGGATCACCCTTTTTTTGCAGACAAGCCACCAACATCAACCTATCAACTCTTTACACTAGCTGAACAAACAGGTACCCAGATGGATAAAGTAACTAACTACAAGCTTCATAGGACACCTGTCTACGACTTGTCTCTTCTGGAAAAACCTACTAACCATTGCACTCATACAGCACCACTTTGGACACTTTTCATTTGCTTTAATCAATCATTTTGATATTTGCCTATACCAAAGTATGTTAAAATCAAAATACACAAGCGTAAATCCTTTAAAATTCACTTCAATACATGCTTCAACGCCTACCACGGCTCTCAATCCACTGAAACAACATTGAAAATCTTAGAATATACATCAGACGCAGCAAGAGTTAAAATCAAGATACACATTGTGAAACTGTCCTAATGAAGCTGAAATGATTATGGTACCACTATATTTAAAATGCCGTAAGACCCTCTTTCCATGGTTTGCACAGAAATCAATCTTTGTCTATAATTTGAGGTCAAAGTTGAGATCAAACTTTTTTGAGGGAGCAATTCTTAAAGCTGTGTCCCAAAAAGGATGACCACTCTGCAAAATGGGTTGTCCTTACTACCACACCAGGGTCACTCAGGTAAGCCTGCACTACATGTTTGGGATGTTTTCTGGTTATGAATGAAGAGGATTCTGGAGTTGTCAAGTTAGAAATAGTTTAGAATGCTAAGTGAATTTTAGCGTGTCCAGACACTGCTGTAGATAGGTGATCTGTGGAATGCAGTGCTGTATGCGTGTCAGATGGCTACAATATTGTAAGGTGTCAAGTGAGAACCAGGTCTGGGGTTTGGCGGTGGGTATTCAGTGAAATGTCATCCTCACAATCTAAGGTGAGAGCTGTCCTGGAGGCCTACGGTTAGTGTAATGCTGAGAGATATCAAAGGGGGTTCCATGGTACGGGTACCTGGAGGCCTCAGGTGTCATTCGGTGGTGATATGGAATCGGACTAATGTATTGCCTGATCTCTAATAAGTATTGGGGGTCACACTGATGCCATGCTGATGATGGTGAAAAGCCCAGTGCATTACATGTGGGAATGTTTGGGGTTCCAAGTTTGATGTCTATAGTAGGACAGATGGGGCTCAGGTTGGTGATGGGTTGGAAGCATTTCAGGGGGAATATATGCTGCAGCATGAAGTTCTTAGGTAGCTGTATTGATGGGGCAAAAGGAAGTATCTATGGTTGATGTATGTGTAGGAGATGGAACATTAGATGGTAGCTTTGCTAGAAGGATGGAGGACAACTCTGGAGGATGTAGACTGGAAGCCCATTCGTCTTAGGATGAGGTGTTCTGGCGGAAAGGGATCTAGGTGGATGCATTGCCAGGAAAAGAGGGGGATAAAAAAGAAGCATCTTTCGGTAACATATGTGGTAGGTAAGGCAGGGGAACCTCAGATGGTTACGTTGCTGAAGGCATGGCCATCGTCTCAGGAGGGTGGAGGCAGAAGCATCTTGGTTGAAGGTATGCTGGACCATGGGGAACTTCGTGAACACATTCTAGATGGACCAGAAGCAAGATTCAGGTGTTTGTATGGCTGATACATTTCAGATGCATATTTGCTGGGGACCTGTGCCTCAAAGGAACAGAAACAAGCATCTTTGGAGGATGTAGGAGGGGGGGGCTGTGAAGTGGAAGCACTGCTGAAAACACGGGGGCATACAATGTGCACTGGTGTTTTCACGAGGATGCTTTGCTTGAGGCAAAAGGAGTACAGACGGGTGCATACTTAGCCGAGCACTTGGAGGGTATACCGGGGGGGGGGGGGGGTTGTATACGGGGGGCAGGTGCATGCATGGATGGGGAGTGCATGCTGGTGACTGGAGCACCGTAGCTGGGAGCATGCTGGGGAGCAGCAGGGTATTGGGGAGAGTGGGGCCTCAGGTGGGGGCGCCGGTTGTGGCTTCAGGTGTGGTGCCTGTTGTGGCTTCAGGTGGGGGTGCCTGTTGTGGCAGAGCATCCCAGGTGCAGGTGAGCTTAGGGCACTGGTGGTCCCAGCCGGGTGACCCTCTGGAGCCAGGTGGCAGGGTGTCTTCACAGTGCCATGCCTCCCAGTCAGCTGTCACCCAGGGAAGGGCACGGCTGGGTGTCCCGGTTCGACCGGCCTCACGCCCCCCACTCCACGCAGGGCGGGTCACCGTCTGGCCACGCCCGCCCCGTCCCCGACTCGGGGAGGCAGCCCTTCCCCTCGGCCCCTGCATGGAACGAGCCCCAGCCCCTCTTACCTGAGTGAGAGGGATGAGCGCCGCCATCTTCCCCCCGTCACCCCGGGAAGCGCGCGCCCGGCCGCCACCGCTGCTGCTGGAAGCGCGGGCACGTCAGCGGGAGGGCGGGGCGTCACAGGGAAAGGACCGGCCGCGGGCAGCCGGCGAGAGGGAAGAAGGACAACACGAGACGGTCAGCAGGGCGGCCATCTTGGAATGGTGCCCACCCCTGAAAACGACAAATTATTTAAAATAAAAAAAGAGTATTTTGAGAAAACGATATCAGCAAAATAATAACAAGACACTATGCTTTATTTTATACTATTCTAGCACGATAATTAGGGTTGTTCCAAAATAATTATAAAAGCACATTTCTTTGCGGTTTATTAGAAAATGAAAGATATTAAGCTTTCTGGATAGTTCAAACATTCTTGTTTACCATGAAATAGAAGTACCTTGATATTAGGTGACCCAGTCTACTGGTCAGTAAAGACGAGCTTCAAGATGGCCTCCACGTTCATGCCATTCTCCCTAAATGCGCGTGCCCCTATGGCCTGTACAGGTTAAATGCCTGTAATAAGTGATCATGCCCCCAAGGTGGCCTCTTCGTTCGCTTTATCATTTTCATGACAGCCTGCCTTGGAAACCTCACCCATATAGATCACGATTATAATTTTTTAGAACACAGGATTACAGAGTTAGCATGCTGTATACATTTTCATTCCGAAAATACTCTGAACGAGAAATCTAATAAGAAGAAACTACAGAATACCCCATTGACAGTCCCAACAATCTGCCTAATGTATGCACCACCATTAAGATACTCCACCAACCCACTTTAAGTGTTTCTGCCAAAGTCATACTTTGTCATTCGCCCAAGTACTCTGGATTCAGTAGGAGTCACCTTTACATATAAGGTTAAACAAGGTTACCTGAAGGCTCAAATTCAGGGGGAACATTTTACAATCCTGTTTTTTTTCCAACACCATAAAACATTCTGGGTGATGTAGACTTAGTTCTTTTCAGCTGAACAAATTTGTCCAACTCCCGTAAATGACTTGTAAAATGAAAGGCCATTCCTCGCCCAGGTGTCCCTATTGAGATAGAGTTTGGATGGAATTGCCAGTATTTCATTAGCCTAGCCGGTATTTTCCTATAATTTCTGGTTAGAATACTGGGAAAATCAGTAAAAGCCAATATATGTTTTTCTTTGAAATAAAAGCTTAAAACATCAAATATAGAACAACTTAAAACATAACTAGATGTCCAAACTATTTCTACACATTTTATAAAGCACATGGATGCAACAGTTTCATGTTAACAGTGACAACAAAGAATTTTAGACAAAATCTGATTCAAATTCCAAACCCTGACCTTTTCACAAATCTCCCAACATGAACAAATGTCCAGTATTTTGCTCTGAAGAAGGTGGCAACTGTATAGATAACATCCATCCCTTAACATAAGGCGTATTGTAATTCCACCTGAGGACACCTTGTCTATTCATTTCAGCCCATGTTCAGGGCTACCTGGGATCACAAAGTTTCCGTTGTGATGCTTCCAGCCATTTACGATTGTGACCACTAGACTACAGTTCGGCAGCCTGTTTTTAAAACATGTATTGCAACTCCTTTCCTCTTCATGGCACGAAAGTAGACAAGTCATCCTGGTTACAATTGTGCCCAGTGACTGATAGTGATTCTTTCCAAACAGTGCATTTCACATCAGCGTCCTTTCAATCTGGGGCGGTTCCACGGTGATAGGTCTAATATCGGTTCTGAGGGTCAGAGTAACACAGTAACTGCAAGTTGTCCACACCTACCTCAATGCAAGTGAAGAAATCTTTCCAAGACATGAAAGGGGAACTAATGTACTGACGCAAGGATGCTATTATGTATCTAAAGTTGTAAGCACTGGAGCAAAAACACAGCTCCTTACCAATTTAGAAAGCTGTTCTACCGCCTGAAAGGGTATCTACATATGTATTTCCTAACAAGAAAGAGAAAGCAGGGGGTACATCAATTAGTCTTGGATATATACTGGGACACATATTGGAATATGATTTTTGCCCAGTCTCTTGTTCTTAGGCAGATCGTGTGAGTTTTG
This sequence comes from Lissotriton vulgaris, assembly GCF_964263255.1. Taxonomy (NCBI): domain Eukaryota; kingdom Metazoa; phylum Chordata; class Amphibia; order Caudata; family Salamandridae; genus Lissotriton; species Lissotriton vulgaris. The sequence continues at coordinate 215,189 of NW_028250769.1, read as the reverse complement.
AAGACAGGAAAATGACAAAGAGCCCTTCTCAGATCTTCATGTGTTGTGTTGCTGGGCTGTCATTGACCTGTGCCTAACCATATTTTATCATAAGGGCCATTAGGCTCCTAACACAGCAGCATGGGGAAAAGGGACTTCACACCTGCAATCAATAACTGGTTGCAACCAATCATATGTTTAACTCAACATCGCTTAAGGGGCTCTAACCACTCTCTGATATGCGTGGGAGCCTACTTTGGGTATACCCACCAGTCCCTGGAAATCCACTGGGGGGGAAAACAAGAGAAAACTCACAATTTGAGTCCACTGAAAATACCAGGTCTGACAGAATGAGGAAATAGAGGCCCAGTGGCACAGTTCACAGTTCTATAAACAGCATTTAACCTAACCAGTAGAGACCAGTTCTGACATTCTTAATGGGCTCACAGTTAGCGTAGCACGTATAACTCAGTGTTTCGAAGTGTAAGAACACATTTTGTTATTTTTAGGCATTAAAAGCACATTAGATAGATGCAGCTTTTGGCCAAAGTAGGCTATTTGTATTAGACCCTATGTTATGTAAAAAGGAACCCTGGAAAAAGCATTTGGTGTAATGCAAATAGGGGTTGTGAGGACATCCACTATGTAACGGTCGCAGGAATAGCACACTTTCCGACCAAGAGTATTTCCTTATCTCACCTGGACAATCAAATCACCAACTCTTGGGGCCTTTGTTAAAAGATACTTTGTAAAAATTCTCCAGAGGAACAAAAATCTTAGATGTATGGCTAATGGTGCACGTAAGACACATAGTTAATTTACTGAAAAAGAACAATATTGAGAACTTTGTATGTGTGTATGTGACAGGCACCTTCCAAACCATGAGGTCATTTGGTTGCGTCAACAATAAAGCACCAAAAATTTCAAGACTATAATATTTTTCAAATGAAGACCTGCAACAAGTGGGCACTCAAAAAGCAAAGTGACAAAGCTAAAGTATTTTAGAAATCCCTTCAAAAAGGAATGAGATAGCAGGAGAAATATTCAAGCATGAAGACCCATTCAGATTTCAGTGGGATGAAATGGACCAAGGGTTAGAGAAGAAAGCCGGTATTTCACAATTCCATCCTGGGAGCAGGAGCCTAATTACGAACCTAGGTTTTCAGATTACTTTCTTTTCCTTTACTCAAGTGGAAAAAACTACTTAACGGCAAGACCTACTCGATCAAAGAGCAGGAAGGTGACGTGCGGATGGAAGAAGGAAAGGACGGGCGCTAAACTTCTCTCAGTGCCTAGAATTCGGACCTCACACTGGGGTGGCCGTGGTTTTTACTACGGAACATCTAAACTCTGGAATTCTCTTCCACTTGAGCTTAGGAACACCAGTTCCCTAACTGGCTTTGTGAGAAACTTGAAAACCTGGCTGTTCCGGGGCTAGGCGTACATCAGGTTATTGTGGTCCTCAGCCCCAAGACACCATTAGGTATTCGTGCGCTTTTATAAATCTTATCAACAAAACATAACATAACATACGTTGGGATATCAACACCAAATAAGACCAAAATGGAGCTTACCTTGATTGTAACAAACAACACTTCTGAAATGATTTTACACACAGTCTCTCAGAAGAGGGACAGAGAAGTACAGGAGACAAACATATGCTCATCGTTAGCCTCAAGGTGGCAACACCTACTGCGACCAGGAAGTTGATGTTTTGCAAACCTCAAAATCCTTTGGGGAGTTCAGGATAGTCGGTGGAGGGTATAGAAGTGATTACGCTTTACGGTGGCAGATATAATAGTACTGTATAATAGTCACAAAGAAACTTGCCATAAGTGCTGTAACTCGGCCACTGGCAACGTCCGCTCCCATGTCAGGTATAGAGCCTTCAAGTTTCCGTCCTCAGCAAAAAGGAATGCCCAATACCAAATGGAGACCTCCTTTTTATAGAGCATGTGTACTGCATTTTCAACTTCCCCTCCCCGGCCCCTCCAATATCCCCTTCCATTTGCATATCAAGAAAGAAACTGAATATATTTGAATCTTGATAAATGACCCTCAGACTTGGCCTTGATAAATGACCCGCAGCCTTGGCCACAAGCACCTCCCACTGTGGCATGCCTTGAGCTGTGCAAAGTTGCCCCCAGGTTGCAAAGCCAACTTCTTTCAATGGGTGCTCAGTTTGTCCAATAGGCACTTCAGAATACCAGAAAAGTCAGAATAATATTTAATACTGCAAATTCTCCTAATTCTGTAATACAGGCCAAGTGCTGCCTTCAGGACCTTTAGCCGGACTTTAAAAAAAATTGGGGCTCCAAACTTATGGAGAAAGCTGTCTGTTAGTGAAAATCAAAAATCCCTTCTGTGTTGTAGTATATTTCTGATTTTCACTAGTGTGATATGACCCGGTCCCATTTGGTCTAACCTGGGTAACTCTCTCTTTTTTCTGAAAGCTGTCTGTTCCCAGGTTAGAAGTTATTGCTGATAGCATCCTTCCCCAAGGTCGATGTGTCGGGGTAACCTAACAGGACCCTTCAATACTTAAACTGAAAAGCATCACAGTACAATCTCAGACCAGGCAGCAGCTGACCTCCTTTCTCTAGTCTAAGCCTCAACTTTTTCCAGCAAAATCTGAAAGCCTTAAATGACCAAATAAAAGATGCTATTTATTGGTACCTATTCGGACCCCTGGCAGTGGTCATAATAGATGCCACCAAGGCTTTGGACAGGATTTGTGGGGTTTCTTTTTGGGAGGTGTTGTCAGTTTTAGAATTTTGCCCTAACTTCACCGAGACCCTCCAAAAATTGTATGGGCCTCTTGTGCCCGAATTTTATTTAACAGGGCCATAACTAGGAAATGTAGCATTTCTAGAGGCTCTAGGCAAGGGTGTCCACTTTCCCCCTTCCTTTTTAGGTCTCGTGCCTAGCGTTGCAGTGCGCAGTACTGCTCGCACAGTGCAAGACCTCATGTAGGGCTTTCTGAAAGCTGACCACACGCTCGTGTGTGTGGTTTTGCTTTCGCCGACTGCAATAGGCTTTAGCGTGCGCTGAAAAAAAAAAATACAGCACGCAATTGGGCAAAGGCGGGCACATGTCCCGCCTTTGCTCTGCCCACTTCCCATCGGTGTCTGTTACGTGCAGCAGCGCACGTTCGCCTCGCTGCCGCGCTCTCTCGCTCCCGCTCCTCTGTGCTGCACGCGCACCACTAGTTTCGATTCTCGGCCCGCTCCTCCGTGGTGAGTGCACACCACTGGTTTTTAATATGCTTGTCCTCCCCAATGTGCATCTCCTGCCTTTTATTCCTCCTCACAGCCTTTCTTAGTGGTTTCTTTAATTGGCTCTTGTTCCTCCTTTTCCTTCATCACTCTTTTGTTACTCTATTTTCTTCCCTTAGCTCTTCTTCCCACTTTCGTAGCTTTGGCCCACTTCTCTTTTTTCCCTCCGCTAGGATCTTCCCCACTCTGCAGGTTTTAATTATTTCCTTTGTCCTTATTCCTTGATTCCATTCTCGCTGCCCTTTGGCCTCTGTTTTATATCGCTCAGCTCTTGACGCTCCTCTTCCAGCCCCCTAGCAGTGTGTGACGAAACAGGGAAAATATGCATTATTACAGTGTTATTCTACATTCCCAGAGGCAGAACTCTGAAAGGGGAGTAAGTACCACACTCTTAATCGACGTGTGCCAATGGACAGAAATGTGTTTATTTTTACGGGTTCGGTTCTCGTTGCTTACATTTCATTAATGGCAGTCTGTTGTGCGATCACGTCTTTGAGGGAGGGAGTGGCACATGATTTTACATTACTACGATACAGCATGTGCTTAATGAACAAGTGTCCTTCTACATGTTGTGTGCTGTTTCTATCTGAGGTGCCAGGAGCAGTCAAGCAGTGTGTGGGTTTACTGCGTGATATTGTGTCGGTTATTACAACTCGAAGGTGTCTGCCCAGTCTAGGTAGAAATGTGAAAAGACCTGTCTTTTACTTTTTTTATTAAGTGAAGTTCTTGGGTTGAAGCATAGTTCCGGGAAAGCGGGTTAAGCTGAGACAGGCAGAAACTGCTAGATGGGGGCTCTTGCATGTAGCCTCTTTCTGACCTCCATCTGAAGTAGGCAGTTTACTTCTTCCACCCATAGTCCAGTTATTCTACCGCCGCTCTGGGATGTGAAAGGAGGCACTGGGCATTGCTGTCAAACGTCTTGTAACTACTGAAATGAGGCAGTGAATGTTTAGTGACTGGTATTCAGAGCTTTCTGAAATAAAGTGCTAGTTTGAAAAGTTAAAATTTAAGCTTCTTTGTGTTATCATGTTTTGCATGAACATGTCACTCACAGTGTATGTTGAGATTAAACCTGTACATGTAGCTGTTCCAAATTTCAGACATTCCCCACCTTGAGTACATTACTGATGAGTAACTGAATTAAAGGTACGACTTTGGCGAGCACTAGGAAATCCTGGTGCATTCGCGAAACTTCATAATAGATGGTTGACGCATCCAGTCCCAGGCTCAACTCACGGCTGTCAGCAGAGGGCGATTTGCATTATGTAGAACATGAGAGAGAAAATAACCAATCAGAAAAGCATACGTAATCAGTCCTGTCACAGTCATGCTCATTATTGGTACAGATGCAGTACAAGTGGCATTCTCTTAACTGGTTCTAGAGCATCCTTAGATGTCTGTGGATTGAGCTAAAGCACTCTGTAATATCTGTGGTTAGAGATTATCTCAATTTATGTTTGTCCTGGGAGATAAAGTCCAACGTCTTGATGATATCTTTATAAATGAGAAACCCTTCACATTAAAACGAGCACTAGCAAACCCAATATGTCTGGCTCTGCTACCACCTTTGTGGCTGTGTCAGTGCTTGGTTCGTGTAGAACTTCAGTTTTCGGGGGAGCTGTCAGGCATTTGCCAATATAAAAAAATGGCAAAGAGCCAAAATATATTTTGTTAAAAAAATCACACATTTCTATAATAGTACCTGGCACTTTTCCTCCCTTTCACTATTCCTATCCCTCATCTCTTCCTCTACCTAAACTTTTACTAATGCGAGACCTATTGCATTGCAAATGCTTGTTGATATTTCTATCAAGCCGTTAGCTCAGTCTCGTAAGTTGGATTTGGAAATTATCCCTTGTGTTTCTCAGGGATTCAGGAATAGGATCGCCCTGTAAGCAAATGATCTTATAGTCTATACAGCAGCTCCTGTTAAGACCATCTGTAGAGTGGAGACGCTAGTAGAGGAGTTTGGGTCCCTTTCTGGGCACTGTATCAAAAAGGCTAAGCCTGAGATCATGATCTGGAATGTAGTAAGCTTATAAAGGAAAGTTATGTCATTACATAGATACCTGGTTATCCCCATTGTCCACACCCTGGACGGAATTCCAACACACAATCTGGGGACGGTGACGAAGGATATTTATCATCTACTCATTAGGTGGAGGAATGTCTCACTAACATTATATGGGCGAGTTCATCTGATTATGAGGTTGGGGCTGCCTAAATTGACATAACATTTTAATTGTACCCCTCTGTCCTTCTCTAAAATATTTATCAATACAATCCAAGTGAAGAAAATTATTCTTACAGGCAGTCACTCTGCAAGCCTACTGGAAAGGAAGCAGCAGAAGTAATGGTACATCTCTAAGACATGAACAAAGATGATGCTTGCATACAAAGGATGGAGTAGGTATAGCCTCCTGAAATTCAGGAGGCAATCATTGCATAGAAACAATAAAGTTATAGATAGGTCAAATCAGTGTACTGAGTGAAACACTAAGACTGCAAGAGGAGTACAAGGCAAGTATTAGATAGAAGACTGCTTTAAGTAAACAAGTGCAGGCAAGACATAAGAAACAGGAATGCAAGTACAAGACTTTCAAGACAAAAGGGCAAAAAAACAAAATGAATGAAAAGGAGATTAAATACAAGGAAGCAAGCAGACACAGGCGCCAAGGACAGAAACACAACCGGAGTAAGCAGAAGGGACACAGAGATCAGAAACACAGGGAATCAAGAGAGGATCAAAGGAAATTGGAAGCACACAAACAGCAAATAAAGTAGGAAGCAAAACAAAAAGAGATCATAAAGAGAAGCAACAGATTGCAGGCCCAATACAGACTAGAGAGGAACATGAAATGCAATACATGCCTTGAAGAAATCTGCAGAAGCCAGCTCTGTATCAGAACACAGCTCTAGCAGATACAAGGCATACATAGGTCAGCAAACAAGCACCAAGAGTTGCAGTACACAGAGGTAATCAAACAATGCATGAATACGAAGCTGTTGGTAGTGAAAGCTTATAAGCAGGACTACACAATAAAGTGAAGTCACATGACTGTCTCTGATAGGAAGAACCGGACTAGCACTACTTAAACCACTGCACATATGTTGCAGGGTTTTTGTGACTAAACAGCAAAGCTTTCTAAGATCTATCGTCCATGGAAACAAGGTTAGATTTTTCAATGTCGCACAGTTAGAATGATAGGTGGGTTTTGTATGGATTCCGACGATGAACCGCAGGCTGCAGCTGATCTGTGCAATGCACCGCGCAGAATTGTAAAACTTTTGTGCTGTGAAATAGTGTTGTGCCACCTAGCCTCTGGTTGTTCCATCCATTCAAACAGAGGAGCAAGATACAAGAAAGCCAAGTTTGAAGCTGCACTGCCTTAAAACAATTACATTTTTATGAGCTTTGTTTTCATAAATGAAGCCAAATGTTGATGTTTCTCTGAAAGAACTGCTATTGCCACACTCTGTGCCTTGATTGCTAGTAAAACAGTGCCAAAAATACAAAACAAATCCAAACTAGATAAATGATCTATTATTATAGCTGTAAGACGTGTTTCAATGAGCTCTGCACGTTACTTTATCATAAACGACAAGACCCTGTTTTTGACAAAAATTCTTTAAATGAAAAGAGTTCTGTCAAAAGTTTCTAAGAAACAAATTACTTCACAAAGAACATACATTCTTCAATTAAATGTGATGAGACTGAATTAAACAAAATCACACCAATAGACCACTGGCAAATTGAAATATAAAGAAATGATTTCATGAGGGGGAATCCTTGGAACCAATTATAAAGTTAAAGGCATACAAGTTACATTTCGTCCCTTGAGCGATGCAAATGATAATCTCCATCATTTTCTTCATCATCATCACTTTCGTGATATTCATCTTCATCATCCTGCTCCTGCTCATAAACAAAATCGTCATATCCTTGCTCCCGAATCCTTTGCTTCCTCTCCTCTTCCTGTCTCTTTCGCTTTTCTTGAAGAATTTGGTCAAGTTTATCTTTCATATTCTTTTCAGCCACCTAAAAGTTACAACATCAAGTTAAGTTTATTTTTCAAGAGAAGATAAGTGCAGATGGATTCCCTCGCTTCAGCCCTTCTTTATAGAATCTGTTTTCTAAGACCCTGAAGAAGATACATACATTAAAGAAAATCACTATATAGTTATGGTAAAATTATATTTTTCATTATAGTATACAGAGGAGGTACTGAGAGTAATTTTATTTCACTTACTCTTCTAGCGGAGAAACGTGCTTTTTCGATACTTTAGTGGAATTTAGGGCAGAATATGATAGGTCACTAAAGTATGGATTGTTTTGAATAACTGGGAGTATAGGAAACCAATCAGTTGATTCTTTCGTAGCCCTATCTTCTTGAGAGACCATGCCGCTTGGTGATATCACTCATTAAGACACTATTGAGAAGACTGCACAGCACTGAAACAGGGTGCACTTGTTCCCCCCACAAGTTATTAAGAGTTAAACTGAGCTAGAAAAGAGCAAGCTGTGTTTGTTCACTGGTTGAACTTGCTTCTATAGCCTCCCCAGCTGTAAGCCAATGTTAGCACCAAGCACAAAACCAAGAAAAGTTAGTAATTAAGCAAACAAAACATGGGCCAAATCTGTTGCACACACGATTCCACATGCGTTTGACATATGTTAAAATTGGTTATATGATTGTGGAGTACAAACTTTATCACTGCTAGAATGTTTTGGCATCCTATTTTTAAAGATTGTTCAGGCAGGCTATAAGCGAGCCTGTAATGGCATAATGTAAAAAAATGGTCTGAAAAGACAGAACAAAGGAAAAGAAAACACACTGTACATCAACCACAACCAAATATCTAAGCATCTATTTGATACTGACCTCTGCTTCTTGCAAAACATTAAAACACTAATCTACAGTTCATGATGCTTATACAACCTTCCCATTATTAAAATCAAGTCATCAGGTAGATTATTCAAGAGGGTTAGTGGTTTCCTTCTTCAACTACTGCAACATTAAACATGCATTGGTTTCCAACGCAGAACTACTGAAACTCCTAAGGATTCACACATGAACTTCAAGACTGTGCCTTAAACTACAGATAGCATATCACACCACAACTGCTTCATAATTTCCTTGGCCCTCTACTAAACGTTAATGGGGCACAGAAGTTTCATAGGTTCAGAAGCAAGCTATCCATTGCATACCATAAGGGCACCTTAAAAATGATCCTACTGAGAAAGGCCCACCCTGCTAACTCTCAGGCAATCTATGACCTCCAGAAAGAGGAATATTAGGCCCTCTTCCTTTAATGCCAAGTCCAATCGAGGATTTTGCTGCCATAAGTCAACTGAATTTTAATGCTTGACCAAGTTTATTTCTAAACCCATTTTAATGCCCGCTGGTGCTATCCAGCATCAATCTTAATACTGTCTTGTACTTGAGGTGCATTACCTATAACTGCACTTCCTTTATATTGGTGTCTTTTGTACTTACACATTTCAAACATTCCCTGTCATCAAACTGCGAATCCACAGTATAACTGGATTTACAAGGAAATACTTTTATTTGTTCTCCATCATTGAATCTTTTACAGATTATGGCCTAAAAAACATGCAATAATCACTTTTGCACATAAAAGAAAAAAGTTGGAAGCAGACTCGCCTCTAGTGAAATAAAGACATACTTTGCCCACCGAAGAATCACCCCCTGCCTTTGTGCCCAGGCTGAAGTGTCTGTGAATCCCTGCCTGTCCTCCAAGGGGCAGCCCAGTGGAAGTCAAGGAGTCAGATGCTAGCACACATCACCACATTCTCAGAGTGAACAGTCACTTTCTCTGCAAGGATATGGTTCACCTTCCTTCCAGGCAGAAATCTATCTCGCCGCATGAGTGAATTACTTCTTTCTGGGTTCAGAAAGGTAACAAAAGGTTGACATGAGATCCTCATATTCTTTGTCCTATCAATGCCGAATTTCAGGCACCTGATCACATTATAGAATGTAGTGTCTTTTCTGCAGCTGAAGATGAATCTTAGAAGCACAGCATCTCTTCGGTGAAAGTCAGAAGGCACATTAAGCATAACATTTGGATTTGCTGTGACAAATTATGGGGCCGATTAGGATTGTGGTGAATCCGCATCCTCTGGGCCGGCGGAAGCCACCGCCGGCCCGGAGGATGCGGATTCACCGCTGCGGTGCCTTCAAAGACCCCCCGCCAGATTAGGATGGCTGGGGGGTCATCGGTGGATGGGAAGACCATCCGCCGCTTTTCCGCCGCATTCGCCTTCCGACTGGAGGAAAAGCTCTAATATGGTGGCGGTGTTTATCAGACACCGCCAGCCATATTAGGATGGGGCAGAAAACATGCTTTTCTGTGGTGGCTTTCCTGCAGTGGAAAAGCATGTGGTCTTTTGTGTTTGGGGGCCTGTTGCAGGCCCCCAGTGGTGTTGGGGGGTGGGGGGTACCTATGGTACCCCCCTGGCTTTTTTATATGCACAAAGCGGCAGGCACCGCGCGGTGCCTGCCGCTTTGTGCATGCAAATGGAAAACATGCATATTTAACATTGCGGAGGGTGCTGCTTCAAGCAGACCCTGCCGCAATGTTAACTACATGGGATGTGACCGCCAGGGTGGCGGTCACATCCTAATTCTGAGGGAGGGAACGCCGCTGCCCCTGCGGACGGTCCCTCCATATCGGGGGTGGCGGACGGACGCAGGTCCGTCCGCCATCCTAATAGGGCCCTATATTTGGCAAATTATAAAAAAAGTATTTTCAATTGCAAAGGCCGTAATCTCGCCCATCAAGGGCTAGGAGTGCCTTTCCCTGGAAGGGTCCAACTCATTCTAACTATGAGTAGGTTAAAACGCAGCAAAAGTGACTTAAATTAGCGTTACACTATTCCCCAGAATTTTCTTTCCAAATCTGGGAGGTAGAGAGAGATCTGGTGGCATAAAGGATATTGTCTCCCTGGTGCTACATATCACTCTAGGAATATCCTATAACCCATTTTAACTAGTCACCATTCGGCTAGACTCAAGACCTCGAAGATAAGACATAACTTAGGTTTTGATGATCCTCACACACACTATTGGTGTCATGCTTCATCACTGAGTCTCCACCTGGTCCCTTTAAACCAGGATAGGCTCGACCATGAGGCAGAGAGCAGTAGTGATATTACATCCGATCGGGGTCTTCTAGAGAAATGCTAAAAATATCTGGAGGATACCCTACTATCCCTTTAATATCAGGCGCCTCTAGTGTAGTTAAAATCTTTACCAAGAGTTCTTAAAGGAATTTAGTATCCCTGCACCCTAATATTTGTTGGCATGTTTCAGCGCTCTTGGTCAGGCCGCTATGAATCTATATGGATGCCCGCTATTTTATTGTTACTGTCTCAGTTATCCCAGTCTTAAACTTCAGGGTCTTTGTCAGACAACACAAAACAGAAAACATGTATATAGGTCTACCTGCCGCCTGTGTTCCAGATTGGCATATACTAATTTTCATGTAGGAATGTACTAATACCCCACTACGACAGACGGGGCAAGGCCCCTATAGTCACATTCACTCCAAGGGTACTGTGCCACTGACAGTACCTATTTTCGTCGGGAACGAGAAGCATGGCCTACAATTCACAGATTAAAGCGAAGAACGTCAAACTTACAACCAGTATATAGGATGGCAGAGGAAGTAAGCACGCGTGTAAATTAGAATTATCGGTAAATCTGGGAGCAAAAACAACCCGCAATGCTATCATACACTTTACCCCAATTCACAACTGTGGCAAACAGCAGGGAATGCCATGTGCAAATTTTGGCTGCACTCTATTTGTATATTTAATCAGCTAATTTTCCTGCTTTGCACAGCCTTTTAACGCAAACTAATCATTGGTGGGAAGTGTGTGCAAACTGCAAGCAAGAGTAATTTGCTCTCAGCTATTAAAAGGCATAGGTGCTATAAAGTGTGCAAATACAATGTAAGCTATTTTAGCCTTTTGTATGGCGCTAAATTAAAAAGAAAAATCCCACCTGAGTGCAAAGGTGGTTAGGGAGTGATCTTTAGAAACAGTATCACACTGCTAGGTGTTGATGGAAGATGCTGGGCAGTAAAAACACATAACCTATAGCTAATAAATTGTGTTTGTTTTTGCCCTAATCCCCAACTCACCAAAAGAAAATTGCACCTCTGGATCTCGACACGACAGAGAAAGTGTAAGTTCCCTCTTTGATTTGTTCCATTTGCAGTTGCCCATGCTCTGAGCATGTGGCAGAATCAGTACACTGCAAACGTATCAGATTAAAGGATTACCGTAGTTTTTCCCCATGTTGATTTTGCAAACTTGTCTGCATATTCCTCACTATTTGCAATGAGAAAGTTATCAAAAATACTTCCTGCTCTGACCTAAAAAGACATAAAAAGGCATTACAGGCAGTAGTGAAACATACAATCACAAAAACATTTACTAATTATTATGTGTGTGTATTGCATTAACATCTAAAAACATTACAGCTGTAAATGGTAATTACTAAAAACAAGCATTTGGCACAAAAAAGCACCTGTTTGTCAAGTTGCCTAAAATGCTTTTTTTGTTTTGTAAAAGTGGCCCATGCCGCGGTTTCACTTTGATAGCGTCTCGCACCTTTCTTTAGACGCGGCTCGTCTAAAGGAAGGGGCATGGACGAAATGAAAGTGAAAGCACCGTATGAGGTGCTTTTACAAGAAAATATTTGCAAAGTAATAGGCCTTGAATGCGCGAGAGTTTAATCTATTGTAATTTATAATGCCAATAGCTCAAACTCTCATAAAGGCGAGGCCTATTTCACTGCAAAGAAGAGGCCATGATAGTCCTGGGCTGCTGTTAAAGAGAAAGAGCGCAGTTCGCACTGAATGTTGCAGGAAAGCACGTCGTGCCTGCAGTACAAGAAACTCATTAAAGAAAATAGTGCTTACAGACTAAATAAACATACTGTCTAACAAAATAAGTAAATGGGCCAGTCCTCATGGGAGGTTACAAATGAAATTGTAAAGTATTTAATTGGTTGGCCCGTGCACAACCTGCAACCTGCAACTAGTGGGCACTAGCAAGGGAAACAGCACGGCCCCTGTATACGCTAACATCTTTATGGGAGAATTTGAACATGCCAACATTTGGTCTAAACCCATGTGGAAAAACCATCTCAAAATGTATGTTCGTTATATAGACGACCTATTCATACTTTGGAAAGACACACGTGAAAACCTTGAACTTGCCTTGACTACCTTAAATTCAGCCAATCAACGTATCCAGTTTACCTGGACCATAGATTCAAAAACCATAACATTCTTGGATGTTCGAATAACTCTACAAAATGACCAAATTTCAACAGACATTTTTCAAAAACAAACTGACCGTAACAATATGTTACATTATACCAGCTTTCACCAGACATCTTTGAAAAAACATCTACCCAAATCCCAACTACTTAGGGTTAAACAAATCACTTCGGATCCCAACTTGGCAAAAATAAGAATGGATGAAATGGTTGATCGTTTCAAAGAGAGAGGTTATCCAGAAGATTTACTCAAACAGGCAAAAAATGAGGTGGATGAACTAGATCGACCAAATGTGTTACAACAACCAAAAAAGAAAAAGGAGAGTGACCGGATGGTCATAGTATCAAAATATTCCAACGTTAGTTTGATGTTCAAAAACATCATACTAAAACATTGGCCAATGTTAGAGTTGGAGACAGATTTCAAAGACATGTTTAAAGCCAGACCTCTATTTGCCTACACCAGAGGAAAAAATTGGGCGAAATTTTAAAACAACCTAAGGAACTTTCTTCTATTTCAAAAGGGACCAGACCTTGCAACAATTGCAATAACTGTCATAACATAATCCCAGGCAATAAACTAACTCATCCAATGAAAGGCTATAACATAAACCTGAACGTCACATCTACCTGTGATACCAACAATCTCATTTATCTCCTTAAATGCCAGTGTGGGAAGGTTTATATTGGAAAGACGGAACGCAAGCTGAAGATCCGTCTTAATGAACACAAATCAAATATTCGAACCAAGAATTTAAAATCATCAGTAGCGTCACACTTTATGGAAATGAACCATAACATAGCTCAACTTAAGTTCATTCAGAAAAGGGGGTGGTGATGGACAGAGCATCCGAACTAAGCAGAATACTCCTACCCAGTCAACAGATCAGGGCTTGATCCATCACCGTTTTTTAGCTCACTGCACCATCCCAGCTCAGAACCTGGCTACATGCAAAATAGTCTGTCCCTGGCCAAGTGCATCATGGGAACAGGGCAGACCAAACTACCAAGCCAATTCTTTAACTGGAAAGGAAACAAGCTTCCGGGGACCGGTTTCTGGCATTACAGCCATCTTCGGCCCAGCTTGCTTGAATCCTGATGGTGCAGTGAGCAAGGGACTCACATCTGAGCATACCTTTCCACGCTTGTGGTGGACAAAACGATTCAGAAAAGGGGGTAAGGATGGACATAGCATCCGAACTAAGCAGAATACTCCTACCCAGTCAACAGATCAGGGCTTGATCCATCACCGTTTTTTAGCTCACTGCACCATCCCAGCTCAGAACCTGGCTACATGCAAAATAGTCTGTCCCTGGCCCAGTGCATCATGGGAACAGGGCAGACCAAACTACCAAGCCAATTCTTTAACTGGAAAGGAAAAAAGCTTCCGGGGACCGGTTTCTAGCATTACAGCCGTCTTCGGCCCGGCTTGCTTGAATCCTGATGGTGCAGTGAGCAAGGGACTCACATCTGAGCATAACCTTCCACGCTTGTGGTGGACAAAACGATTCAGAAAAGGGGGTGGTGATGGACAGAGCATCCGAACTAATCAGAATACTCCTACCCAGTCAACAGATCAGGGCTTGATCCATTACCGTTTTTTAGCTCACTGCACCATCCCAGCTCAGAACCTGGCTACATGCAAAATAGTCTGTCCCTGGCCCAGTGCATCATGGGAACAGGGCAGATCAAACTACCAAGCCAATTCTTTAACTGGAAAGGAAACAAGCTTCCGGGGATGGGTTTCTGGCATTACAGCCGTCTTCGGCCCGGCTTGCTTGAATCCTGATGGTGCAGTGAGCAAGGGACTCACATCTGAGCATACCCTTCCACGCTTGTGGTGGACAAAACGATTCAGAAAAGGGGGTGGTGATGGACAGAGCATCCGAACTAAGCAGAATACTCCTACCCAGTCAACAGATCAGGGCTTGATCCATCACTGTTTTTTAGCTCACTGCACCATCCCAGCTCAGAACCTGGCTACATGCAAAATAGTCTGTCCCTGGCCCAGTGCATCATGGGAACAGGGCAGACCAAACTTCCAAGCCAATTCTTTAACTGGAAAGGAAACACGCTTCCGGGGACCGGTTTCTGGCATTACAGCCGTCTTCGGCCCGGCTTGCTTGAATCCTGATGGTGCAGTGAGCAAGGGACTCACATCTGAGCATACCCTTCCACGCTTGTGGTGGACAAAACGATTCAGAAAAGGGGGTGGTGATGGATAGAGCATCCGAACTAAGCAGAATACTCCTACCCAGTCAACAGATCAGGGCTTGATCCATCACCGTTTTTTAGCTCACTGCACCATCCCAGCTCAGAACCTGGCTACATGCAAAATAGTCTGTCCCTGGCCCAGTGCATCATGGGAACAGGGCAGACCAAACTACCAAGCCAATTCTTTAACTGGAAAGCAAACAAGCTTCCGGGGACCGGTTTCTGGCATTACAACCGTCTTCGGCCCGGCTTGCTTGAATCTTGATGGTGCAGTGAGCAAGGGACTCACATCTGAGCATACCCTTCCACGCTTGTGGTGGACAAAACGATTCAGAAAAGGGGGTGGTGATGGATAGAGCATCCGAACTAAGCAGAATACTCCTACCCAGTCAACAGATCAGGGCTTGATCCATCACCGTTTTTTAGCTCACTGCACCATCCCAGCTCAGAACCTGGCTACATGCAAAATAGTCTGTCCCTGGCCCAGTGCATCTTGGGAACAGGGCAGACCAAACTACCAAGCCAATTCTTTAACTGGAAAGCAAACAAGCTTCCGGGGACCGGTTTCTGGCATTACAACCGTCTTCGGCCCGGCTTGCTTGAATCCTGATGGTGCAGTGAGCAAGGGACTCACACATCTGAGCATACCCTTCCACGCTTGTGGTAGACAAAACGATTCAGAAAAGAATTGGCTTGGTAGTTTGGTCTGCTCTGTTCCCATGATGCACTGGGTCAGGGACAGACTAATTTGCATGTAGGCAGGTTCTGAGTTGGGATAGTGCAGTGAGCTAAAAAACGGTGATGGATCAAGCCCTGATCTGTTGACTGGGTACGAGTGTTCTGCTTAATTCAGATACTCTGTCCATCACCACCCCTTTTCTGAATCGTTTTGTCCACCATAAGCGTGGAAGGGTATGCTCAGACATGAGTCCCTTGCTCATTGCACCATCAGGATTCAAGCAAGCCGGGCCGAAGACGGCTGTAATACCAGAAACCGGTCCCCGAAGCTTGTTTCTTTCCCAGTAAAAGAATTGGCTTGGTAGTTTGGTCTACCCTGTTCCCATGATGCACTGGGCCAGGGACAGGCTAATTTGCATGTAGCCAGGTTCTGAGCTGGGATGGTGTAGTGAGCTAAAAAACGGTGATGGATCAAGCCCTGATCTGTTGACTGGGTACGAGTGTTCTGCTTAATTCAGATACTCTGTCCATCACCACCCCCTTTTCTGAATCAACTTAAGTTCATGGCATTGGAAATCATCAAAAAAACAGAGGGAAGAGACAATAACAGGATGTTATTACAACGAGAGAATCACTGGATTTATAAACTTAATTCAATCAAGCCATATGGTCTCAATGAACGGATTGAGTTTTCATGCTATTTGTAACTGTTCTGTAACATTGACTGACAGCTCAATTTTTGAGCTTTATGATTCTGATTTTACTCCTTTTTGTGATTAACCATTTATATTTGTACATTTTGATCATATTTATACCGTTTCCTTAACCTAATATTTTTTCTAATCTGTCTTGTTTAAACATATTAAGTTTTGAATGTATAGCATTTCTGATAGGGTTATATTCCTTTCCTCACGTTTATACCAGTCCTCTTTCTTTTTCCATACCCCGGCTTCTGTTTATGAAGCCCGTGTTAAGCTTCCGGTTAAATCTCCGCAAGCTACCGATCTTCATCGACCCTGCTTAACAACCCCTGTCCTCTACTTTACATCGTAAGTAGCCGTAAACTTTGAGCACCGCAACCTTGCGTGCTGTCACTGTTGTTTATATTACGCTTTAAATGTGCACCGCTTTGAATTTGTCACGAACCTGTTTTAGGTTTTTTCTTTTACTTCCTGATTTCATTGCACGCTATTTTTACCTCGTTTCACCTCGTTAAACATAACCCTTTGAACCGTGATACACCTTCGGTTTATTCACCGTCCATTTACCCGTTAAATTATATTAAGTCCACTATATTACGCTAGTAATCACTCAGGTGCCTCTATCGGGTTAAGGAATTCTTTACGTTTTTTACATTTTCACCATGATGGTTAAAACCTATGTCGTCTTTACTTTAGATGCTCCCCGATGAAGGGCGGTTGCCCGAAATGCATTGGAGCTGGATGCAATAGTATATACCTATGAAGTTGGATTTCTTTGAAAAGAAAACTTTATTGACAATGGATATGAAATGAATATCATTTACTGAACTAAAAATAAAACCTTTGAAATGCATTAGTACTTCCTTGTGAATAACTCAGGAGGAATACACCAGATTGAGTGCCTTAAGGGATGTCATCAATATTCCATTGATCACACTTTTTTAGGTTACAAATGAAGACAAGGCGGTACTAAGGAGGGACTAACAAGCCTTTTAATGAATCAGAAGCCAGCACTTACGAAGGACAATGACACAAGCCAATGATAAATATAGGCGGAGAGTGGGCAGGGCTTCAAATCCATACTCGAATACAGCATGCCTCGCAGCACAAGTGCTGCCCAGGCTCAACCTAAAAATGTGCCATATAGGTGAAATCACCAACATCCTAATAAGTTGAAGATTCCAAAGATGGAGAATGGAGAGTACAAGAATTACTTTTTCTTCACCACTTTGGGATGATATTCATAAACACTGAACAGAATTAAGGTCCTGATTACGATGGCGGTGGGACCGCCACCGTCTTGGCCGTTGGTGGAGGTCCCACCGCCCATCCGGCCCATTGGTCCAACTACTGCATTTGGATGCAAGCGGTCAGAGCTCAGATATCTGGGGAAAAGACTGCAGCGTCCGACAGGATCCCGGATGGCGTCAGAGCGTTGGTCGGACTGCTATTCCCTGCAAAGAGGGCGGTGCCTGCTCTGCACCACCGTAGGGATGAGGATGTTTCTTTCTGCCTGCCCTTTCATGGCGGTTCACTCGCCATGAAAAGGCAGGCGGAAAGTGACATTAATGCCCCTTAGCAGTGCCCCTTTCCCCCTACTCCTACGCTGTTGCTAAATATATCCCTACCACATAGTGCAGGGATGTTTTAAATGTGTACATTTAGTTTTGTAGCGTGTACTGCAGTCCGCAGCACATGCCGCTATGCAAAATACACACATTGCAACTGCTGCAAAGGCGGTCACATTGTAATGCAGGAAGCAGGACTGCTGACTTCTAGCCGGGCGGTCCTGCTCTTGTCACGGTGCTGGTCGGACTAGAGTCCAATTGGCATCATAATCAGGCTCCAAGTCTCAGCCTCCTGAGAAAAGCAGCATTAAAGAAGTAATATAACACTCAACTTGTAAGAAATGGGTAACTCACTTAAAGCTTTGAGTAGAGGCATGACCCTCTTTTGGTATCAATCTTGGAGAGATAATCTGTGAGGGCTCACCGCAGATTAGGCACCGTATTTGCTGTTATGGGACTGTTTTAGTTCTGCTGATATCATTCTTGCTTTCCAAGCCACGCTCGGTGCGGTCACTGGGGGTAAATCGCATGAGGAGTTAGAGATATGCTTGGCAAGAGTGGACTGCCGGGACTAGGTGGGATGGTGGTGCACATGTTTTGGGACACCTGCAAAACAGATCCCTTTGAAAGATATTTCCATTCAGTGTGTATGAATGGCATCCATGTTTTCCAATTCTATGGCATGGCTGGCAGGACTGGCATAACATCACGCTGAAACTGGAGCCTGGTGTCTGGCACCAGTGCAAACTGCATGGGGATCAGTATCTCCTGGCGAGTTTGCACTTGACTCTTGTGTCCTTCACCTTTTTGTGATCACAAAAGACTGAGGATATAAGATTACCTGCATTGAATGCCGCAGAGGTCAAGATTAACGAGTAGACCAATATCATGCTGATGGAGACTGCACAGGGAGCTCGTGACAATTTGTCAGAGAGCTGTTTCAGAGCATAGTGTGAAGTCCAGCCAATGTGTCTCAGGAAATGAGTAGCTTGAGTTGGGTGGCTACTCTACTTTCAATAGCCTTTGGCAGGCTTGAGAGGCCAGTAATTGGTTGATAGTGTAAAAATAGAAAACCCACTCTATGTTTAGGCTTTTAATGAATTTTCCTTACCCCTTCTGAAGAGTTTAAGTTAGCAAAATGAATTGACAATAAGCTGATAACTCTTCTTCTTCCATACACCCTCCACCTACTCAGTTGTGGGCACTCATACCTGTCCCCTGCCCTCTTGTGAGGCAGTAAAAGAACACAGTTGTGCAATGCTGCCTCCCTGAAGAAGTTGTACCATGCAACAAGAGAAAAGTGAGTAATTCTGTCATGTTTTATATAAAGTGCGTCATTGACAAGGTGATCCTCTGTGCACTGAATAGAACACATGCTGTCTTTAGGAGACACTGGTAAAGACATGGTTGCCATGAAACCAGCAGGTACTGGTGTGGTCCTAGCCAGGATAGTGACAGAGGTTTTGGGATAGATAGTGACAGGTTTATCAACAAAAGAGCCAGAACTCTGATATGGTTAACAGCATGGGCACTGTCAGGCAGAAGATGCAGGAGGCCAAGCCAGTTTCGGGAACATATAGGCATGGTAATTGCTCTCAAGCCTCAAAGCTGTTAAGCACAATACAGGGTACTCAACACCTGGTTCAAAGGTCCCAAAAGTTGCACATGGGAACAAGCTAGACAAGAGTTTACTTGCTAACCGTACATTTCTCGAAAGACTGGTGCATCAAATGTGTGCGACACACTGTAGAGAATAGGTACTCGCAAACATTTGTCCCGGGGCCACAAAGTAGAGTCTGTGGTGTGATCGAGGACTACACTGATGCCAGCAGGATTACAGTTGGGGGTGTGGGTGGATCAGGGCTCATGTAATGAGGTCTACAAAATGTTAAATCGATGGTTTCTTGGAAACGACACGCGACGTGAAAATACGGCATCCATCTAATAAAACTGAGATGGGCTAACGCCTGATATATGTCATTGGGAGTGTATATTATATATTTTGAATTCCCCGAATACAGGGAGAATAATATTTGGAAACAATTGAGGTTAAAAGTGGCCACCTTATAAGTAAAGAACGGAGGACCAGTTAGAATTTTACTATTATGAGCGTCTACCAAGACTTGATTGCCAGCAACCGGGGAGAATAATCGTTAAATTATTACGTTTTCAAAGGTGGATAGATTAAAAAGAAAACTATTCGCCAAGAGAAGTGGTTGAAGAACCAGTCAGGAATACCTAACATTACTCTTTTTCCCCCTGGAGAAGTCCTTTTGGACGAAACGCGTTGGCTACGGTCGTATGATTCTCAAGAAGAATTTGAATAAAGAACATTTATATAAAGACCTGCTGAATGGATTACAATTTTTGGGAAACTTTATTCATTGTTACTTTTCTTTGAGTGGAGTGCTGGATCATTGTATTTTACTGGTGATAGAGGTTTTGGGATAGATAGTGACAGGTTTATCAACAAAAGAGCCAGAACTCTGATATGGGTAACAGCATGGGCACTGTCAGGCAGAAGATGCAGGAGGCCAAGCCAGTTTCAGGAACATAAAGGCATGGTAATTGCTCTCAAGCCTCAAAGCTGTTAAGAACAATACAGGGTACTCAACACCTGGTTCAAAGGTCCCAAAAGTTGCACATGGGAACAAGCTAGACAAGAGTTTACTTGCTAACCGTACATTTCTCGAAAGACTGGTGCATCAAATGTGTGCGACACACTGTAGAGAATAGGTACTCGCAAACATTTCTCCAGGGGCCACAAAGAAGAGTCTGTGGTGTGATCGAGGACCACACTGATGCCAGCAGGGTTACAGTGGGGGGTCTGGGTGGATCAGGGATCGTGTAAGGAGGTCTATAAAATGTTAAATAAATGGGAAAGCATTTACTTGCAGGTTAACTAATGTTAAGTGGTGCGGTACACCACCAAAGTTACTTCATAACTTCATTTAACCATCAAAAAAATGCTTGCCCGTTTATTTAACATTTTTAATGAATATTAATGCTCAGCAAGTAAACAGCTGCTCGTGCTGCTGTTCACCAAGGGGGGCTGCACATAAAAGTCAAAAGGGCCACCAGCAGCTTCCAGGCCATACTTTGAGTATCACTGCTGTAGAGTGAGCTGCGTGATTGTACTGGAAGAAACAAAACAATACAGCAAAAAGAAGAAAGAAGAGGTCTCTGTAGTACCCTGAATATGTACCAGGTCTACTATAAAACTTACAAATATTTAATTAGAATTTCTGCTGTCTACCAAAAAGTTACATATTTTGTCCAGTGGTGACATACATCTATATAACTATGAAAGGCATCTCTAGAATATGGAGGTGGTAATACATTAAGACAGTGCTTCCCAATCTGGGTGCCGCGGCATCCCGGTGCGCCATCAAAACTTGTCTGGGGCGCCGCGAATAGATGTGCACCAGTTTGGGAACCGCTGCGTGTGACCGGTTTTCTGTGGTCAGTACTCATGCATCAGTTGTTTGATGTGAACAGCCTGCTAGGGGGCTTTCCCCTGCGGCACTAGATTAGGTTGCCGTTTGTTGTTTGCCATTGTTTTCACGCAGTCGTTGCGACTCCTGGGGAGGCCTACAGGTGGCAAGAACAAAGAGAGATAAGTGCTGGTGTTCGTCCACGTCGCAGACCCAGACCTGTCTCACAGCTGGCGTGGACAACGCTTGCCTCACCAAAAGGGTTTCGATTTAATTTAGATCTGGTATCTGTCATTCTTTATAATAAATATGTAATAGTTTCTTTATCTTTAAGCATTCTGCTGACATTTGGTGTCATTTCCCAGCTCTCAAAAACACACGTCGAGCTGTTTTCTTAACAAGTGGAATTGAAAAGTTATGTTTTTCATAAAAATGGATCACTGACAAAATATCGAATACAAAAGTGTAGACTTACCAAAATATCGATTCCAAAATATAGACTGCAAAAATATCGAATTCCTATCTACAAACAGGTAAGTACAAAAATATCTAATCAAAAATATCGTTGTAAAAAATATAGTTAGTCAAAATATCGATTTTTTTAAATGTATTAAAAGTAATTTAAAATTAATGAAATAATAAATATAATTAACTGAAACATACTTTAAAATACTTAAATAACCTTAAAATTATAAAACAATGATTTAAGTTATCAAAAAAAATAAAATTTTATTTTTTAATATATATATATATATATATATATATATATATATATATATATATATATATATATATATATATTAACCTAATATTAATAAAAAAATATACCATATTTTTACTGTAGGATAGCAGGAGGGTAACATTTACTATTACCACTCCAGTGAGTGCAACAGCAGGGAAAACGTTGGATAGCGTAGGGGTAAAAATTACTATTCCCACTCCAGTGAGTGCAACAGTAGGGAAAACTTTGAATAGCGTAGGGGTAAAAATTACTATTCCCACTCAAGTGAGTGCAACAGTAGGGAAAGCGTTGGATAGCGTAGGGGTAAAAAAATGTATTCCCACTCCAGAGAGTAGAACAGTAGGGAAAGCGTTGGATAGCGTAGGGGTAAAAATTACTATTCCCTCTCCAGAGAGTGCAACAGTAGGGAAAGCGTTGGATAGCGTAGATGTAAAAATTACTATTCCCACTCCAGAGAGTGTAACCCTAAGGAAAGCGTTGGATAGCGTAGAGGTAAAAATTACTATTCCCACTCCAGAGAGTGCAACAGTAGGGAAAGCATTGGCTAGCGCAGGGGTGAAAAATACTATTCCCACTCCAGAGAGTGCAACAGTAGGGAAAGCGTTGGATAGCGTGAGTGTGAAAATTACTATTCCCACTCCAGAGAGTGCAACAGTAGGGAAAGCGTTGGATAGCGGGAGTGTGAAAATTACTATTCCCACTCCAGAGAGTGCAACAGTAGGGAAAGCGTTGGATAGCGTAGATGTAAAAATGACTATTCCCACTCCAGAGAGTGTAACACTAAGGAAAGCGTTGGATAGCGTAGAGGTAAAAATTACTATTCCCACTCCAGAGAGTGCAACAGTAGGGAAAGCGTTGGATAGCGGGAGTGTGAAAATTACTATTCCCACTCCAGATAGTGCAACAGTAGGGAAAGCGTTGGATAGCGTAGGGGTAAAAATTACTATTCCCACTCCAGAGAGTGCAACAGTAGGGAAAGCGTTGGATAGCGCAGGGGTAAAAATTACTATTCCCACTCCAGAGAGTGTAACACTAAGGAAAGCGTTGGATAGCGTAGAGGTAAAAATTACTATTCCCACTCCAGAGAGTGTAACACTAAGGAAAGCGTTGGATAGCGGGAGTGTGAAAATTACTATTCCCACTCCAGAGAGTGCAACAGTAGGGAAAGCGTTGGATAGCGTAGATGTAAAAATTACTATTCCCACTCCAGAGAGTGTAACACTAAGGAAAGCGTTGGATAGCGTAGAGGTAAAAATTACTATTCCCACTCCAGAGAGTGCAACAGTAGGGAAAGCGTTGGATAGCGGGAGTGTGAAAATTACTATTCCCACTCCAGATAGTGCAACAGTAGGGAAAGCGTTGGATAGCGTAGGGGTAAAAATTACTATTCCCACTCCAGAGAGTGCAACAGTAGGGAAAGCGTTGGATAGCGCAGGGGTAAAAATTACTATTCCCACTCCAGAGAGTGTAACACTAAGGAAAGCGTTGGATAGCGTAGAGGTAAAAATTACTATTCCCACTCCAGAGAGTGCAACAGTAGGGAAAGCGTTGGATAGCGCAGGGGTAAAAAATACTATTCCCACTCCAGAGAGTGCAACAGTAGGGAAAGCGTTGGATAGCGTAGGGGTAAAAATTACTATTCCCACTCCAGAGAGTGTAACACTAAGGAAAGCGTTGGATAGCGTAGAGGTAAAAATTACTATTCCCACTCCAGAGAGTGCAACAGTAGGGAAAGCGTTGGATAGCGCAGGGGTAAAAAATACTATTCCCACTCCAGAGAGTGCAACAGTAGGGAAAGCGTTGGATAGCGGGAGTGTGAAAATTACTATTCCCACTCCAGATAGTGCAACAGTAGGGAAAGCGTTGGATAACGTAGGGGTAAAAATTACTATTCCCACTCCAGAGAGTGCAACAGTAGGGAAAGCGTTGGATAGGGTAGGGGTAAAAATTACTATTCCCACTCCAGAGAGTGTAACACTAAGGAAAGCGTTGGATAGCGTAGAGGTAAAAATTGCTATTCCCACTCCAGAGAGTGCAACAGTAGGGAAAGCGTTGGATAGCGCAGGGGTAAAAAATACTATTCCCACTCCAGAGAGTGCAACAGTAGGGAAAGCGTTGGATAGCGGGAGTGTGAAAATTACTATTCCCACTCCAGAGAGTGCAACAGTAGGGAAAGCGTTGGATAGCGTAGATGTAAAAATTACTATTCCCACTCCAGAGAGTGTAACACTAAGGAAAGCGTTGGATAGCGTAGAGGTAAAAATTACTATTCCCACTCCAGAGAGTGCAACAGTAGGGAAAGCGTTGGATAGCGCAGGGGTAAAAAATACTATTCCCACTCCAGAGAGTGCAACAGTAGGGAAAGCGTTGGATAGCGGGAGTGTGAAAATTACTATTCCCACTCCAGATAGTGCAACAGTAGGGAAAGCGTTGGATAGCGTAGGGGTAAAAATTACTATTCCCACTCCAGAGAGTGCAACAGTAGGGAAAGCGTTGGATAGCGTAAGGGTAAAAATTACTATTCCCACTCCAGAGAGTGCAACAGTAGGGAAAGTAATGATTTAATATATTAATACAAATAAATTAAATATCAATACCAATAAAAAATTAATTAAAATCAATTACCAATTTATTAATATGTAATAATTAATCAATTAAAAATACAAATACATATTAGTTCTTAAAATGAGTTACCTATTCATAATCAATTAACAACTAATTACTTTTCAATAACAAAAACTAATTAATAATACAAATTATTACCAATTAATAATTAATTACCATTAAATTAATTATCAATACACAAAAAGTATTTTTATAATTAATTACAATTAAATTACTTCCCACCCTATTCCCCTATAAACACACAATCCGCAACAGAAAATAAATTAATACAATTATCGTAATTATCAATTAAGAAATTAATACAAATTAATTACCAATTAAACATTAACAATTAAGTAAAAATGAATACCAATAAATAAATAAAAATATGTAATTAATTACAATTAAACTACTTCCCACCCTATTCCCCTATAAACCCACAATCCACTACAGAAAATAAATTAATACAATTAACATAATTATCAATTAACCAATTAATAAAAATTAATTAGCAATTAAAAATTAATTACCAATTAATTCAAAATGAATACCAATAAATAAATAAAATTATTTAATTAGTTGCAATTAAATTACTTCCCACCCTATTCCACTATAAACCCACAACCCTCTAAAGAATTAAATTACGCAAAAATTAAATAACATAAAATTCATTCCTTAAAATAAATTACAAAAATAATATACACTTTTCACACATATACTAACATACAAAACACTTTGAAAAATTCGATATAATAAAATTTTTTATATTTTGACTTTCTATATTTTAAAAATCGATATTACATTACTTGCCTTCAATTCGATATTTTTCACCACTATATTCTGTCCATTCGATATTTTGTCCATTCTATATTTTGACTTCGATATTTTGTCCATTCGATATTTTGAATTCGATATTTTGTGTAATTACCCATAAAAATATTTGCATAAGCAATCTTTTTGTACTCACTGCTTACCTGGATATAGGCTACTCCTATTCGTTGTAATGAAGAAATATCTGTTGTGGAAAAGAGCAATTGGGCTTCTGGCCTTTACAGCAGATGTGCGAGTGCTTTGATGAACAGACATAATAATGTAATTCCCCACCCTCTGGCCTGTTTGCATTAATATACAAGAATGTAGTCAGAGTGAGTTGATTACATTTTGTATTATAACTTCCTGAATCCTACTCGATAGCCCTCCAGTTTAGCTGGTGCATCTTACTAAGCTGTTTAAACAGATCTCAGACATAAAAAAGAAGTGAGACGTGTGATTTAGGTCAAGCCTCTGGATTACATGTATTTAATTCACAACAGAAACACTAATATTGCTCGGGTTTGCGTTGCTGGCGAAGAGACATGGGAGGCCCGGGGTGCGCACCTTCACCTCCAGCGCAGAGCTGGAATGCTGAGGAGTTGGGGTAGAGAGGGACAGTGGCAGGGCCAGACTGGCCATAGTGGGCACCGTGCAATCCCTCGGTGCGTCGCACGGGTGGGGCCGGTTTCGGGCCCCTGGGGGCCGTGTTTGTTACAGGGCCGTTTTTGCAGCATAGACACAAAATCGGCCCTGTCCCAAAATCGACCGAAAACAGGCCCCGGCAAAGAGCTTGGCGGCACCCACAACCCCCCTCCCCTCCAGAGTGGGGAGGAGGGGCCGGACAAGCACTTTGCCAGGGCCGATTGTGGTTCCCAGTCCGGCTCTGGACAGTGGGCACAGGGTGGGCCCCTCCTGCTGCGGCACTGAGGGAGTGCTGCCGGTACTGTGTGAGGAATGGAGTGTGCATGGGGCAGCAGTTCCAACATGGTCACCTCCTTCCCTGGATGGACTGATGAGCCTTGAGGGGAGGCAGAGTGTCGACAAGGGGTGGGATCCCTCTGCACTGGGATAAAGAGTGGATGCTGCTGCTTGATGAATGAGCTTTGGTGGAGAAGCAAGAGTGGGCCCAGGGTGTGGCTGCTCCACGTGTCCTGAAGACGTTCTGCAGTGAGGCCAAGGGTGGCTGCCTCATCTGTGAGATGCAATGGGAGCGCTGCCAGCACACAGTGTCCAGTGGGAACTGGAGGGAAGGGCCTGGAGCCTGCACCCTTGGATGTGCACACTGGGGGCTGTGGGCTGGAGGGAAACTGTATGGTTGTGATACCTTCATCAGCTTCATCCCAGCTGTTTTCGGGGAGAGGGATGGAGGTGCTCCTGGGGCCGGGCTTGCATCTCCCACCGTCAAGGAAAAGTGGCGTAGAGGGGAGCCACAGCCTATGGCCAGAGGGTCAGAGGGTCAGGGGAGCAACGGGTTAAAAAAGTTTGGGAACCTCTGCATTAAGGTATTATGTAATGCATTCCTAATTAATATAACTATTGATAATAATGAAACTGTTAAAACACTAATACCACTAATAATAACAATAATAATTACATTAAAAAGAATATTTAGGTTGTGCCCATATAGTAATACACCTATAAATAGTTAAGTCCTTCTACAAGGCAATAATAAATCAAATGTAATAACCTGCCAGAGATCTAGTCCTATCACCCCAATATTCTCATACTTGTATATGTCAGGATCAGGAGCATAATCCGGATTGTCAATTTCTGGGTGATTCCAGACTCCTGCGAAATTTGGGTTAATGATTTGCGATGGTTTCCATTCACCCTGCAAATAAGAAACTCTGCTGAGTACGTGCACCACTGGAGGGGCTACCAGACATATTCAGGCAGACCTGTGTGCAGCCCATGGCATTTACTAGAAGAAAGATGGCAGCGTCATGTTTCACAATATGACATTAGTAAAAAAAGGCACAGCATAGTACAAGCTACAAAATGCTAGAAAAGAATAGACCTTTAAGGTTACATTAATGTACCCTGCCACGTTGCACCTTTCTAAATGCTGACCAATGTAGAAAAGCAGTAGACTAAAGTGTCACATTCGTTTTTGAAATGCAAGTTGTAACCCCATGGTAAAAACTGGAAAGGAGCGTAGTGTTCACTTCAATGGGAATCCTAGAGAGTTTATTACACCATCGATCATTAATACCGTATACACTCAGAACAGAATTTGAGAGACCTCCTTTTGGAGCGGCTACTATAAGGCATGGCTCTGCCTATAGACTCAGAAGTTGCATTACTTATTTAATTTAAAACGCATAAATCAGAACACAATTGGCTAGTGGTTCTTAAATTGTGGTCGGTGATGAAAATTCTTTTTTTAAAACATTTTTATTGGAAGAGTTCACATACAGCCCAGAAGGAGTAATAGAACCAATTCATTACAGTAAAATAAATTGCTGATGCATATTCAATGGGGTTGCAACTGTTTAGAAAATTAAATATTAGCAGATTAATAAAGTAGATACAAAACAAAAAAGCTAAATTGAAAGTGTTACATTTTTAAAAGATTGGAAATTAGAAAGAATTTGAAATTAGAGGGTAAAAATTTACAGGCACATGCATCATTGTTGGCTTTTGCAATTCCTTAATTGCGATTTTTAAGGAATCGCAATTAAGGAATCGCAAAAGCCTATGCATGTAGAAATCACTTAAAAAATAGCGATTTCTAAACATTCCTTAATTGCGACTCGCAAATTGCGAGACGCAATTAAGGAATACCTCCCCATTCATTCCTAAGGGCCTAGAGGACCATAGGAATGAATGGGAAGACATTCTCGAATCGCAAATTGAAGAATGCAATTTCAAGGGTTCCGGGGTGTCAAAAGGGCACCCTGTTGCACCCCTGAAATTGATCCGTGCACATATGTTGCGCACACACATGCCCTAAA
The DNA here is from genome assembly GCF_964263255.1 of Lissotriton vulgaris. Taxonomy (NCBI): domain Eukaryota; kingdom Metazoa; phylum Chordata; class Amphibia; order Caudata; family Salamandridae; genus Lissotriton; species Lissotriton vulgaris. The sequence goes on along the minus strand of NW_028250769.1, from coordinate 186,913 downwards.
GGCATGTGTGTGAGCAACATGAAACTTTGAAAAATGCACAAAAGTGCAGTTTTCAAAGTTTTTGCAGCATAGACACAAAATCGGCCCTGTCCCAAAATCGACCGAAAACAGGCCCCGGCAAAGAGCTTGGCGGCACCCACAACCCCCCTCCCCTCCAGAGTGGGGAGGAGGGGCCGGACAAGCACTTTGCCAGGGCCGATTGTGGTTCCCAGTCCGGCTCTGGACAGTGGGCACAGGGTGGGCCCCTCCTGCTGCGGCACTGAGGGAGTGCTGCCGGTACTGTGTGAGGAATGGAGTGTGCATGGGGCAGCAGTTCCAACATGGTCACCTCCTTCCCTGGATGGACTGATGAGCCTTGAGGGGAGGCAGAGTGTCGACAAGGGGTGGGATCCCTCTGCACTGGGATAAAGAGTGGATGCTGCTGCTTGATGAATGAGCTTTGGTGGAGAAGCAAGAGTGGGCCCAGGGTGTGGCTGCTCCACGTGTCCTGAAGACGTTCTGCAGTGAGGCCAAGGGTGGCTGCCTCATCTGTGAGATGCAATGGGAGCGCTGCCAGCACACAGTGTCCAGTGGGAACTGGAGGGAAGGGCCTGGAGCCTGCACCCTTGGATGTGCACACTGGGGGCTGTGGGCTGGAGGGAAACTGTATGGTTGTGATACCTTCATCAGCTTCATCCCAGCTGTTTTCGGGGAGAGGGATGGAGGTGCTCCTGGGGCCGGGCTTGCATCTCCCACCGTCAAGGAAAAGTGGCGTAGAGGGGAGCCACAGCCTATGGCCAGAGGGTCAGAGGGTCAGGGGAGCAACGAGTTCAACTTCATGGTAATTTGCTGACCAAATAGCGAAATCACTGATTGTTTTACTTTCATGCATTGCGTTTAACCCCTTCGCTGCTGATGACGAGCTCAGCTCGTCATCAGCCACGGTGGTCGTGTGCGGATGACGAGCTGAGCTCGTCATGTAACGCGGCTTTTGGAAAAAAGCCACACAGCAGAAAAATTACCGCCGCAGCAATGTGGTTAAGGAATCGCAAAATGCAATTCCTTAAATGCAATCGCAATTTGAGAACTCGCAATTATTTGCGAATTCTCAAATTGCGACAGCCTGGACCCTTGATGCATCGCAAAAACTAATTTTGCAAACTGCCTATGTTTGCGAATCGCACCGTTTGCGATCGCAAAAGGCTTTTGTGAATGTGCCTGTAAGTTCCTTAGCTTGACTTGTGGGAGCAGCAAGTACAGCAATCAGTACTATAGACAAATGATTGCTTCTATTGAGCACTAGTATGCGGCAACAAAAGAAGTGAACCATTAAGAGCAAAAAAGACAATGGGGCACATTTACAAGAAGCTAACGCCACCAGAACGTCCCTTTTTGCAACTGGTGGCATTATGTCCTTCGCCTTATTTACAAGGCAACGTAACGCTGCCTTGTAAATAATGCCCCTATTCATGCAGCACTTAGAGTGAAAGGGGTGTTGCAGTGGGCCTTCGGCCGCAACACCCATGGCTTTTTGACTCTGCCCCATATTTACAAGGTATGGGGCAGCAACAAAAATATCACCAGGAAATGCCCGGTCTTAAGCAGGCGATACGAGGAGAATTTTTTCATTTCTCCTCGTATTTTGCTCTTTCTGCAGCCCACATAGAAACAGCAAATCGCCTGTAAAGACTGTTTATGTGCAGGAAGGTGTACCTCCTGGCACATAAACAATCACCCCTGCAGCGCATGCACCCTTGCAACATGACGCAAGAGTGCCTGCGCTGGTGCTAGGCAGCTTCTTTAGCACCAGCGCTAGGGGAAGCGCAGAGGTGCGCCGTATTTCTGTAAATACGGCACATCACTGCATCCTTAAACTGACAGACACTGCGTTACCAATTTTGGCGTAACACCGCACTCCGACAGTTTCTTGTACATATGCCCCATAGAGACATGCTAAGGTTATTTGTGAATTAAAGAAAATATTTTATACAATGTTGCTTTGATGTATGCTTGGTTCTATATTTGACGAAACACATATCGTAAAAATCCATGCTTCCAATAGTAATTCAGTGGCGGTCCACAGAAGTCAGAAGGCAAAGAACCGCTTCAACTGGCCATTTATTACAGCTATTGTGAGGTTAATACAACAGTTGGGCAAACCTAAAAATTGACCACACAAATTTGGGAACTTCTCCACAGAGTTGAGCGTCTTTCCGTTAGGTACCTCGGACCGCACCTTTCAGCAACTATACCTTTTCTTTTGGCATATGAACAGCTGCAAATTGAAAAAATGTATATACACAAATGATACATGATACATTGGATCGCCTATGTATAGGTAACTTCATCTGAATATGTGTCATAAAAGTGAAGTAAAAGAAAACCAAAAACACTGATGATTATTTAAGCTTTTACCAATTAGCAAATGAATATTAGGACCTACAGTGCTTACATGGCAACTTCCTGTGCCAAAGAGTCATTATAACAATAATCTGCCCCCCCCACCTCGATGGGTTGTGTTTATGTTTTATACAACGTATTCCACACAGGATATTGTGGTAACAAACCACTAGGTAATTTACCAGGCAACAAAAACTTGCCTTCAAGCTTCACCTTAACCATGTGTCATGTACCAGCTTCCAGTGCATTTTGTAATGCCGTTAATGTGCAATGCTTGTATGCATCTAACATACAGCTATACAAAAGCAGAACAGGCACCTACACGCCACACAGGCCTTTTAAAGTGGGATTAGAAAGGATTGGTCTGAGAGGTTGTCCCCTTAAAACACAATATTTGAGAATATGTTTTAAATTGACTGCACTCTAAGCAACATAGCTTAAACAACTAATTCCATACTTTGTATTTAGGATTTCTGAGCTTTAGAGGCTCCCATTCACCGTCCACCTTAACGTCCCAGTTAAATGGTGGCTTGACAGAAGTATCGATAATAAACTCTGGCTGGTCCCAGTCCTTAAAAAGAAAAGCAGAACAAATATGAATAATTATGTACTACAATTACAATCACAGAATATGTTTTTACATTTGAGGAATACAAAATATATACATATTATGGTGAAAAAAAATTGTAAAGCAATCAGCAGTTCACTATCTACTGGCTTGGCTTTTGGCATACATGGTGTTTACGTTTTTTTATTGTCTGCTTTCTACAAATAAAATACGCTGGGTATGTACAAATGTAAACCCCCAAAATGCCTATCATTCTTGACTAACAAGATCAGATAAACCAAAATGTGCCCATCTAAAATACAGCAGTATATCATTTCATATCAACTTTATAGTTTATTATAGTGCTTGAGGTGTAGGAGAACAGAAGAGTAAGGGAGTAAATCAAGGAGTGGAGAGGAAGAATCAGAGGCAGAACTAGACAGAGAAAAAATAATAAGGTGAAAGAGGTCATGGAAGAGGGAGCAAAAAAATGGTCCAAAGTTATATTAATTGACTTTATAGTACTTACATGCCTATAGAGAGCTGTTCGTGTCCTATATTATCGATTTAAATGGCACACATCACAAACTGAAGTATGCCTTGCTTTTCATCATAGCTGAGCACTATCTCACCAACTAAAATGATGAAAAGGCCAAACATATGGGTCTTTCATCTTTCTTTCCTCTTCATCCATTGTAGCCCAACTGCTAAGTAAGTCTTGGACATAAAGGAAAGAACTAGAGATCTATGGGTTATATTTACTAAACGTTTAGTTGCAGAAAAGAGGTTGCTGTTTGCGTATTTACTTTTTGCCACTACTAAATTACTTTTTTAATTGACATATGTACTATCTCTTTGGTCATCAAAATAACCATTCAGAATTGGTGGGAGGTCACAGAACGACCTGCCCTTGAATATTTATTAGGCTCACTGTAAATGACAACCTCCTACAATTGGCTGCAAAGATAGGGGTCTGCAAGGCACTGTCGACCATCATGCCACTCTTACATTTCAAAATCGAAAAGCTTTTTTAAGGAGCCTGTTTGCTGAACAGGGCTGCTTGAAAACAAACCAGGTTTAAAAAAACGTTATTGGGTGTATGCAGTGGTGTACTGAACCACTGCATAGTCCCCCATAGCTGCCACCCTACTTTGCAAAAGGGAAGAGGTCCCAAGCTGACCTCTTACCTTTTGCAAGTGAGTTACCACTCCAACTTGGGAGTCAGTAACTTATCAGTGGTTTGCAAACAGTAATTACGGTGGCAAAACATTGATACATAGACTATAGATTTGGTATTTGGAAGGTATGGCCAAAACACAGCCCTTCTAAATACAATGTCAGTCAACAATTCTAAATTTTCTGAATCGTAAAATGGTTTTTACTGGTTGCAAACTTCTCTGATTTACCAAATTAGATGGTAAAAAGTTTAGTACATATGGCCTTACATCTTTTCAAATAAGAATTGGTGGCCAACTAGGAACTAGTTGTGGGTGAGTGCTTGTCTTCAGAATCTTGTAACCCACCAGTTGCCAGCTCCTTTGCATAAAAAATAAGAATGTGCATTTCAGCATACTCATAGCTCTATCGTCTTGTATTACAGTTGCTTCAACTATTTTAATCTGAAAAAAGTCAGCAAGGAGTGTCTCCAAGCAGAACTTACAAAACCTATGAATTAAGAAATGTCAAAAATGCTCACATACGTGCCTGCACTGTGCCCTTCGGTGAATACACTCTTATTCTGGGTGACTCTGATCTGAGGAATGGCCAGATGATGGGACATTCACTCTCTTCCATTGATTTGAGATTGAAGAAAATCATATCTTTCTAATACTAAGGGGCCGATTCCAATTCGGTAAAATCCCCTACGAATAGTTGTACGGAGCGTATTTCCCATACGAATCGTACACCTTCAACGTCCCCATACGTACGATCAAGTACGATCCAAACACAAAGCAGATCTCCGTACGAATCACACCAAACACCATACGACAAAAAAATATATACGATTTGTACCCAGATCACGCAGTACGCTACGTACGTACGCAAACAAGCATTAGTTTCCAGCCCAGCAAGTACGATTCGTGTCGGCGACACTCCGTACGACCCTTTTTCTATGGGAGCTGAAAACGTCCGTAAAAGCAGAGTCCGGCCCGAACCACACCCCCGGTGCGCAACATACACGCCATGAACCCCATGGTCTGTGCCATCCCAGTCCTGTAAGCCTACGACCTGGTGCACAGAAACCAACGAGGACGCAGACGGTGAGAACAACATACCGCAACAACGGAAGTGTACTTGTACGGTGCGTTTCACACTTTTGCGTATATCACCATTGCAATAGTGCTACGAGACGCACACACGCCATAAATGTTGGGGTACGGTGCGTCACACGCTCGTGTATGGCACCATTGCAATAGTGATACGATGCGCACACATGCCATGATTGTTGAGGTACCAGGCGGGTCAGGCGATGCGCACACACGCCATGAATGTTGGGGGACGGTGCGTTTCACGCTCACGTATGGCACCATTGCAATAGTGATACGAGCCGCACACACGCCATGAATGTTGGGGTACGATGCGTCATGCGCTCGCGTATGGCACCATTGCAATAGTGATACGAGCCACACACACGCCATGAATGTTGGGGTTCGGTGCGTCACGCGCTCGCGTATGGCACCATTGTAATTGTGATACGAAGCGAACACACGCCAGGAATGTTGGGGTACGGTGCGTGACATCTGAGGGGTGTGTGGAAATGATTCCCAGCAGTGTCCAGACATATGAGAGGTGGGTGCACAGGACTCCCAGATAAAGGCCAACAGTATGGGGGTGGGTGGATATGGCTCCCAGCAGTGTCCAGACATATGAGGGGTGGGTGCAGAGGACCCCCATCATAGGCCAACAGTATGAGGGTGGGTGGATATGACTCCCAGCAGTGTCCAGACATATGAGTGGTGGGTGCACAGGACTCCCATCAGTGTCCAGACATATGAGGGGTGGGTGCACAGGAATCCCAGCAGTGTCCATGCATTTGAGGGGTGGGTGCACTGGACTCCCAGCAGTGTCCAGAAATATGAGGGGTGGGTGCACAGGACTACCAGCATAGGCCAAAAGTATGGGGGGGTGGATATGACTCCCAGCAGTGTCCAGACATATGAGGGGTGGGTGCAGAGGACCCCCGGCATAGGCCAACAGTATGGGGGTGGGCGGATATGACTCCCAGCAGTGTCCAGACATATGAGGGGTGGGTGCACAGGACTCCCATCAGTGTCCAGACATATGAGGGGTGGGTGTACAGGACTCCCAACATTGGCCACCAGTATGGGGGTGGGTGTATATGACTCCCAGCAGTGTCAAGACATATGAGGGGTGGGTGCACAGGACTCCCAGCATAGACCAACAGTGTGGGGGTGGTTGGATATGACTCCTAGCTGTGTCCAGACACATGAGGGGTGGGTGCACAGAACTCCCAGCATTGTCCAGACATATGAGGGGTGGGTGCACAGGACTCCCAGCAGTGTCCAGACATATGAGGGGTGGGTGCACAGGACTCCCAGCAGTGTCCAGACATATGAGGGGTGGGTGCACAGGACTCACAGCATAGGCCAACAGTATGGGGGTGGGTGGATATGACTCCCAGCAGTGTCCAGACATATGAGGGGTGGGTGCAGAGGACCCCAGCATAGACCAACTGTATGGGGGTGGGTGGATATGACTCACAGCAGTGTCCAGACATATGGGGGGTGGGTGCAGAGGACCCCCAGCATAGACCAACAGTATGGGGGTGGGTGGATATGACTCCCAGCAGTGTCCAGACATATGGGGGGTGGGTGCAGAGGACCCCCAGCATAGACCAACAGTATGGGGGTGGGTGGATATGACTCCCAGCAGTGTCCAGACATATGAGGGGTGGGTGCACAGGACTCCCAGCAGTGTCTCGACATATGAGGGGTGGGTGCACAGGACTCCCAGCAGTGTCCAGATATATGAGGGGTGGGTGCACAGGACTCCCAGCATAGGCCAACAGTATGGGGGTGGGTGGATATGACTACCAGCAGTGTCCAGACATACGAGGGGTGGGTGCACAGGACTCCCAGCATTGTCCAGACATATGAAGGGTGGGTGCACAGGACTCCCAGCAGTGTCCAGACAAATGAGGGGTGGGTGCACAGGACTCCCAGCAGTGTCCAGACATATGAGGGGTGGGTGCACAGGACCCCCAGCAGAGACCAACAGTATGCGGGTGGGTGGATATGACTCCCAGCAGTGTCCAGACATATGAGGGGTGGGTGCACAGGACTCCCAGCAGTGTCTCGTCATATGAGGGGTGGGTGCACAGGACTCCCAGCAGTGTCCAGATATATGAGGGGTGGGTGCACAGGACTCCCAGCATAGGCCAACAGTATGGGGGTGGGTGGATATGACTACCAGCAGTGTCCAGACATATGAGGGGTGGGTGCACAGGACTCCCAGCATTGTCCAGACATATGAAGGGTGGGTGCACAGGACTCCCAGCAGTGTCCAGACAAATGAGGGGTGGGTGCACAGGACTCCCAGCAGTGTCCAGACATATGAGGGGTGGGTGCACAGGACTCCTAGCAAAGGCCAACAGTATGGGGTGGGGGGATATGTCTCCCAGCAGTGTCCAGACATATGAGGGGTGGGTGCATAGGACTCCCAGCATAGGCCAACAGTATGGGGGTGGGTGGATATGACTCCCAGCAGTGTCCAGACATATGAGGGGTGGGTGCAGAGGACCCCCAGCATAGGCCAACAGTATGGGGATGGGTGGATATGACTTTTAGCAGTGTCCAGACATATGAGGGGTGAGTGCACAGGACTCCCAGCAGTGTCCAGACATATGACGGGTGGGTGCACAGGACTCACAGCATAGGCCAACAGTATGGTGGTGGGTGGATATGACTCCCAGCCGTGTCCGGACATATGGGGTGGGTGCAGAGGACCCCCAGCATAGACCAACAGTACGGGGGTGGGTGGATATGACTCCCAGCAGTGTCCAGACATATGAGGGGTGGGTGCACAGGACTCCCAGCAGTGTCCAGACATATGAGGGGTGGGTGCACCAGATTCCCAGCAGTGCTCTGATATAGGGGGGGGGGGTACATCATCATCAGCATACCACAACTCCATGGGGGTATGTGCACATCCCTAACTTGTGACTTTCATGATAGTGCCATAGCAACACATCACTTACAGCAGTGTCCCACTCCATGGAGGGTGGATTTCTGTCACACACTGCGTGACACACCACATGTGGGTGTGATGCCAAATTCCACATGCAAACCCACCCATGGAGGTTGCTGGCGAAATACACACCCTACCATCATGACACAATAGTGTATAGTGATGTAACAGACCACCAAACAAAGAGAGCGAAAGAGAACACACACTCTCACGTACATCCCAGGGCTGATATGAATGCCCAGGTGGTGGTCAGACCACAAAGATGTAGTCTCTAATGGAAGGAATAGGGTTGAAAACCCTTAGGTACAATGCTCAACATTGTGAGTCATGTGCCCAAATACCCTGCAGAACAATTCCCAACATAGGGGTAGGCTGTGATAACACACATGCATAGTGGCCAAAAGGGTGAATGTGTCCATGAAGGCATTTGTACATACTCAAAACACAAGTAGAGTGAGTAGCATGGATGGCACAGACGAATGAGCAGTAGACATCTGTGAGCAGGCATGGCCATTGCTGAAGGGAACCGTCACCAAAAAAGGAAATGTGCACACGTCAGCACAACAATTGTGCAACTGTCTGCAGTGAAAACCTCAGGTGTCACAAAGGAAGGAATACTCCTTGGGACAATATCTGTAGCACAACTGAACCCACACAACCAAAGATTAATTGCAGAGACATTGTGATGGCACACAGATACCATGGTCCACCTCATGACCATCAACAAAAAACATATTTCAGAACCCCAAAACATTACCAGACACCAACTCCAGGACCCTCATCACCAACATCAAGTACCTGAAAAGCAATAGTGTAGAATGTAGAAAAAGGCTTTATTCAGCTTTAAATGAAAACAAGTGCAAAAATGAGTCCCAGCTCAAATAAGGCCAATTGCCAGTCCACAACAATGTCTTGTAGGGGGATGTTGGGGAGGCCGTCCACCCCAAACTTGCCTGCACAGGAATGAACTAATGGGCTGTTGACCCTTGGGGGTCATCATCGGGGTCAGGACCAGGCACCGCATGGACAGTAGTGGGAAGGGTAGGTGTGGTGGGTGCAGGGTGGGACGTATCGTCCTCAGTGGCTTGTGCAGCACCAAAGGTGGAAAGATATTCAGTGCTGCACACTGCTGCCAGTTCGCCAGACCAAACCCTGCACCCGAGGACACTATGGGAGTGGAGGTAGAGGGCAGTGAGGTTTGCGGACACTGACTTTGGCTGCGTGTCTGCGGTCTGACCCCAGTCCCTGTGGGTGTGCCTGCAGCCCTCTGAGTTTGCGTGCCAGGAGGTGTGCGCTTCGACTTTTGTTGGGGTGTGCTGCTTTTGTCCATTGGTGTGCGCGATCGTGCCTTCCTGTGTGTGCTTTTGGACAGCGGTGGGAGAGGGTAGTGTGGATGGGTCCGAAGGAGGGGGAGGGCACGGACCGCTGCAGGAGGGAAACTGCTGCCGTCAGTGAGGAGTCCATGGACGTGAGAATCCGACATTGGCCAGACATCGTAGCTGAAATGCCCTCCATTAACGACAACAACTGGGTCAGTATTTGAGTCTGGCCATTGAGGACATTCAGCATTGATGTCTGACCAACCTGAATCTGGCGGAGAAGGTCCACAGACTCTGCACTGAGGGCAGCAGGGGAGACAGGGGCAGGAGCAGCGGTGCCTGGGCCCAAGGAGACAATGGTGGCACTGTGGCTGGGTCCCTCCTCTTGGTCCGTGCAGCTGTCTCCTCCTATCTCTGTTGATGATGCTGTGGGCAAGGAGAAGAAACAGAAATGCATCAGTCACCTGTACACATCTGCCACATGAGCACAAGTCACAGTGCCAATCATGGCATGCATCATGAGTAACAGCCAGATAGCCCTGCACATATTTGAGACTTGTACTGCCCAGTTGGTATAGACACAATGCTACTTGGACACAAGGAGCTAAAGAACACACCAGGCCACAACTTGAACGAGAATGTTTGTTTACAGGAGAGCAGATCTAAAACAATGAAGTGATGCCACCTCAAGTACACAAAATTATAAACAGTAGTGGTGCCCCTCAGGGAAACCCAACCCACCTCACTCCCCAACGTGATACCACACCCAGAGCCCTGTAAGTACATTGGTGAAAAAATCAACGTAAATAAATGTTGGCTTCTTGGGACACAGCACACTTTAAACAATCGACATGTATTGAATGTGGTAATTCGCAATATTGTGAAGACAACACGTATGTGCCTGCATGACATGTCTCACAATGAAATGCACACAAAAAAGATTTACACATTCTTTGAATCAGCTGGCACCCTTTAAGATAAAACACTGTTAGAAGCAAATGGCGTTGCAGATTTGCCATATACATGATCCAACGGAGGTATTGATGGCTTGACACTCATTAGTTTGTACAATTGACAACAAAGGAGTTTGAGGAACTCAAGACCGCTGTGGGGACATGTATATGGAGATCAAGGCATACCATTAATCACTAACACTGGCCTCTTTGAAAAGCTGCCTGCTTCTTTTAAAATATTGGAAATGTCGTTTTGTGTGCCCTACCTTGTGAGACATCTATCATGCAGGCACATAAGTGTTACTTACACAATTCGTCATATTAACACATTCAAAGCATGAACAACTTTTAACAAGTCTTGTGAGTGCCAAGGTACAATCATTTATGTGACACTACTTGAAATATGTCAGTCCTCACATGGGCATCCATTCCCTGATGACACAGTTGCTTGCACATAAAACCTACTGGCTGTCATGTGAAGTGGCACACATGTCCCAACTCAGGACAATGCGTAAGCTAATGGGCCTGCAATTGTGATGAACAAAATCATTGCTGCATTGTGGACACTCCGTCATCCCCAGGCAAAATGTCAACACAGAAGTGTGCTCACTAAGACTAAACAGCGTTGCATCCGAACTACATACATGTGGCAAAATTGTATGAGGCAGAATCATGTCTGCAACCAAATGACATTGGCTGCCAAGCCCCAAATGAAATCACTGGCCACCATCACTGGGGCAGTGCATGGTGAAACATTGATCAGCCAATTCTCAACCAGGTCAGACCTGGCAAGCCTAAATCAGGCAGGCCCATGTAGACCTCTCCTGCACAACACCCCCATACCTCAGTCAATGTGATTGATACAGCTCAAGAAGTGAGACCTCAGGATGCCTGGTTTCACCTTGGAGATACCCAGTAGGGACCATCTCACAGGGAAAGCCAGGACGGGTTCCCCAGCAATCTACTGCGCAGAGATACTCCTTCGGGAGTCGATTCTAGCGCATTACAAACCTACAATTAATTAATTAATTAATTAATGGATCAAACTTAGGGCTCCCGGTTTTCCGTTTTTACGGATTTATACACATAGATACAGACGGAAAACTATTTTTCCATTGTCTGTATTTATATATAGAAACGGAAAAATACTAGTAAAACGGTATATGGATGAGGTCACCTTTTGGCATGTGCTAAGAAGCAGTGAGGAAGCACACCTCGGGCGCAAGTTAAACTCCTGCTACAATCTTCTGGCGCCAAGCGAGTCACTCACCTCAAAGACACTTGCAGTGCACATTATGTTAAAGGCAGGCGGCGGCCCATTGTCATTCTAAATGTGGTAATCATCTGCAGTCAGAATGACAATGGGCTGTCAACAGCCTGTGCAAGGGTGGGGAGGGGTGTTTGAATCCCGTGGAGTTCCAAAGAAGTGCGAAGTGCGATTCTAGCTCCAAAAAGCCAGCATGATGGTTTCTGTTTCAGATGCTCACTTCTATGAAATGCAGTCATTTGAAGGTCAGGAGTTCGAATCCCGGCGCTGCTGACTCGGCCTTCCTTTATTCTGAGGCTGGTGAATGGCGAACGCTTATATTGAGCACTAATACCATCTGTTATTTTTCGCCCTTGGTTACTGTAGAAGCACTATACATAAAAAAATGTTATTGTTATTAAATTCCTGTAAGGTAGCTTAGTATGGTAAGGTTATTGCTAATAAATGTGGGCACTTAAATTCTGGATTGCACAGACCCGGCCATACGAGTTTTACTGAACTGAACAAAAGAAAGTAATATATGTTTTTACAGAGCAACAAAAGTCTCCGAGCGGCTGGCGATGAGAGAACTGAGCATTTCTAAAGCATATGAATTGAAAAGAATTACCGCCCCCACCGGTGAGACCAAAGACCGGCTTTGCAAGACGTTGGCTGGTGCTTTGCTTCTAGGCATGCAGGCCCTGTGCCCTCACGCCCCAGACGGGCGACGTGCCTCGAAGACCCCCATGCTGCATTAGGAATGCATCGATAAGAGGCAAACCCGGGGGCAAGATGGCCGCCATAGCTCTGTAGAGAGAAGTCGCACCTTTACTCTCTCCTATCCTAAGATGATGAAGTATTGTTGAATCCAGGGATGTGGGGTCTGGTTAACCTGGTTCATCGTGGTACGGCAGATACACTTAACCCAGGCTGGTTGAGGGGTCTTACGGCAAAGAAGGTGACACAGAAGGTGATAAAGTGGCTGAACTGTTGGAGAAGTGGGATAAGCTTCGTGAAAGTGCTCTTCAAGATGTCCCAAAGATCTAAGGCGGACAGAGACAAACTAGCAATCACAGGACCGATTAAAGCCTCAGCCGCTGCGGGGAGAGAGGGGGCAGTCCCAAAAACTACCTCTCTGAAAAAAGTAACGGAACTTCCTAATCGGTCCTCGAAGAATGCAACAGCAAAGAAAACCGAGAAACAAGAAAAGAAATCTGAGGCGGGTCCGGAGACTCGCTCGGTAATGTCTAAATCGGCGAGGGAAATAGCATTGGAAGGAAAAGCTCAGCGCGCACAAACGGTGTTGACGACCACAAAGGATCAGAAGCGGCAAGCGACCCTACCAGAGTCTTTCACGCCAAGAGCACCTCCAGCTGTCCCACGGATAGAGATTCAGGTAACCGATCCGCACCAGGAGGAATTGCTGGCCGGGAGGGGAGCGCTGCCGCCGTCGACGTCCAGGGAGACAGACGGGAGGTGAATGCGGAAGCAGAGTCGGCGGACCGCGAGGACGCAAGCGTTGGAGGCGGCTTGGTTGCTGGGCAACCACCGAGCACTACAGGAGACGGCTCGAGGCAAGCAGAGCAGAAGGCAGAAGCCGTAGAAGCTGCGGAAGCCGGGAAGACGTACAAGGAGGCTGGTAAGAACACCAGTTCTGCTGACAATGCTGACAATGCTTCAAAACAGCTAGAAAAACAAAATAATATGCAGATGTTGGACGCTCTTCTGTCTGTGGAGGTAGAGCCACACAGTAAACCTATGCAGGGCGCTGAGTCAAGCTGGGGTAGTACCCAGAGCTTAACGGAGCAGCAAGGGCTGCATTTGGATCAAGACACTGGAAGAAACAATAAAAGCACAGATAGAAGTATGAGGGGAGGCTCTCCTGAGTTCTTTTCGGTCCATGAGGGTTCGGACTCATCAAATGCTAGTGAGCAGGAGTCAAAGGAAGAGGAGAGTTGTACTGAGCGCACCTCTGATTCAGATACTAGTAAGGGCTCTAGTGAATTTGTAACGAAAAAGAAAAAAGGATTTGGCGGTGGTAAAAAAAGAAATGGAAGAGGATCAAGGAGTAGCATGACTAAGAAATTATCATGGGACTACTCCGCTACTTCAGAAACCTACAAGGAAAACGAGCAGGAAGGAGGGGAAAAGGAGGGGAGGCAGAATACCCAAAATGTAACCCTCGAAATGTTGTTTGGGACATTGAAACAGATGCAGAAGGAGGCAAGAATGGAGAGTAGAAGGGCAAAAAGAGACACAAAAAAACTTCAAGCATCACTAAGGAAAGTAAGTAGAAAACAGGAGGAAGTTGAGGGGAGAGTCTCGCAAGTTGAGGAAAGGACAAGCAGGGTGGAAGATGAAGTGACAGACTGGCAGACTTTTAAAGTGGATCAAGAGAAGGTGGTTGAAGATCTCCAATGGAAGCTAGAAAGCTTTGAAAATCGTCAAAGGAGAAATAATGTGAGACTTTTGGGACTGGAGGAAGGAAAGGAGGGGCAGGATCCCAGAGGTTATGTGGTTAAGATTTTGGAAGAGGCCTTTCCTGAGTCAAAATGGCACTGGGATGTTGAAGTGCAGAGAGCGCATAGGTACCCATTGTTCAAGAAAAATCGGGGAGGGCAAGAGAAGGAGCTCCCAAGAGCCATGCTGGTCTTTCTAGGTAATTTCTTAGCAAGACAGGAAATAATAGATAAAGCTAGGCCTGACTCAAGAAAGACAGCTGACGGGAACACTTTTTTCTCCAGGCCAGACTTTTGCCACGTTACTGTGGAAAGAAGGTGGAAACTAAGGCAGATGATAGGGCCTTTCCAAAAGCAAGGGGCAGAAGCGTATCTATTGTTCCCGTCAAGGCTGAAAGTAATCAGGAAAGGTTATACCAGAATGTTTACATCTGAGGTAAAAGCAGCAGAATACCTAGCAGAAATTTCGGAAGTTGGTAAAGGTAAGGAGAGTAGAACTAGAACCAGAACCCCACCAAGGTCTCCTATGAGTACTCCACCAAAGACCCCGTAAGTTGGTAAGATGGTAATGCTAAATAAAGGTATTTAGCAATGCTGGACAGAGAGGAAAACAGGATAGGAGAGAGTAGCGATTCTGCAGACTACAGGGGGCTACACATAGGCCAGGATTGGCCTATTTGCCTGTAGCAGGGGGGGGGGGGGCTCCTAAGGGGTGGGGGGTAAGGGGGGGAGAGGGGAGGGTGGCGGGGGGGGGAGACAAACACGCTGGTCTTGGGCACAAATATGGTGAAGGAGAAAGAGGTAAAAAAGATACACAAAAAGCTGCATGGGGTAAGATACACAAACGAATTCAAGGAAAAAACGTAGGGGAAAATTCAAAGATAATTACTAAATCTTGCTGGCTCAGATGGAAGTTTGAAATAGGAAGAACTGTGAAATATAATGACCTGTAGAATAGTCTCAATAAATATTTGTGGACTTAATGAGTTAAATAAGAGGTTAAAATCTGCTTCTTTGTTAAAATCGTTAAAACCTGATCTAGTGTGCCTTCAGGAAACACACATCGAGGGTACTAAGGCTTATTTATTTGATCAACTTGGCTTCAATGTTTTAGCAAAAACCAACCAGAATACCAAGACAAGAGGGGTGGTGATTCTGGGCAAGAGACAGGACACACTAGTTAAGAGGAAGATGGAGGATCAATGGGGAAGATGGGTTATAGCAGAACTAACGTTTAGGGGAGAAACCTTTACGCTTGTTTCAATTTATGGCTCTACTGGAGATGATCCAGACATTTTTCAATTTCTAGATGCGGAACTTGCACAGTGGCCGGAGCCTATCATCTTATGTGGCGACCTGAATATTCATGATGCAGATAGTAGCTTTTTAGATTCTAACAGGAAATATACGGGGAGAAAAAAGAGAACTTACAGGGCCTTAGCGGATATGGCAAGGAATAACTCTTTAGAGGATCCATGGCTAAATTGCCATCCGAATCTTGATGGGAGTACCTTTTTTTCTGCTCCCCACCAGATTTTAGTTAGGCTGGATTATTTTCTAATCACAAGAGGTCTGATAGATGGTGCAAGGATAGTAAGAGAGCCAAGGATCATATCAGATCATAGCCCGTTAGTGTTAACTGTAAATCTTGGGCAAAAGAGAAACAAGGAGCCGACACAATGGACATTTGACAGAATGCTTCTCCAGGATCAAACTTATAGGGAGAGAATGTCTGAATGGATTAAGGAATTTTGGGAATTTAATAGAGGTACTTCAACACCAGGGATTGTGTGGGATGCTTTTAAAGCCGGAATAAGAGGAGTGACCTTGAGCTATGTTATTAGTGCACAAAAAAGGGAGAGGGAAAAAGCAGAGAGAGATAACGAATTAATTAGAGAGGCAGAGGAGGAACTTATGTTGGCTATAAATGCGCACTCACCAATTGAGCAGATATTGTTGAAGTTAGTCATTCTTAAAGCAGAGGTTATGGATGGGATGGCAAAAAAGACAGTGGAGAAGTACGTAGCTAATAAAGAAAAGGCGTATGAACTCAGTGAGAGAGTTGGTCATATACTAGCGGTACGAGCTAGACAAAGAGATGGGATGGCTGACATTAAGGAGATTAAAAATGGTCAAGGAGCCAAAGTTAAGGGTGCAGAACAGATCAGAGAGGTTTTTAGGCAGTTTTATATGGAGCTGTATCAGTCAGATGGGTATGGAGGAGAGGAGGATATAAGGGCTTATCTGAGGGAGATAGAGCCCTCAAAGTTGGAGGAGGCAGACAGAAAAGAGCTGGAAGAGAAATTTAAGGTGGATGAACTGTTTGAGGCCTTGAGCGAGCTGCCATCTGGGAAGGCTGCTGGCCCGGACCAGATCCCAGTTGAATTTTATAAAATCTTCCAATCCTCTTTGTTAGCAGATATGTTTAATCTGATGTTGTTAGCACAATTGGGCGAGTCTGTTCCACACTCTTGGGGAGGCGCAGACATCACTGTTATTCCAAAAAAAGGCAAACCTGCAGATGTCCCGGGCTCCTACCGACCCATTACTTTAATGAACGCCGATGTCAAGGTGTTTTCCAAAATGTTGGCAAAAAGATTATCCAGGATAATTGAATCGTTGGTTATTCCCTCTCAGCATGGATTTATTCCAGGTAAGGGAACAACCCATCATACTAGGTTAGTAATTACGGCATTTGATGTAGCAGATACCCTGGAAGATCCAATGGCAGCGGTGTTTCTCGACGCTGAAAAAGCATTCGATAGGGTCTCATGGAGATATTTATGGGATGTTTTGAGGTGGCACGGTATAGGACCAGGATTTATAAAGGCTTTGCAGACACTATACATAAATCCGACGGCCAAGATAAGAATCAATAGAGGATTTTCAGCCGCAGTTAACATCCAGAGAGGCACAAGGCAGGGGTGCCCCTCTTCTCCCCTGCTTTTTGCTCTATACCTTGACCCCTATATACGAAAATTGGAAAATAATCTACAGATATCACCGTTAGTGCTAAACGGTCGTAGACTTAAATCACTAGCCTATGCGGATGACGTCGCTATCTTGACTCCAGAACCCTCAGTTGCCATCAGGGCAATTGAAGCAGAAGCTGAGAGGTTTGGTCAGTTCTCTGGATATAGTTTGAACACCACTAAAACACAGATAGTTAAAAATCAATGGGTAATTTGTAATGATGTTAGAGTGACGAATATGGCAACCTATCTAGGGGTACAAATAACAGCAGAAGTAGGTAAGATTGTGGAAAAGAATATGGATCCCGTGATAGCTCAAATGAAAAAAGATTTGGAAAGAATGAACAATCTACACCTGTCGCTAGTTGGATGTACAAATATCATCAAAATGATGATTCTACCCAAATTTCTGTATGTGTTCAGGGCTGTACCCTTGCTGATTGAAGCCAGCTGGTTTAATGGTATAGAGGCTATATGTAATAGGTTTATATGGGCCCAAGGTAAAACCCGGAGAGCTTATAGGCATATGACACTTCCAGGAGAAAAGGGGGGATGGGGGGCACCAGACTTTCGCTTATATTATATGGCTACTGTGCTGCAATACATTCAAGGTCTTATTGGTGGAAAATCTGATGATGTAAGACTGCAGAAGATGTCTACAGAGGTTTATGCTGTCGCACTTGGGGTAAATGCTGAGAACTGTTTTCTAAAATGTATTGACTATAGTTATTTTAAGAGGACTAAGTTTAAAACTGTCAAAGCGGCAGTGACGATCTGGAATGCATTTTTAAAGAAAGTAAAGATTGGGAGGTATAACAGGTATGTCTTATTAATTAACAACAGGTCACTCCCTAAGGAAATCTTTGCAGATCATACTATGGCAGAGTGGGCTCTAAGGGGGGTTACGCAAATTGGAGATTTATTCTCATAGGATGGTTTTAAGCAATTTTCAGAGCTAAGAGACACATACGGCTTAGATAATAGGGGATTTTTCAAATATCTATAGATTAGAAGTTTTCTTAATAACAAAGTCGGAGGTCCAGCAGGCTTTAATAAAATAGAAATAATGGAGAAAATAAAATTGATGGGGGATTGTTCTATCAAATCCTTTTATGCAGCATTGGTGAAAGATAAGCAGGATGATTTAGTTAAATTCAGTAAGAAGTGGGAGGATAAATTGGGAGTTGATAGTAGCTTGTTCTATGATTCTTTGAATTTGGGATGTACGATACTATGTGCTGCCCCGCTGCAATCTCAGCATTATAAAACACTGTATTCTTTGTACTTTACTCCTGCAAAGATTGCAAAATGGGGGGGGAATCAAGGAATCAATTGTCCCAGATGTAATGAGCTGGAAGCAGATAGCGTACATATTTTCACGTCATGCCCCCAATTACGAACATTGATTAGTGAGATTGAGGGGTTCTTGGCAAGATCACTGGGTATTGAGATATCCCTTACGCCAGCTTGGATTATGCTTGGTGTGAACAATGAAGAGCAGGTTCATTATGCTGAATTTCTGTTTGTAATAATGGCTGTCTATAGACTTACAATAGCTAGGGCTTGGCTAGATAAAAGCCCTCCGAACTTGCAAAGCTGGCTGGCAAATACCCTGTATGCATATAATATAGAGGAAAAAATTTATGCTCGAAAGGGGAGAAGTGGAAGACGATTGGGGAGAAGAATTTGGGAGCCAATATGTAAATGGAAAGAGAGGCAAAGAAGGAATAACTAGGGGAGGGGGTGGGAAGATGTTATCTTTATTGTTTTCGGTTTTTTTGTAGACTTTGGATCTTGCTTTCTTATTATAGCTGAACTGCATAATGTGTATGCTTTCTTTATGTAGCTGTATTATATAATCTGTATATTAGTATTTAAGGGCGGAGTTTAAATTATGCAAAAAATATTGTAATGGGTAAAATTGTGATATATGTAAAGCTCATAATGATATGTTGTAACGAAGAAAAATAAAAAAATAAAAAGAGAAAAAAAAAAAAAAAGGAATGCATCGATAAGATCTGCCTCAAAGCGCCCGTCTCCGGGGCTGGGAGCAGCTATGCGGCCCGTAAGCTGTGCTGTGTCTGCGGCACTCTTTAAACTTCCCCTGGCCGCTTCCCAACAGATGCCCGGCGCAGATGCCAACCGCGCCGGGCCGCTGCCCACCCGAGCGGTCCGGCGCGCCCACTCCCACGCGGCCGCGAGGATTAATGAAGCCTCTTGGCGGTCTCCCTTCGGGGGCTCTCGGGTTACCCCTGAAATTACTGGAAGAAGCTGCGAGGCAGGCAGAGGAAGCCTCTGGCTCAGCCCGGCCAGCTGTTCCTCGCCGGCTGGAACACAGCTTTGTAGTGTGGGCCTGGCAGGAAGAAAAAAATGGAAGGTGCCTGGTGGCTGAGCACTCGCCTGAAATAAGGAGGCCGTAGGCCCTAATGCAAGACCCTACTGCTTGGCACAAGTCCTAAAACAAGCATTTACAATGCAATGGTCTCGGCATACAGAGCTCTGTAGATTTTAGCACTTGCTCGGTGTGCTTCGGGCTGTTTGATTTTATTTTTAATCATATGACAAGCAGATTAAAGGGAACAGGGGCCCTGAATGAACAATGGCTACAAAAGCACCGGTAAGGAAACATTAAAAACAAGCATTTACAATGCAACGGTTTCGCCTTGCATTGTAAATGCTTGTTATACGAAGATATGCAGGATCGACAAATAATGCAGATGATGCAATCCCCTCCCCCCCTATTGGCATCACAGGGCTTCAGCCCCCACTCAATCCCCTCCCTCCCCCCTCGTGTGTGGCATCCCGGGCCCGCTCATAGCCGCACCCGAGCACTTCACAGGTCGTTAAAGACCTTGTGCATGTTAATGGGGCTTTGTTGTTGTTTCGCCCCTTCTAAGAGCCCCTGCAGCTCGACTCTGCCGATTGCCGGCAGAAGGCATCTCTTCCCGCGACACACCTACGGCTGGGGTGCGACACAGTAATGTGTCGCGCCACACAGTTTGGAAAGCTGTGATCTAGCACATGGAGACGACCAAGCTGCCGAAAGGTTTATCGGTGCCTCTCGGGTGCTGAAGGGTGTATTGTCCAGAAGATCTTCTAGGCGCTGCAGGAGTGTTTGAGCGAGTCCTTTGGGTGCTGATGCAGTGTTGATTCACTGTCGGTGTTTTGGGGGGATGCAGGAAGAACTGAAACGCTCTCTTGGGTGATTTTGGGTTATTGTTGCATCTCGGGTGCTGCAGGTGTGGTTGAGA
Source organism: Lissotriton vulgaris (assembly GCF_964263255.1). Classification (NCBI taxonomy): domain Eukaryota; kingdom Metazoa; phylum Chordata; class Amphibia; order Caudata; family Salamandridae; genus Lissotriton; species Lissotriton vulgaris. The sequence goes on along the minus strand of NW_028250769.1, from coordinate 166,579 downwards.
GGAGAGTCTTTGGTGATGGGGTTCTTGAGTGCTGAAGCGGAGGTCAAGGTGTCTCAATGGTGTAGGAGAGTTTGAAGGGTTCTCTTGAGTTATGGTGGTATAGGGTGCCGTGGCAGGAGTAGGATGCTGGCTTGGGTGCTGTAGAGGGTCTGTGACACTGGCGAGTAAAGGGAGGTCTCTGGGGGGACACGGAGCTGGGACTGAACGTCTTTTAAGAGGAGACTAGAGTTAGGTTTAGGCTCACTCGTGCTGCAGAGGAGTTGGGGTGAGGGGTCCTGAGTGAACCGAGGGTTGAGTAGACGGGCAGAGAGGGTTATGGTTGAAGTGGCACAGAGGGACAGGGAATGAAGAGGCACAGAGGGCAGGGAATGAAGAGGCACAGAGGGCTCGGAATTAAGGGGCACAGATTGGAATTGGATGTCGAGGAAACAGGTGGCATGATTGAAGGGACATTTAAAGGCTTGGAGTAAATGGTCACAGGGGTCATGGAATGGGGTGTACGGAGTAGCAGGGGATGTAAAGCAGCGAGGGACATGGGATGCAGTGACATGGAGACTAGTGGAATAAGGGAGCGAGACACACGACCGACAGAGAGGCCATGGGGTGCAGGGTCACAGAGAGGCCCTGGGCGAGGAGTATACTTTGGTTGGATGCATGTGCTACAGTACAGCGTGGACAGGCGATTAGAATCTTGTAGGGTGTGTGAATGAGTATAGGATGGCATGGCGCACATGTATACAATGCAGGGACACATGGGGCAATTTGGTAGCAATGACACAGGTGAGGATGCAGGGGCATAGAAGTGCAAGGGCTGCAGGGGCGCATACACATAAAGCCGGACACTGACGAACATGGGATGTAGAGGCACATGGGCCCCTCAGTACGGACGGGCAAGGGTCTCAGAAGCATCCCACCCCACCTCCATCCCGCATCTTACCTCTGGCGGCGGCTGAGCCCAGGGCCAGCACTCCCATTCCCAGCAATAGTCCCAGTGCCCCCGCGGGGCTCCCCCTGCAGCTCCTGAGCATCCCCGGCTGCACGCCCCCCGAGGGGCTCCCCGGGGGCCCGCTCACATCTCCCGCGGACGGGCTGCGGTCCTCCACGAGCTCCTCTGCTTCGCTCCTCCTGGGATGCCCGCTCCGCTCCCAGCTCGGCCAGCAGCAGCGCGCGCCACCTCCCGCGCGCAGACTGAAGTCTCCCTCAGCCTTGCAGCGGCCCAGCACGAGCGAGCCCACCTCTCTCGGCCCGCCCACCCGTTCCGCCTCAGCCTATATATATATATATATATAGCGCTCCGCGGGCGGGGCCTGCGCCACCTTATTGGACAGGGCGAGCTGATTGGGAAAGGTAGGATGGAAAAGATAGTCCATTTGTAGGGGACCGAGCAGGGCAGAGGCACCAGATCCGGAAGCGATGCTGGGGGCACAACGCGCCCACTACACCTGCTGTGCCCGTGGGGAAGCACCCACTATACCTCTTAATCACAGCGGCGACTGCAGCACCACAAATAACACCACCTGCTGCGGGAGCACCAGGACGGATCAGCAGCGCCAGTATCCACCTGCAGTCGGCTGCAGGAAACCCGCGCTTGCAGCACCAAGCCACAGACCAACCGCGCTCACCCGAATGCTGTTGCACTGACCGCCACCTGATACAATATCATCACCAGCCCTTACTGCAATAACCCCAGCAGCACCTGACGACAAACCGCCAGATCCTGCTCTGTCCTTCTTATCGACCCCCCAGCGCCTGCTGAATAACCCGATCACCTGCTCTGTCCCTTCTGATCGACCCTTCAGCGCTCGCGCCTGCTGAATAACCCGATCACCTGCTCTGTCCCTTCTGATCGACCCTTCAGCGCTCGCGCCTGCTCAATAACCCGATCACATGCTCTGTCCCTTCTGATCAACAACTTCAGTGCTTGCCACACCACATATTTAACTAATAACTAGTTGGCCAAAACCCCAGACCCGCTGAAGCAGCCGAGGTATCTGCTATAAAAACAAGTCAGGTCCCGGGCCGGCAGCCAATCACAGCGCGGCCCGGGAAATGACGTCACGGGGGTGTCCCAGGCCTGCAGATTCGGGGGCGTGTTTTTCGTGCTCTCCCCTTCCCATTGGCTGGAAGGTAAAATTCCAGCCAATGGGAAGAGGAGAGGGCGTGACTTAAAAAAAGACACGGCAACGCCCCCAAATCGCGTTTTCACCAGAAAGCGTGATTGACAGCCTCTGTCTTCCAATGGCTAGCCTCCATTTATGGAGCTAGCCAATGGAAGAAGGGGAGTGTTCAAGTCCCCCATAGTGTAAACAAAAGCTTTCGCCCTGGGCGTAACACCTGCGGTGCTACGGCCAGGTCGAAACCTAAAAATGCAGCTAATGTATGTAGCATGGCAATCGAAATTTGGATCAATTAATACTGTGATACTAACAAATGCAATGCATTTCTTGTATATTATAGAAGTAGTGCAGCACTAAGTTTACTCAATGCCTTCAACTTCAAGTGTAGAAAGGAATTTTATTTTAGCTGTGTTTTCAATTTAAATAAATGTGGAAAAATACTAGCTGTAGCGTCATCTTCTGTGTGGGGCAAAAATAAATGTGGATAAATACAGAAAAAATGCCCAAAAAATAAAGAAAGATAAATACAGACGGAAAAGGCAAAAAAATAAATACTCTAAAACCGGGAGCCCTAATCAAAATACATGTTGCACCATTTCCATGACAGGACAGTCACCCTTCTTGACAGTCATCTGTTGTGTAGTTGTGACTCTGGTGAAGGCATAAATGTGTGTAAACCTTGCCCCTGGCACATTTCGGATACCACGGGTTGACATTGTATGGGACATCACAACCGCAGGCTCTATGGGGAATTGCAGCCTCACTGTGTGCAGCAGGATGTGTTTGGCTCATCCACTTAATCTTGTGTGCCAGTACAGTTTGATTTCCAATCCACCATGTTGTGAAGGTGTGGGCCAGCGTATGTCCCACATGTTCTCTGAAATGTCCTGTGAGTCTGTTCGTATGGATACATTGCCCCTTGTGCCAGTATGTCATGTCATTGTCACGTCGCTTCCTCAGGGCCGGTGGAGAACACAGCTTTGCAAGCCTTCTCGGTAAGTTGATGTTAACTTTCTATTCCCATGATGCCAGGAATGTTGCGCTGATGACGTCACAACGTTGTGCTGTAGCAAATGTAAATGCTTCCGTGGCACCAGTCGGGTGACGTTAATCCCAAGATTCTCTTGTGTTGTGCTGCATATCCTGGTCACGGTAGGGGTGGTTTTGAGCCATTGCTCTTCATTACTCTCTGTTGAGTTCCGGCCCAGCAGATTGTTAGGTTAGGCATTTCAAAGCCCAGTTGTACGAGCCAATGACTGGCTGTTGCGGGGCTTCCTTGTGTTTACCTAATTCCCTCCCTCGTTGGATGAGCTTCTTAAGGCTCTTGCGGGTGATGTCTAATTTCCCTTCTTCACCTTCACTGATTCCCAGGGGTATCTACGGATTGTTGCCTTTGAGTGAGTAGCACTACAGCGCATTAGAATGTTTGTTTATTGGAGCCTTATTCATACACTGTGATTTCCTTGATTACCGCATGGCTCTAATTGCATTGAAGCAGCCTGCAGAGTGTTATAACCCCTTCATTTAGCTGCAAAACGCTGCTACCTTTTATGTGTCCGTGTTCAATCCTCAGATCTAGTACCATTTTCATTGCTGTGATCCCAAATAGGATACAGTGGCTGTTGTTTTCCTTTACAGGTATAACTGTTACAGTATAAGTCCTGAGGTATTCTGTGATTCAGTGACAGGAAGTGTTGAATCCTTATGCTTGTTTACCTTTGTTTCAGATCTCCCTCCCTGCTGTCTACCTTCCTTTCCTTCCCTCGCCTGATCACCCTTTTGATTCTGTCATTTTTACTCAGACCAAGGGGCTATTGGGAGATCGACCACTTTGAGCATCGCACGTTTCAGAGGATTCAAGGAACCAACAGTCCCAGGCAGTCATGTGCACATTGTTTCAACTGCATTACAGGTAAACTCATTGCATGACTGTTATTTTCTTTTGAGCAATGGCACTGGCCATGGACATTGGCTAAAGCTGCATGGCCTCAACACAAACTTGATCCATTTGTGTAGAAAATGTGTTCCCCACTGTACAATGTGGCTCATTAATGTCACTGCAGATCTCTTGCCAGTTTGCAAGCGTCATCTATGGCATAATTTACAAAGATTGTGCATATGGGAGTATGTGTACAGTGGCAACATACATGCAGTTTATCATGGCTAATGATCCAAATTGTGCATGAAGTACATGGTTGTGTATGTATTGTTGCAGCTTGCTACCCACAACGGGCAGGCAACACCTGCTGACGCTGTGTGCCCTGTGTGCAGCTTGGCCTTTTGGTGCCTGATCCTGTGGCCGTCATATTTGGTGATTGATCATCCATTTTCTTTCAGTGAGCCATGGGTAACCAGACACTCCTTCCTTTCCATACACCTGTTACATTGTGCCTTTCAAACCTCCTTGTCTTTGTGTGCTATTTTTTGCATGGTGTCTCATCACTTCCGCCGTCATGTGTTCACTCATTCCTGCTGCTGCCTCCCCTGCGGCACGTACCACCGGGTGCCCCGATTCTGCAACACACACTCCTCCCAGATGCTCCTCCCTCCCTCCACCCATTCCTAATGCAGGCAGCAGCTTGTCAGTGCCACTGTTGCGCTACCTCCGTGCCAAAGGCAGGACCGTCAGCGCCTGCAACATGCACAGTGCAAGACCCTCTGGTCCTTCCATGACAGAGGTGACAGAACAGACTCATGCTCCAGCCACCCTCCAAACAGTGAACACCAGACAATCATCCACCTGCTATCAGGAAACCCCTAAGCGAACCCATGACAGCTTTGCAGGCTGTGTGTGCAACTCCTACTGCCAACACTGCGCTGCCTCGCATAACAGACCATGTCCGTACAACAAGGTCATGTGCCTCCTACTGCACACCCGCTCCATCAACCTGCACACCATTGGACTCTATGACCTCCACAACACAACAGCCTCACACATCGCCTTCATTACAGTAACCTGGTTGAACGCATCCACAGCACACTACTTCAACATTGCCATCACAGACGGATACGAGATCACCCGCAGGGACCGCACCAACAATCCAGGAGGATGAATTGCAATTCTTTCTGAATTACACCCTCAGAGTCACATACAACACCAAGGACAAACTCAGCATTGTCAAACATCTGCACTTCAGGTTTCACAACAACCCCCTGACCACCCTCAGTCTAACTACCATGTACAGATCTCCAGGCCTACACCCACAATTCTGCTAAGCCATCTACAATTATATTCATAGTCATTTATTGAGCGCACATCTAACCCAACAGGTTATCCCAGGGCTGTAGTGTGCCGAAAATGAGGCAGCATACGGAGGAGCAACTAATCAAGGAGGCTAAATAGCCAGGTGTTAAGGGCTTTGCGAGACTCACTTTCAGACAGAATCATACGCAGCGGAAGAGGTAGTTTAGTCCAACATTGGGTGGTTCCTACCTGAAAGGTTTCACCTCCTGATCTAGGTTTTGCAAACCAATGACTAATGAACAAGTACTTGTCATTGGAACGTACAGATCATGATTGACAATAGGGACTGAGTCTCTTCCTAAGGTAGACCGGACCACGACTTTGTCCTGCCCTGAAGGCGACTGTCAGCGCATTGAAATCTATTTGTGTAGCCATGGGCATCCAATGGAGTAGTCTTAGATACGGGGAGATATGTTGTCAAAGTGAGACTCCACATACCAGACAGGCAGCAGCGTTGTGGACCGTCTGCAGTATACGGAGCAAGCCTAATGTGATACCCACGTATGAACCTTTTGCGTAGTCTAAATGGGAGGTGATCATTGCGTGTACCACAGTTTTCCGGGTTACATTGTGCAAATAGTTAATACATCTCTTGATGATTTTACTATTGCCAAAACAAGCGGCAAGGGATAGCTGATTGTCCCATCTAACTCCTAGATTCCTGTCCGAGTCCTTGTGTGCCGGAGCAATGGCCAGTTCCTCTGGCCACCACAGATTTCAAGAGAGAGGAGAAGGTTGGTTAACAAAATAGGATCTGGGTGTTATCTGGATTAAGTTTCTAGTAATTGTGGTCCATCCAGGCCGCAATAATCTTGAGACAATTTTCAAATGGGTCAAAATTTGCCGCACACACAGCATTTAAGGTGAATAGAAGTTGAAGATCATCAGCATATGATATGAATTTGACTTCATACATGGCAATCGATTCAGGCAGCGGGGTTAAGTAAATATTAAAAGTCAGAGGGCTCAGAGCAGAGCCCTGCGACAAGCCCCACTTCAGTGGTTTGACTGGGGAGATGAATGGATAGGTCCAGGCCTGCTGTATGGGTCAGATAGTAAGGACGATATCCAGTTCAGCACTGAGCCCCCCCACGCCTATGGTCTTAAGGCGGTTCAGAAGAATGGGATGGTCGACGGTGTCAAATGCTGTAGACAAGTCTAACAGCACCAACACTGCCTTGGAACCTCTGTTGACCGCCCAGTGTATAGAGTCTGGCATTTCAATGAGGGTCGACTCTGTACTATAGCCGGGATGGAAGCTGGATTGAGAGTTGTGAAGGAGGCTATTATCTTCAACAAAGGCCATCAGTTGCTGCCAGGATAATTTCATTGACATCTTGGCTGGAGCTGGTAAAAGAGAGTTAGGTCTATGATTGCAAGGAGATTCAGGATCTGCGTTGGCTTTCCTTAAGATGGGCAGGAGGAATGCGTGTTTCCACGCATCCGGATTAGAGCCCAATCTGAGGGGAAGGTTCCAGATGGCGTTTAAATGGTGATTGGGAATCTTAGCAAGGATGTTGTATTGATTGGTGGGCATGGGGCAGTAGGGGAACCGGATTTACACATCTGCAATTCGAGCAGAGAGGCTTCCAATGAAATTGTGGCTAATTCTGAGACCACAGACATGGGAAACGACTTTACTGATTGGTCCTCAGACATTGGACAACTACATCAGCACGCAGGCCCTCACCTACACAGACTACATGGGTCAGGGGGACAGCAACTCCTGGCTGGAGGACAACCACACCACCATCCTGCATTGGTACATCAACATTTGCATCCAGTTGTCCAAAAAACTACACACTGCACCACACTCCGCTACAGATCCACCAAAAAAGCTTGACCTGAGTCAACACAAACAAGCTGTGTGGCACCCTCACACAGGACACTCCAGCCAACGACACCGCCACACCCCTGCAACCGCACACACCGGATCAGCAACTGATCCAACACTCTTGCCACATTGGCGGACTTTTCTGTGAAGCACAACCACAGTTAAGCCACCAGGGAGAAGGCAGACCTACTGTAACACAAACAACCATCAGTTACCTTTCAGCCCTGAAATCCACAACACACAGACATCACCATATCATCAGCATAGACAAGAGGACAACCTTCAGGTATGGCCTAAGCACCAACACACACAACATTAATGACCTCATCGGCATTGTGAGTGAACTATCTAACCCCAGCTCTCCATCCAAAAGACATCCCACCCTTGCAAGGCCAAGGGGATCCCTTGTAACTTACTACCACTCCAAGCTCGTGGATGTACACGACAGCCTCGCCACAGAGTCAGACAGCGCTATTTTGCACAGGACATACCCCCACTCAGGTCCTGGACTCCCGTCAGCAGCAAAGACACCACCTGGCTCATGTACACCATCCACTCCGGCTCTCCATCAGGACCCTTCCCACACAACATCTCAATCACAGCATACACCATCCTTGAAGTCCACCTCCGGCACGGCATGAATGTCTCCTTTGAGTATGCCACTTTCCATGGGAGCTGGAGGCATGCAGAGACCCAGGCCCTTCTTTGACAATGGACGGCAGTACCGCAGGATGTCCAGGAACATCAACCTACTTGCCTGGCAAATGTCATCAAGAAGATAGTCAACAAGCAACTGACCATCTCCCTCCAAGCAAGCCTCTCCAGGCAACCTGCACCAGACCATCTTCCACAGTAATCACCCCACTCCAACAGCCTTCATTGCCACCACCAACGACATCTTGGACCCTGCTCAACAATGGTGAGAGCACCACCCTCACCCCATCGACCTCTCAACGGCATTCTACACCATGTGCTACCACACTGTGTCAGATCACACATCTCCAACACTGGGATCCAGAGGAAGGCCCAGGATGAAATCACCAAGTACCTCCCCAGCAAGGGCCAGGGAGTCCGCATCCCCCTTCGGTACACTGGGGTCATCGGGCCCGTAGTACACTGGGGTCATCGGGCCCGTGCCCCAGGCCTCATCTCTCAGTGTGACAATCTACAATGTCTCCATGACCCCCCTCTCTAACATCACATGCGCACACAACCTCATCATCATGTCCTCTACCATTGACACCCAGCTGCTCCTCACCCTCACCAAAGACCCAGCCACTCCCAGATCCAACCTTCAAGAAGGCATGAGGTGCATTGACAAATGGATGAACATCAGCCACATGAGGCTGGACTTGGACAAGACTGAGCTCATCATCTGAGGAATGTCCCCTTATGGCTGGAACAACTCCTTGTGTCACACCGGCCTGGGTAGCGCACAAGCACCCAGTGGCCACATACGCAAGCAGGTGCTCATCGTACACTCCTCGCTCACAATAACCATGCAACTCAACACCATCTCTACCTCATGCTGCAAGTCCCTCCGCATGCTGCAAATGATCTTCAGATAGATCCAATCCTAGTCAAGACAGACAGTCACCCTGGTCCACGACACCAGCCGGCTCAACTACAGCAATGCCCGCTACGCAGGAACAACAGCCAGACTCCAGGAGGACTTGTGCACATCCAGGGTGCATCCGCACACCTCATCCTCAACATCCCCTGCCACAGCCACATGACAGTCCACCTGAGATACCTACAATAAGCTCACTGTCAACTGCAAGATCACCTTCATACTCCTCAACCACACTCAGGAGGCACTCCACAACACCAGCCCCAAAGTCATACATGGACGTCTCCCATCCAACACCACATTGCCCCAACTACGTCCAGCCAACCTTGCCCTGGGCAAAATTCATCACATCCACAGGACAACTGCATGCGGGAGATGGTTCTCCCACCTCACCAAACAGACCTGGTACTCCCTCCCTGGGCACCTCCAAATGACCCATGACCTCTACACCTTCATTAAACTCTTCCAAAACTGTCTGTCCGAGCAGTAGGGCAAGCCCCCACCCTCCCTTAGCAGATTTAAACCATCACGGGTGAGTATTGTGCTCCATTTATGTATTTGATGATACATTGTGACCTATGTGTGTCCTCGACCGGACTCAGATCCCAGTGTATGGATGGCTTGAGTTTGTTCCACACTCTGGCATACTTTGACATATCCCCACACGTATGTTGTTGACTCAGGGAAAAAGACTGCAACATCAATTTCACTTGTGTTTGTTTTATTCATTTATCTATCTTGTGCAGGAAACGTGAATACGTGCTAGGTGCTGTACATAAATGCTGGGAATCCAAAGTTCACAAAGGGAGATGTGATGCCTTGCAGTTGAGTCAACAGAGTCCAGACCACAGTGCCTGGTATCATTGTTCAGACTGCAACCAGCAAATCCATGTGGGAGAGTAGGACAGTCAATAAGGTGATGCTGTTGCACAAAAAGGTTAGATGCCGGAACAGGTGACCTGGGAGATGGGCATGGCCCACTGCCTCTCACTGCCTTTTCCGTGGACGACCCGAGTGAATGGCTTATGTCCTTTTGCACCGCCAGGAGCTCAGCCAGTCTTGCCTCCATCCGTTCTTGGTGTTGTTGTTGACTGGCGTGTTTCTCGGCCTGCTGGTTTTTGATTTCGGTGAGGACCCCCTCTACCTGGCTGAACTCCCTGGTGCCCCGCCGGTATGACTCCATGATGTTGCGCAGTTCAGACATACCGGGCCCTGCAGCTGGCTGGTCAGGTTCTCGCCTCCGCCTTGTGCCAATCCCACCACCCCTGCCCACACGAGCCTGGCCTGCTGTTGTGGGCACATCTGGTCGACGGGACCCCTGAGGGATGGCAGTGGTGGGATTGTCTGCCACCTCCTGGGTGCCCGGCGAACGCTGTTGGTGGGATGAGGGTCCTTTGTAGCCTGAGACTGCGATTCCTCTCCTTCATTGTTGGGGGGAGATTCCGCACGTTGCCCTGTGGGTGTGAGAGACAGACAATGTTAATGACATTTTTTTGCAACAACCATTTTTCATATACATTGTCGTTGGCACTGTTCCACCTGGTAGTTGTCTATGCTTTGAATTGTTCTCAATGTTCACTTGTGGATGGATATGTTGTGGGTTCAGATTGATCTGTGCTCAGGAATCATTGACATGTGAGGAACTATTTACAATGACTTTCACAGACATGCATATCAGCAGGGCTTTGCCATTCATTGTGCACCACAGATATGCCAGGATGGATGCAACACATTTACAATGCGGATCAGCATGGTGGAAAAACGGCACAGCTGTGTCACGCATCTGTGCCTTAGGAGTGGCACAATGCTGGAGTTGGGACGCCGGCGCAACACAGCACCAAGAATGCTCTGTGGCGCCATATCTGCACAATGCAGCATCAATCCTTACGCCTGCTTCAAGCATGCACAGGGTTTTGAGGCAGCATGTGCATGAAGGTAACTGAGTGAAATCTTTAAGATTTCACTCAGCCACTTTTGGGAGGTGTTGCTGCGCCATGACGGTCAACCCCCCCGGACCAGAACACCTATTTCTGGCACAGGGCTTTAGAATTTGGCACATCTCCCAGCTGCATCAACTTGTAAATACCCAGCACCATGGTGCAACTTTTGTGCGTCCGCTGCGTCACAAAGGTGAAGCAACGGCGTTGTGAAAGAAGCGCAAGGGACTTGTGAATCTGCACCGTGCATTTTTTGCTTGGATGCTTCATCAGATCTGTATTTGTTTTGTTGTGTTACATGACAATTGTGACAGTGGGGCACTCCATTGCCTGTCCTAGGGGGCTATGTTTATGTAAGGGGTGTGTGTGACAGGCCGTGCTGGTAGTTGGAGTCTGATTTGTAACTGGGCCTCCCTCGTGGTGTGGCTGTCCACCCATGGAGCATGCTGCCATAACAGTGGCTGTGAGTTCCTGAACAAGATATCTGACCTTGTTGTCCTGGTGTTTGTGTTTGCACTGGTCACAGGAGGGCCTTGTGCTGCCTACACCAGGGCCCAGTGTCAGCTATCTTGTCAGTACATTCCCACTCCATGTGCATTGAGCATGAATCATGGGTGTGTACCTGGGTCATATGGGATGAGTGCGATTGGGCATGGGCGTCCTCAGAAATGTTTATAGGAGTGGCCACATTTTTAGCTTCATCACCATCCCTTGCACCTTTCTGGCCGTCTGCCTTGCACCCTTCTGGCTGTCTGCTTGCACCCTTCTGGCCCTCTGCTTTGCACCTTCCTCCCGTCTGCCTTGCACCCTTCTCGCCCTCTGCCTTGCACCCTTCTTGCCCTCCCACTTGCACCCTTATCGCCCTCTGCCTTGCAACCTTCTCGCCCTCCCCCTTGCACCCCTCCTCCCCTCTGCCTTGCTCCCTCATCCCCTCTGCCTTGCACCCTTCTGGCACTCTGCCTTGAACCCTTCTCACCCCCCGCCTTGCACCCTCCTCCCCTCTGCCTTGCACAATTCTCGACAACCCCCTTGCACCCTTTCCACTCAATGGAGGGTGCTGCCACCTGGGACAATGGCACCATTTCAAAAGCATGATGGACTAGGGCTGGCCCTGACTTGGCCCACACCAGACACACTGGCGATCGAGGGGGGCCAAGAGCCACCCTTGCCCCCCCCTGAGGACGCCCATGCAATTGGGTCTTATTTAGAGTCCCACGATGCATTTTGTGACAGCCACCCTCCCAGGATACCGGAAGTCCATTCTTTGGTCTGTGCTTCCTGTAGCATGGGACATAGCATGGCCTTGGTTTGTCAATGGGGCATACACATGTTAGTGGCATTAGCGTTGTTTTTGCCTGTAGTTATGGGCATCGGGCGCTTGGCGCTTGTTGCAGGAATTTTTAGTACTTGGAGTGTATATTCCATTACCCCCATGTTACTTGAGTTGTTTGTATACTCACCAGGCTCTACGACTCCTTCAATGCCATGTACTCCCACCAGTGGTAGCAGGGCCATGACCTTCTCCCAGGGATGGTACTGTATTGGTCTGCAGGGACCACCACCTCCAGTGAGCTGGCTCTGGGCGTAGTCCTCGTCCATCTTCCGCTTCACCACCCTCCGCAGATCGTACCACCTAGCCTGGCAATCCCTCCTTGTGCGCCTGATGGGTGCAACACCATTCACCCTAATGACGATTCTCTCCCACTGTTGTGTTTTCTCGGCTATGATGGTCCGTCTGACCAATGCGCCAAACAGCTGTGGCTCGACTCTGATGACTTCATCTACAAGAATCTCCATCTCCTCCTTTGTGAACTTTGGATTCTTTGTGCGGACATGGTGTGGGTCTGAATGTGAATGGGGGGGTATGTGTGAAGGTGAATGTGTGCAGTTGTTGATGTGTTGTCAGTCTCTGTAGCTAAATGTGTATGTTGCAAAGGATCATGGTTTGTGAGTGTGGGCCCTTTTTATTGGCCCATTTGTTGGTGGGGCTTAATTTGAAATTTTGGTGGGTGTGTTATAAGGGGTGGGTCTGAGTTAGGCCCTCTGTTTGCCTGTTTGGGTCTGGCCAGGACATTCTTTTCCAATGGTTTGTACCACAGGAGACATGTTTTGTGGTGTTGTGCGAGTCGTTTGTACCCTCCTTGTGCTGTTTTTAGGGGTTTGCGTGCGCTTCGTTTAAGGTGGGTACGTGTTGTATTTACTTTTGTGGCTCGCTCATACATGACGTTTTTAAGGGGTTCGCGTCCGCTTCGTTCAGGGGGTTCATTTCATATTTTTGATTTTGTGGCTCGCTCATACGCGACGTTTTTACGGGGTTCGCGTGCGCTTCGTTCAGGGGGGTTCGTTTTGTATTTGATTTTGTGGCTCGCTCATACGCGACATTTTTACGGGGTTCGCGTGTGCTTTGTTAAGGGGGGGTTCATTTCGTTTTTGATTTTGTGGCTCGCTCATATGCGATGTTTTTACGGGGTTCGCGTGCGCTTCATTAAGGGGGGGTTCATTTCGTATTTGATTTTGTGGATCACTCATACGCAATGTTTTCCGTACAAATCGCAGTTCATAATGTGACAACGTTTTCCCGTACGAATCGCATTCTCGGTCCCCGGTCTGGATCGTACTTGTCGGGTCATACAGCATGTTTACGAATCGTAGGGTTCACTTTCCGAGTCAGTATCGTACGGATTTTCGCTTGTTTTTCGTACGGTTCGCAAAGATTCAGGCGGATTTTTACCAACGGATCGTACTACGCGATTCGGATGAATTTGTAAGATACATGCGGAAACGGCTACGAATACGAATCGTTGTACGGATTCCTTTTCCCGAATCGGAATCGACCCCTAAATGTCTGTGTTTTGTGATTCTGTTAGTGTTTCTGTGCATTGCTACTTTCTATAAATGTACTCTGTTCTACTTTCAACACTCTTTGAATATAATTTTAAGTGAAATCTATGTTTTTCTTATTTCGGAAGAACAGTTCTTTCTCTATCGCTTGCCCTAAAGGCCTACGGAGGATCACAGTTTAAGATTCTTTAGAGGAAAGGTGCCCTCCTCATTCCATCGTTTTAGTTTGTCTATGTCTCTTGGGATTTGATAATATCTTTAGAGGAGAAAACAATACAGTCTAGTCTTCATCTCTAAATAGGCGACAACATATTGATCTATAATTATTCTATCTATAATGAATACTTCTGTCCAGCACCAGGAGTTTATCAAACTCATATAGTTTTGGCATTTTAATTCTCTCAAATGTTACTATAAAGAACAGCTGTTCTATGCCATATCTTCTTAAGTTCCTCTGCTAAAAGCAATACATTGCTGTATGCTATCCGGATAGCAGCTAGTGTATCTTTAATAGTCTTCTACAACTCTAATAAAAGTATTTTCATTATTCCAGTATGTTTACTTTAACGTGACATATACTGCTTTTTGTTAAGGTTTAGTGGTCCACTAAAAAAACTGTGATTTCTTTTCAGAATATTAGCCCAAGAAAGAGAGATAAAGTAAGTAATAAAAAATAAGTTTTATTGAAAAAATAGGTTTGCTATCATAACCCTCCTTTATGAAAACAAATCTCTGTTCCTTACATTTTGTATGTGTAAATATTTAGGAATCAAATATTGGAATCAAGCAGAACTCTATGTATCACTAAATAACATTCTAATGAGTTCAAAAGCAATCTGTAGACATTGACAGGATTAGGCTCAGTAAAAGCATTTAAGTTGATTTTTTTTAACAGAGTTTTATATAGCGCAAACTTGACCAGGTATCAGAGCGCTTTACATAGCACCAATTGCGTTACATTCATTTGCTGTTAGGCACATGGAGATTAAGTGATTTCCCAGAATCACAGAATGTTCAGCGTCATTGCCGAGACTTGAACCCGGTTCCCCAGGTTCATCGAGGTCGACTGCCCTAGCCGTTAGGCCAACTCCTCTTGTTAGTGTTTCATGATAATGATGAGACCGAAGGAATAATAAACACTTATATAGCACTCAACACAACTGATGTCATATGGAGATGCTGTTATGCTATGTTATGGTATTTGTTATCTGGTAGTGGTATGGACCAAATGATTGCAAGCTAAAGTCTGAATGTTTTTTTTAGAAAGATGCTTGAGTGTAGGTTGTCCTACGCAGAAGGGATGCGCAAGGAACAGAGACGTGCTCTATTTGTGTTGTAAATGACTTGTGGCTGAGGCTTGACGTACAGGCATCACAGTGGTGTGCCAGGGCACATTCTACATAGAGCTTAGTCTGGATATGTAGTAGATTTAGAACTGAGCACAGAATGACTTAAATATCCAGACGATAGTGGATACGTTTAAGATATTTCTGCTGGACAGGAGTACATTTAATTCAAGGAGGCAATCTGGATGATGGCTATTGCCTTAAATGCTGAAGAAAGGGAACAATTAAGTTTCTAGGTCTCATCAGAATGAGAAGAGGTCCTTCTTGTTTCCATGTACATAGTGGTAAGGAAGTCCACATTTTTGCAGTATTGACCAAGATGAAAGTAACTCCAGAACAACATTTGTACCTGCAGAGGATCTGGAGCTGCGCCATTGAGGTCAGGCCTTGCCGTTGCAGGGAGCTACACAACAGTTGTTGTAGGAATGTTGTGAAATAAAGGGCTTTGAATTAAATGTTCTGTTGACCAACAGTCAATAGATTGATTCTAATGCCAGAAGGATGTGGTCTAAAGCCGGACATATAAAAAGCAGGTGACAGCTGTGTTCTTGACTCATTAGAGTTTGCAGCTTAGGCATTCATGTGGGCCAACCTTTAGTCCCTATCTGTAATGTAAATACGTCCAAAGTTTTTGGTGTCTAGCATATAATGCAAGGATCCCATGAAAGGACATGTTTAAGTTATGAATTGGGGAGGAGAGCTTTCTGGCACTTTGGTGGGATAAGGCACTTGGTATGGAAAGACCGAAGAGAGATGGTGGTTTGGGTACTGCCGCTTCAATTGGACTCAGCAAATTGGCCCTGAATTAGCTGTTTGGACTGCTGAACAACCTCTTCTGGTGAGGTATTGAACTAGTTCTTCCTGTTAAATAGAAAGTCACTGCATTTCTTCTAGCCTTAGTCTTGCAGTTCAGACAGACGCTTAAGTTATGTTGATGCAGCAAAAAATGGATTAGAAATGATGGTGCCTGGGCCATCAGTCCAGTATTTCTCTTTTGTTTTTGCGATGTGCCAACAATATTGCTGCAGATGGATAATTTGAGAGTTGGACTCAGCAGGGTCTGAAACCACATGGCACTTTACATATTTTATGTAAATCTTGTGTCTTCCAAGGGATTGGGGTGAGAATTGCAGTGGCAGAAGGAGAAAGGTACTGTGCTTATAAATGGTGAGGCGTTTGGCCGTCTTCCTTTCTTCGTGCATCTAAGCTCTTAGTCTTGTGGTCAGTTAAAACCTCTGTCTCAACAACCTACGCAATACACGAGCAGGACTTGTGGATGAGTCAGAAGGACCTTCCTGTCAGCCTAGCAGTGGCACAGAGATTGCGTATAGGAGGTGCTAAGCTTTCCTCCCTTGTGCAAGTGTTCTGATCCGAGCAATGCTGGATGAGGATGTGTCGAAAGGAGTTTGAGAATGAATGTGCATTGGACAGCCATATTGGTGCCAAAGGAGCGACTACCAAACCAGCAAACCCCCACCCGCTCTCTCTCATGGAGATGTCATTGCACTGAAGCAGTCAAACGTGTAATGCTCTGCCTTGCACAGCTCGCTACGTCAATTCAGCCACTTCTGAACAGGTAAAACTCCAAAACCGAACCAACTCCATCAGTGAGTTCTGTCACCATAGAACCTGTAAGTTTACCTGTTAAACATGACATTTGGTACTGGGGTGGGGTAGCCGGGCGTGCACACTGGTACTTTCGTTTTTCTGAGGTTACTTGCAATACTTGTGTACTGCGGTTGAACATGACCTTGCGACTGGAAGAGGAAGGTCCCTTGGAAGGGACCCTCACTACCCCACTATAAGAGTTTGCAGGACAAACCCCAATTCACCTCTACTCTTTATGCAAACTAATTACAACCACAGGATCTTGTACGGGTGGTACCCTACAAACCACAGGCTGGCACCGGCTGACTTCTTCCCGCGCATGCTTGCCTAACAGGCGGAACTGGTTAGTTATACAACAGGCATGGAGTAAAGCCAGGCCATAGTAGGGTAACTTGCTATTGGAGCTGAAGGAAGAAGAGTAAAGTGGGAAAACAACATAAAGAATAAAAGATAGTAAAGTATTAGGCCTAGAGATCCACACACAAATTCACTATGAGTAAAAAAAAAACAAGTTTCGACCCATACCGCCCAGCAGAAAAAGAGAACTGTCAAGGTCATGCATATTCAAGTGTGTATTTATAGAAATGCCGCCTAATCCCTAACCACTTTATTTACCTTACCCTCTTTCCCCTCCTTCGAGGTGCTCTCAGGCAGCTTTGCGCTAAATCAAATTCATGACGAGTATAAGCAAAAACAGCAAAAGGTAAAACACAAATGGTCCTAAAATATATTTCACCCATCAGCTGAACCTCCTTTTCCAGTGAGACAGCACAAGGTGACATAGAGGTCAAATCACTGTGCTGAAACAATAGGGCAGCTCTTGGCAAGATTTCTACACATCTATATCACAAACAACATTCAACTTGGTGATCCATTAGGTTCTTGTTTAACACAATCCTCTGTGTGGCAGGTTGAATGCTGAAGAATTTCAGCTGTAGGGCACATCAAAAATGGAGAACAAACACCCACTGTAATGTGAAGCTGAAACAGAAATACACCTCTGGCTTGATATCTGCAGGGTCATCAATGGTCGGCCGATCATCCCAGTCGTCTGGTTTCTTAACTGCAGGATCTTTTATTTTCTTCGGTCCCAAAAAATCAAAATCAGCCTCAAGGTTGCCCGAACGAACCTTTTCATTATCTATTTTCACTTCGTACGTTTGATTTGGTCTGACAATCAAGGTGTATACATGAGTGAAGGGGTCATCCTGCAAAACAGCGGATAATAAATAAATTGGTTAATGGTATTTACAGGAACCTGCAGGAATTTATATGAATGGGTCACACAGATATTTAGGTAAACAGGAAGATTTGACAACAGTCTGGGACTCTCTAAAAGACTGGGGCAGAGATGGCCACATATTATGCTCCGCTTGACACATGAATGACTCTGAAACAACTCAACCAGTCTTTCGGAGGAGCTAGCTTCGGGAAAGTTGCTCCATTACTTCTGCGGCCAATCTGACCTGGGACTACGTCTAAGCAGTACTTTACAAACACTAACACAAACAAGCATTTGCAATGCAATAGGTCTCGCATTAATTAAGTTTGAGCTATTGGCATTGCTAAATTTTGCAACACCAATTGCAACAAAAGTCTATAAGTGTTTGTGTGTGTGTGTGTGTTGTGCGTGTGGTTGTGTGTATGGTTGTGTGTCTGTATAATTTTATGTTTGTTTGTGTGTGTGTAGTTGTATGTGTGATTGTGTGTATGTGTGTGTATGTGTGTGCTGTGTGTGTGTGGTTGTGTGTGGTTGTATGTGTCGGTGTGGTGTGAATGCAGTTGCTTGTGTGGTTATGTATGTATGTGTGTGTGTTTCCGTGTGTGTGGTTGTATGTGTGATTGTGTGTATGTGTGTGTGGGTGTTTGTATGTGTGATTTTGCAGCTGTGGTTGTATATGTGTGTGTGTGTTGTGTGTTGTTGAGTGTTTTGTGTGTGCGTGTGAGTGGGTGTATGTATGTGTAGTTGTTTGTGTGCTTGTGCGTGGTTGTGTTTGTGTGTGCTTCTGGTTTAGCAACCCTATTTCAAACCATTGCTTAGATAACAACACGTGAGACATGGCGTATATAAGAGCAGACTGCATGTGCCTCGCTGGACATGGCCTCAAATTGGATTTTTTTTTTCAAAGCTGCACCTCTCCCTTTAATGGACCAAAGCTACTCTAAAGAGCACATTTCTGTAATCAGAAACCATTCACATAGAACTGGAGCCATTGTAAGCCCAGAGGTCACTGCTGTTGCTGCTGTGACTTTATTAAGCTCCCCAATGTTTACTGCATATAGTACAGAGGGGGCTACAGAAAAATAGAGAGGGAGAAACAGAGATATATAATTATAGTAAGTGTGTGAGAGAGAGAGAGAGAGAGAGAGGGAGAAACAGAGATATATAATTAAAGTAAGTGTGTGTGTGAGAGAGAGAGAGAGAGAGAGAGAGAGAGAGAGAGAGAGAGAGAGAGAGAGAGAGAGAGAGAGAGAGAGAGAGAGCGAGAGAGAGAGAGAATATGCATTGATGCTAGATGGATGAATGGGTAGAAGGATGTGTGGGTGGGTGACTGGCTAGGAGTCTGGATGGATGGGTGAGTGGGTAGGTGGATGGATAGAGGTGGATGGTTGAATGAGGAGATTAAAAGAGGTATAGAAAGGGGAGAAAGAGTGTGAAGATAGTTTTAACATTTGTCCTACAGCAGGTTGTTCATAATCCGGGCCTTAATCTTCCTTACCCAATAAATGTTAGGCAGATGATTTTGTTATTCTCTGTGAAGGGACAGTTTCCGAAGTGGCCTATTAGTACACAGGTCATATTTCAGATTGCATTGCTATCAATAAAAAGATCACTTTCACTTTCGCTGTGATGCATTGACATAAAAGAGCACTGCTGACACAGCTCTCTTGTGTTCCAATACGAAAATATTTACTTTACCAATGTGGCTATAGAATGTCTTTAAAAATATGTAAAGAATAAGTGAGGGCTCTAAACCAGTCCTAGAAAAGTCCTTGTTGTCTGACAGACTTGAAATCACAAATAGCCAGGTGGTGACTCACCCACTCCAAATACTCTACATCGCTCTTGCAAAAAAAAAAAATCATTATGACTGCCTAGCAATTTGCCTCTGGTTGTGCAATAAGTGTCTCCAAATGGGCTACCAACTATGTTTAGGCAATCTATGCAGAAACATTTCTCCTCCCTCCCTCTCAAGGCTGTCTTATTGATTTTGGGTTTTGTAAACGGAGCTCATGATGCCGAAAGCCCGACACAATACAGCATGTACGGCGCATGCAGACATCCTGCCAAAGCATCTGCATTGCCTCGCAGCGCTCCCTAGGACAGCAGACAGCGTGAGGAGCTTTAATCCCGATTTGGTGCGCAGATCCGTTAATACAGCCCTGGGTCACTCGTGCAGCGCTGTGCAGAAACGCATTTCTATGGTACTAGTTGATATTCCAACAGAACAAACAAGCCCATACATACGATGACACAAGCACATACAAAGTGATACAAAAACATATACAGTACTGACGTAAGAGTATACACATGTTGACACACACTTAAGAGCATACACCCATTGACAGAAAAGCACACGCACTGATCCAAGCGCACAACCACTATCAGAAGAGCATACACATCCAGTCACAAAAGTACAGACATGCACAAACTGACACCAATCATACACAAACTGACATTCGTGTGCATGCACAATATGACACCAAAGAACAGACAAGGACACTGGGGCACAAAAATATTGATTCTGGAGTGCCTGCACACTCTGAAGAATGAGTATACAAGCACAAACAAAAAAGCTTTCACAGGGACAGGGGGTTGTTCGGAGGGGGAAGGGGAGGGGGTGCCTACAGGAGAGACCTTGGTAGCATGCAGGGGCCTTTCATCATCCGGAGGTATTTTGGATTGGGGGGCAGGGAGGCGGGCACTGTGAGAACAGGGAGGGGGTCGAGCGAGGTCTGTTCCAAGAGGGGACAAAAAAATAAACGAGACGCATGGGGAGCAGCAGCCTTCAATGTGCCGGCCGGCCATGCAGTGAATAATTAGGGGAGAGAGAGGGGAGGTGCTGGGGAACAGATGGCCGTGAAGCAGGGGGCGGGGCAGCGGAACCCTTTGAAGTGGCCTGGCGGCCGTGAAAGGAGAAATGCTGCTGCCAGGGGGAAGGCTCGTGCAACAGAGCAGGTCACGTGATTGTGATTCACGTGAACTGTCCAAAATCCTCTGGGGCCTGAAGTTTGGTTTAGCTGCATTAGGGCTCTTTTCCTATTCCTGCGGAATAGGAAAGGGGCGAGCCCTAAAAATAGAATACTGTACAGTGTTATCCTGCCCATGTTCCCACAAGCACCAAGGGTACTTTTTTTTTTACATACGTGCAGCCACTTTCCTCTTGGAACCATGGTTGCAGGTATCAAAAGTGCAACACACGAAGAGGCACCGGTTTGCAGGGGTTTGAGGGGCCCACTTCCCAAATGCATCAGCTGTTTCGAACCACCAGACCAGGGGAGGTACATCCCAATTCCTTGCCTGCATTAGGCCCCAAAGCACCATTTTTACATCATTTCTTGGAACCCACCAGGATCTCTATGCTACCTAGCACAACTGCCAAACCAATACCTACCTAAACACTAACCAAAATTCATACATATATTGTGAAGGGCACAGATTTAGTGCAAAGCTGTTCTGCAAAATCAGCTTATGCCTATCAAGGCACACAAAATGGACCCGATGCAACAACACATTATTAAATTGGCATCTGTAAATGTATGTATACACATGGTTGCAGATTTACTACTTTTTGGTAATCACCAGTGTTCTCAATAGTACACCCGGAAAGATTCTCCAGGCGCAGGTTTCCAGGTGTCCTGGGAAGAAATGTCAGGCGATTCCTCTCACTGAGTGCTATTCCATTTTGATGAGTTGTCCAGCGCAGAAAAGCTCACAAAAGGAGAATGTAGAAGCACTGTGCTAAGGCAAAACTTTTTCTTTCTCTCAAGGGAAAACATTTTTCCCCCAGGAAGAAAGCCCTTCCTAAACACACCCACCAAATGTGTTGGTGATCCGCTCCACATCCCATTGTAGAAGATAAGTTACTCCAGTCTTCAAGCCCAAAGATTCTCAAAAACCAAGGAATTAGAAATGAAGACCACAATCTTTGAAGTGTTATTAATTGCGCAGTTACCAAGTTAGTGGACAGGCAGACTTACACAAGGCACTATGTGCAGAGTACATTAAATGCTTAAGTGCTAAGGTGCACAAACTGCCATCATCACTAGATGAGGTTTCTATTACAATGACGTCCTTAGTCACGAGTAAGTCACGAGACCCGCGATTCGAAAGCCGCGAGCTGAGCGGAGGTGTGCCTTGGGTCGGGGAGCCCAGGAGCCGGGGTGCGACTGCCACCTTAGCCGTAGCTGTAGCCATAACGCAGAGCCAGAGCCACGAGCGGTGAGTGGCGGTGAGTGGCAGTAAGGAGCCGCGAGCCACGGTACCTCCCACCATAGCCGCAGCCGGGCCCGGAGTCGCGAGCAGTGGTGAGCGGCAGTGAGGAGCAAGTGAAGAGTGGCCTGTCTCCCCCTCCGTAGCATTTCTCCCCCTTCCAGTGCAGCCGCGAGCGGAGTGGTGTATTCGGGGCATTGTTGAGTAACTAGAGCTGGGCAGGACAGGTGCCCTGCCCGCCTCGCCTGCCAGCCTGCCATGCCTGCTTTTGCCCGCTCATAGTGAGGGCTGGCGCCAACTTTGCTTACCGGTCAACACTCGTAAATCACTGTCTTCTGCCTACCTCTACCTCCCCTCTCGGCCTGCCTTTCTGCCTGCCTCCTTGTGGGAAGAACCTCTGTGCCCATAGGCAACCAGGGGCGGCGAGCAGTAATGTGGTAACAGAGGTTTGCAGCCAGAAAACCCTGTTTAAACCCCAGCCTCCAGAATCAAGGGGGGCTATGGAGGACTGAAGGGTCATAAGGGGGATTGTGAGGAGCTGCTGAGGTATCAAGGACCGTGGAGACAGTGGAAACGACGGGCCTCTGACCACAGATCACAGCGGGATTAGAGTCAACAGGGGGGGATAAGCCAGAGGCCGTGTCTGTGAGAGTGGAGCCTGCTGGGATTAGCTTTCCTCCTGGGCAGTCACCGGCAGCCATCCCCTCTCATCGTTGGGTGAATGCGCGGTCACCCAGTTTCAGTTTCAAGACGCGGTGGACAAGAAGACCACCACAAGTTCATTGCCAGAAGTTCAAGCAACACAGAAGGAGTGCTAAGGAATAAAGCAGGAACGAAGGAAATGCGATCAGGGAAAGCTCGTCAAGTAGCGACTGGCAAAAAATAAAAAAAATTATCAAAAAAGTATCCGAGGAAGACTCACCTATAAGCCAAAAGGGAAAGTCTGCAGGATCGAGAGAGAGGCTGGTCTCAGCACCGACTCCCGAAACAACGACACTGAGCCTAAGAAGCAAAACCGGGATTTATCAATTCTTTTACTTGAAGAAACCCATGGCGGCGATCTATGCACCAACAGCTGAGGCCTCCAAATTGCCAAGTCTCGACTAAAATCAACGATGCTCTTACTGGGAACCAACCCCCACAGAATCAAATGATACACAAACGACTGAATAAGTCGGTAATAGTAACAGCACAAGTGCACCAATTCAAACCCCCAACAAATACAAGGGAAACAACTAGAAGTGCAGTAAATAAGGGAAGTACAGAGGACTCCACGCCAAAATCAAAACTAATGAACTTAAGCAGAAGTATAAATCTCAGAGACATAGCAACTGAGGTAATTACAAACATAAAGGAACCCTCAAAGGAAGCCATGGAGGATATATTAAAGCGCAGTGAATCATCCAAGCAGCTAGGACAACAGGAGGAACCCTGGCCAAATTCACTTTCCTTATCTAATGACCCCAATTTTTTTGAAATTTTGGAAAAATTTAACCCAGAACAAAGGACCCCAAGGGAACGCCTTATTAGCAGCAACTTATTCTAAAGCTCAACAGAGCAGTTCGGGAATGGTGGTTTCAACCCCACAAAGTCCCCTGGCTGATAAAGATCAACAACGGTTTGTTCTACACGATAGCAGAGGTTCTCTAATTAAACTTAATGAGAATTAAACTAAATCATTTAAATCTCTCAGCACCTATAACTATTTCCTCTGTTAGCACGACAGATCATGAATTAGATGTTTCACAGAAGTGCCAAGAACAGCAGCCAAGCACTCAATGGAGCCAGTCTTTGCTAGGCACCCTAGATCAAGCAATAAGGGTGTTGAATTATCAATCTGACAAAATGGAGGTCCAATTAGACCTTATAAACCTATTCGCTGGCCTCATCTCAGGCATAAACGCCAAGATGGATTTACTTACGTCGCTCCTAACCAACAGGGGGAAACCGGAGCTTCAAACACACAAAGGCATACAACAGCCCAACTGCGGCTGCGGAAGCATAAACAAGAAATTGTCAAGTCTACCGGACACTTTAAAGGACATATTAGGGGCCGTAAAATTAACCTGTAATAACAAGCAGAATAAGAAAGCGCAACATAATCCGGACATGCGGCAATTTCAAAAAGCAATAACTCAATAACCAATTCAAGTAGTAAAGCAAATGACTATCTAGAGCAAGCGGTAGTCGACGGGCAACCGGAAACAATAGATAATCTAATGGAAACATCACAGTCCTCCAACAAGACCTCGCCCCCTGAAAAACCAACAAAAAGGCAAAGAAAACGCGCAAGGAAAGCAAGGCTTAAATACAAAAAGCAACAAAGTATAGACTCGGACAAACTTTTATATATTCAAAATGAGAACACCCCGTGGAGGCAAAAGTAAATCATTGAACATGTCCCTGCATGGAGTGGCAATAACCGTTGTAGCTCAACGGAAATATACCTCAGATTCCATTCCAATGGAAGGAAGCCTCGTCCCCGTAGTAAAATCATCCCCACCTTTCAAAAAAACAAGACGAATCAACTTCTCCCTGAATTTTCATGGTCATCGATTAACAAAAGAAAAAGAATCTAAAAGTAGACAGGAACCGCGGATACCTGAAAAATCTGAAGAACCTGAACCAATTAAAGGTGTAGGGCAAACAGGAATAACCAAAATCATAGACACAATCGCCTCTGGGGACAATACGCATCAAAAAACAGTGAGGGAAGAGGAATTTCCAAATAGGAATAAGGGAAGTAAAACACAGAATGCATTAAGAAGACAGGAAGATTTAACAAACAAAATGCACCTGGAAAAAATAAAAAATAAACCCTTAACCAAGCACAACTCATTGAAAGTTACAATAATTGGTAAGGACTGAAGATTTATGCTACCCACCAGGGAACCAGAAACCCGAACCAACAAGGATAAGGAAAACAAGGATTCTGGGAAAAACAGAGGAAATAAACGAGGAGGTGAACGATGAACGAGAGGAACAAGAAGCTCACGCCATGTGTGACTCATTCACAATTAACAATTCTGCACCCGTTAGAGATGACACCTCACAACTGCCCGAAGGCCATCCTAACCACACAGAGGCGTTCAAATTAAAACTGACATTCGTGCCAGAATATCCAACAAAAGGATATCTTGAATGGAGGGAACTTGTTAAAATTGTTCAAGGAAATCCCAGAATTAAAAGGGATAACCTCCCAGGATTTAATAGCCGTTGAATTTCAACAAAAAAGACAAAATCCAGACACTGAAAAATCCGTGACAACTTGGGCCTCAATGGACCTGGTGGACAAGATATATTCTGTGAGACCAAGATTTGGAGCCTAGGGAATTACTTTGATGCTACATAAACGTCCTAGGTACCCTTATCCCCTACTAGATAGCCCAAGAAAAAAAAAAAAAGGAAGTTAAAGCCGGGAAAAGCCAGAGCACATGCGTACGAGGCGCTCACGCAACCATGCAATAATTATTAACCAACGGAAACAGTGCCAACACATCCGTTAGTATACAATATGTGGGAAGCCGAACACTGGACAGGATGGATTGGTCATGGGTACCAATGGCGTTAAGCAAAAAAAAACCTAACAAAAAATTCAAAAATAACAATGAAAGCAGAGACGCAGGAACAAATCCAGAAGGAAAAAAGTCTGCATAGCGTCACATTTTGCTCTTGGAATGTCCATGGCTTTCAAGAAATGGATCAGGACCATGAAACCCTAGCCTTCTTTAAGCAACAAGACATAATCATGTTTCACGAAACATGGAAAATGACGCCTACTTCAATTCCAGGATTTAAAGAACACCACATTTTCGCAGAAAGATTTTCACCTTTTGGGCATCCGCAAGGTGGTTTATCAATATACGTAGCCCAAAAGTACGATTGGTTAACAGAAGAACAGGACGTGGGGTGTTGGACAGGCCACATGAAGGGCCGCTCTCTCCCGGCCCAACCCGGTCCGAGCCCGGTCACACAGGTACCACACACCACCATTGCACGCCCTCCGTCCCCGCAGGGACCCCTGCCTTCGAACATATCGACCTCGTGGACCCGATCCACTGCTGGCCCGCGCGCCCATCCTGGGCGCCATCTTGGACACTCCACCACGAGGCCGCCTGGCCCCCGATCGACCTCAACCCTGGGCCTGGCCAGGCCTCAGACATCCCGGCACCACCATCCACCCAGGAGGTGAGCAGGCTACTTGGCAAGTCAATGGGAGAAAGAGGTGTCGATGGCTCTCCCCGCCAAGTGCCGCTCGCCCATCGCCTCCCCGGGCGCTGGCCCCACCCCCCTGCTGGGTGTCTGGACTCCCCCATCCCGGACCTCCCGACCTCCAAGTGCGAGGGTCCGGACATCAAAGAACACCAGCCCTATAACTGGGGCAGCTCCAGAGCAGGAAGGCAGTTGTATCTTGGAGTCGAGAGACGTAAAGAAGAACTCATCCTTGACGGACTACTGGCGCTGCCGTAGCTCTGCCTTGTGCACCATCGCCCTGCCTGCTGGTGCTGCCGCAACCTTCGTAACCTTCGGAATCCTTCATCGTCGTCGGGACCTGCTGGCGTGGCCGCGGACCGTTTGCAACCATCATCTTCATCGGGACCTGCTGGCTCCGCCGCGGACCGTCGCTTCCTTCGTCCATCTCGGGACCTGCTGGCTCCGCCGCGGCCCGATCATCTAGAACGCCGAGCTCGAGGATTGAGAGCTATTTCCATCTTTTGGTAACCAAGACTGTCCCGCTACCCTTTCCCCAAACCAGAGACCAGAATCGAGGGGACCCCTGAGTCCAGACCTCCTTGTACCATTTGATCGTACTTTAAGAATCGCCTATAAAATCTCGTTGAACCTTACCCTTGTGTGGTGTCCGTCTGTGGGGGGGAAGTTACTTGTCTGTACGGTCACTGGAGTCGGCTCTCCCTGGAGACCGCTCCCCTTATCCTCGGCCGACCCTCCCGGTCCGTCTAACATTGGTGGCCAGCGGCGCGATCCGAATCACCGCATAATCGTACAGACAGTAGCTCACCCCACGACGAAATCAAGATGTCAACTAAAGAAAGCGGATCCACCGAGAAATTCCAGATGGAGAAATTGGACGAGTACAACCATCGTGAACTAAAACAATTCTGCATCGAACTAGGTATCGCTACCACCGGACTAAGTACCAAAGACGATTTCAAGCATGCCCTAGAGTCTTGGGCAGAAACCGGGGTCGCCGGAACCCCCGATCGAAGCATCGCAGCAAAAACCACCATGGCTCCTGAAGAGCAAAGAACGGGTCTCTCGCAAGACGAGATCCAGGAACGAGAAAAAACCCGACTACACGAGCTAGAAATGGCTCGGCTCAAAATGGACGTTGAACTTAAGTTGGCCGAACAGAAAATAAACTTAGAGCACCTGCGTCTCCGAGAAGAAAGAGAGGAGAAACAGAGACAAAGGGAGCTCGAGGAAAAGAAACTGGCATATGAACACGAGCGACGACTAGCTGAGATTGATTTACGCAAGCAGAATAAAGAAATAGGGGTGTCCGAGCAACCCCACACCCCAGGGACAACGGAGAAAAAGGTACACATCCCCAAGGATGTCGTTCGAGAATACTTCCGAGAGGACGACATCCAGCAATGGTTTAAAGCCTACGAAATCGCTATGACGGCACACCGGATCGATAGAAACGACTGGGGAGCCGGCCTATGGGGGAGATTCCTCAATGAGGGCCGCGACACCCTGCTACAGCTCCCGGACCACCAGATGACCTCCTATGACCATATGAAAGCTGCCCTCCTCACCCGCTATGGCCTCACACCCGAAATGTACCGTCAGAGGTTCCGAGACTGCACCCGCATCCCGGGTACAACTTGGGTGGACTATGTAACTTACTTTAGCCGAGCCTTCGAGGGCTGGATCAAAGGAAGCAAGGTTACAACCTACGAACAACTGTTCAATCTCATGGTATGGGAGCACCTATCGAACAATTGCTTTATTGAACTCCGCCAGCACCTCCTCGACAGCAAGTTAACCGATCCCCGGCAGCTCGCAGCCGAAGCTGACCGATGGGAAATCACCAGAGTGGGCCGGAATGGGTCCTACGAACAGAACCGGAACAACAATGGTCAGCACCGTCCCCGAGGAGGAGGAGGAGGCCAAGGACGCGG
The DNA here is from genome assembly GCF_964263255.1 of Lissotriton vulgaris. Lineage (NCBI taxonomy): Eukaryota > Metazoa > Chordata > Amphibia > Caudata > Salamandridae > Lissotriton > Lissotriton vulgaris. The sequence continues at coordinate 138,502 of NW_028250769.1, read as the reverse complement.
AAGAGACAACGCTCCGGTCGCCCCCGCGGTCAGCACCACCCCCCCGGCCAACCGGGGCAGCGCCCCGGCGCGACCGGGATACCGAGCCAATGTTACGTGCCATCGATGCCAACGAGTCGGCCACTATGCCAACGATCCAAATTGCCCACAGTACCAGAGCCCAAGACCCCGCCAGGTGGCTGCTGCTGCCCTGGGGGAAGAACAGATCTCCGAGGAGCAAGAAGAATATGAGCAAGAGCATCAGGAATGGGAGCCAGCCGCCATGGCTCTAGCCTGCTTAGGGGGGAAAGACATGGTCCCGCGGGTCCCCCTACCCGCTAACACCCAGAAGTACAGCCAATGGGTGAGCATCAATGGACGCCGGGCTGAAGCCCTTCGTGACACTGGGGCCAGTGTAACAGCCGTCCGCTGTCACCTGGTGACCCCGGAACAGTATCTACCGAACATTCTCTGCCCTGTACGTTCAGCCGATAACTCGGAAAGTCTGTGTCGGATGGCCTGCGTCCCTTTCGAATGGGGGGGGGTCTCCGGCATGTTGAAAGTCACGGTCCGAGACGATGCCCCCGTAGACTGCCTCCTGGGGAATGACCTTGAAAGCTCCCCGTGGGCCGCCGTGGAACGAAGAGAACACCTGGGGATGTTAGGCGTCCCGGACTGGGCGTGCGTCACCACCCGGTCCATGGCCGCCCGTGCCAGCCCCCGCCCAGAGGAACCCGAATGGCCGGCGCCACCGCCTCCGGTCGCCCCAGCCGAAACCACCGACCGTGACGTCCCCCCAGAACAAGCTCAACCTCCAGACCTCACTAACCTCGACCAGTGGCCTCAAGAGGGGGGGCCCACGCAAGAACAATTTCGCCAAGAACAGAAGACCTGTCCCTCCCTCGAGGGACTCCGCCAGCAAGCGCTTGCCCAAGGCGCAGGGGATACCTCCGGCACTCACTGGGTCTACTGGGACAATGACCTGCTGTACAGTGAGCAAAGAATCGCGGAGCTGGGGGCCAGCCGAGTACTGGTGGTGCCCCTCCGTTTTAGAGACTTCCTGCTAAACCTGGCCCACGATGTCCCCCTGGCGGGACACCTGGGTCAAGATAAAACCTACAGTCGTCTGGTGACCCACTTCTTCTGGCCCAAAATGAGGAACGATGTACACCAGCATTGCCGATCTTGCCCCACGTGCCAAGCCAGTGGAAAGAGCGGCCGCAAACTAAAAGCCCCCCTGCAACCTTTTCCCGTGGTCACCACCCCGTTCGAGAGGGTCGGGATAGACATCGTGGGGCCCCTGGACCCGCGCACAAAACAAGGTCATCGGTTCATCCTGGTGCTAGTGGACCACGCCACCCGCTACCCCGAGGCTGTTCCCCTGCGAACTGTGACAGCCCCGGTAGTCGGCCGGGCTCTAATGGGGATCTTCTCCCGTGTGGGCTTCCCCCGAGAAGTCGTCAGCGACAGAGGCACGAACTTTATTTCCAAATATATGAAGTCCCTCTGGCAACAGTGCGGGGTTACCTACCGATTCACGACCCCCTATCACCCTCAAGGAAACGGACTCGTTGAGCGGTTCAACCGCACGCTCAAAGGGATGATCGGGGGGTTGGAAGAACCCCTCCGTCACCAGTGGGATGTACTGCTGCCGTGCCTCCTCTTCGCATATCGAGAGGTTCCCCAGAAGTCCCTGGGCTTCAGCCCGTTTGAACTACTATATGGACATCCAGTGCGGGGGCCGCTCAGCCTAGTCAAAGAGGGCTGGGAGATGCCCCCTCTAAAGAACCCACCAGATGTCTTCCGGTACCTCCTAACACTCCGCAACCAGACCCGGCGGTTCAGAGAGCTGGCAAAAGCCAACCTAGAGGCCAGTCAAGAGGACATGAAAAAGTGGTATGACCGGAATGCCTCCTCCATCGAATTTGAACCTGGGCAACAGGTATGGGTGATGTCCCCCACCGAACCCTGCGCCCTGCAAGACAAGTGGACGGGGCCCTTCAAAGTAGTCGAGCGCAAGGGTCCTGCCACCTATCTCATCGACATGGAATCTTCCCGGAACCCCCTCCGGGTCCTCCACGCTAACAGACTGAAACCCCACTTTGTGCGCTCCGAACTCGGCCTCCTGATGGCCACCGACAATGGGGTTGAAGAGGACTCCGAGCCCCTCCCTGACCTCCTACGGACTCAGGAGAAAGACGGCTCCGTGGATGGGGTCCGACTCTCGGAGGCCCTCACCCGAGAGCAACACCAGGAGTGTCGAGTCCTCCTGTCACAGTTCGCCAACCTGTTCTCCCTCACCCCAGGGGTCACTTCCTGGTGTGTGCACGATGTGGACACAGGGGACAGCCCCCCTATCCGCCACCGGGCCTACCGCGTGCCAGATCGGGTACGGGCCTGCATCCAGGAAGAGGTAGCCAAAATGCTCACACTCGGGGTCATCGAGCCCTCAGACAGCCCCTGGGCCAGCCCTGTAGTACTGGTCCCCAAAGCGGCCGCCCCTGGCACCCCACCGGAACTCCGGTTCTGCGTCGACTACCGGGGCTTGAATGCGGTCACCAGAACAGACGCACATCCCATCCCCCGGGCGGATGAACTAATCGACCGCATGGGAGCTGCCCGCTACCTCAGCATTTTCGACCTGACGGCGGGCTACTGGCAAATCGGCCTCACACCCCGGGCCCAAGAACGTTCTGCCTTTTCCACCCCCGATGGGCATTACCATTTCAAGGTCATGCCCTTCGGCATGAAAAATGCCCCAGCAACATTTCAGCGGCTCGTCAATCAGGTCCTGGCGGGGCTCGAAGGGTTCAGCGCCGCCTACCTAGACGACATCGCTGTATACAGCCACCATTGGTCCGAGCACCTCCACCACCTCCGAGCAGTGCTACAAGCCCTTCAGCGAGCTGGCCTCACGATCAAGGCCAGCAAATGTCAAATTGGGCAAGGATCTGTGACCTACCTCGGGCACCAGGTGGGAAGCGGCCTGGTGGCCCCTCTGCAGCTCAAAATTGCCGCCATCCAGTCCTGGCAGCCACCCATCACCCAGACCGAGGTACGAGCCTTCCTGGGCCTCACGGGCTATTACCGAAGGTTCGTGAAAGACTATGGTACTATCGTGGGGCCCCTCACAGAACTCACGTCAAAAAATCAACCCCAGAAAGTCAACTGGACCCCAGAGTGTCAAACAGCATTCGAACAATTGAAAGCCGCCATGTGTTCCGCCCCTGTGCTCCAGGCCCCTGACTACAGCCGGGAGTTCGTCGTCCAGACGGATGCCTCCGACCATGGCATTGGGGCAGTCCTGTCTCAAGTGAACACCGAAGGCCTTGATCAGCCAGTGGCCTTCATCAGCAGGCGCCTCCTACCACGGGAACAACGCTGGGGCACCATAGAGAGGGAGGCCTTCGCTGTGGTATGGGCCCTCAAGAAGCTCCGGCCCTACCTTTTTGGCACACACTTTCGGGTGCAGACCGATCACCGACCCCTGCAGTGGCTGATGCAGATGCGGGGGGAAAACCCGAAGTTACTACGTTGGTCCATCTCCCTACAAGGGATGGACTTCACAGTTGAACACCGGCCTGGGCCGGATCACGCCAACGCAGATGGCCTGTCCCGGTTCTTCCGCCTCGACGAGGAGAGTCCCCAAGAGGATGGGTAACTCTCCCCGCCTTCAGCTGGGGGGGACGCATGTTGGACAGGCCACATGAAGGGCCGCTCTCCCCCGGCCCAACCCGGTCCGAGCCCGGTCACACAGGTACCACACACCACCATTGCACGCCCTCCGTCCCCGCAGGGACCCCTGCCTTCGAACATATCGACCTCGTGGACCCGATCCACTGCTGGCCCGCGCGCCCATCCTGGGCGCCATCTTGGACACTCCACCATGAGGCCGCCTGGCCCCCGATCGACCTCAACCCTGGGCCTGGCCAGGCCTCAGACATCCCGGCACCACCATCCACCCAGGAGGTGAGCAGGCTACTTGGCAAGTCAATGGGAGAAAGAGGTGTCGATGGCTCTCCCCGCCAAGTGCCGCTCGCCCATCGCCTCCCCGGGCGCTGGCCCCACCCCCCTGCTGGGTGTCTGGACTCCCCCATCCCGGACCTCCCGACCTCCAAGTGCGAGGGTCCGGACATCAAAGAACACCAGCCCTATAACTGGGGCAGCTCCAGAGCAGGAAGGCAGTTGTATCTTGGAGTCGAGAGACGTAAAGAAGAACTCATCCTTGACGGACTACTGGCGCTGCCGTAGCTCTGCCTTGTGCACCATCGCCCTGCCTGCTGGTGCTGCCGCAACCTTCGTAACCTTCGGAATCCTTCATCGTCGTCGGGACCTGCTGGCGTGGCCGCGGACCGTTTGCAACCATCATCTTCATCGGGACCTGCTGGCTCCGCCGCGGACCGTCGCTTCCTTCGTCCATCTCGGGACCTGCTGGCTCCGCCGCGGCCCGATCATCTAGAACGCCGAGCTCGAGGATTGAGAGCTATTTCCATCTTTTGGTAACCAAGACTGTCCCGCTACCCTTTCCCCAAACCAGAGACCAGAATCGAGGGGACCCCTGAGTCCAGACCTCCTTGTACCATTTGATCGTACTTTAAGAATCGCCTATAAAATCTCGTTGAACCTTACCCTTGTGTGGTGTCCGTCTGTGGGGGGGAAGTTACTTGTCTGTACGGTCACTGGAGTCGGCTCTCCCTGGAGACCGCTCCCCTTATCCTCGGCCGACCCTCCCGGTCCGTCTAACATGGGGGTTAATTTGGTTCAAGTGATTAAAATTAGTAATGAGTCCCCACTAAAGAAACAAAAGTGGCAACTTCTACTGATTAATGTCTACATTCACCCAGAGAGGAAGACCCAGAAAGAAAAATATTCTATTTTAATGTCCCTGATAAAAGCAATGCAAAGATCTTCCGCGCAATGCCCAATGTTCATCTCAGGAGACTTCAACTGCAACCTCATAACTAAAAACCAGGTTGAAGGGAAGTTGCAAGTGATCTGCGGTGGACGAAAAATAACTAACATACTAGAAGACCTGGGATTGACAATTTTGAACGGCAACACAAAGGGCGATATACCAGCAACTGTTACGTATCTGAGTGGCAAGGCTTGCTCAACAATAGACCTCACAATTACTAGTAATAAGTTACTCTCCAGTTTCAAATTGTCCAACGCATAGAAAGCGATCATTTCCCCCAAACAACGAGAATGCACATCTCTCTCACTTCGGCCCAAAAAAATGAATTCCCTTATACAACACGCCGATAAGTTTAACTTTAAAAAACTAAAATGGCGATGCGGGGGCTTGAGAAGTATCCAGGAGACAGCAAGGGAGTACGTGAGTAAACAGGGGCCTCAGACAGAGGATAAACGCGTAAATAACTGGGAACAGTTGGCCCAGGTCCTTACCCGAAAATTTCCAGCACTGCCGGGTAGTCAAAGAAGACTAAACACCAGGAGGGAGCCTTGGTACAACACAGACCTACGAGATCAAAAGAGAAGGGTCGCAAGAGAGGTCAGACTTCAAACACAGGCAAAAACAATGGGGAGAAGCCCAAACAATAGTAAATTAACAGAAGTAAGGAACGTATACAGGAAGATGCTGAGGAACGCCATAATTGCACATAAGGAAACCATCTGGAACAAATTATTGTGCGCAGGTAATTTGCCAAATAGCAGGGACTTCTGGGGCATCATAAACGATCTGAATAAAGGAGCAAGACTCCAACAAGAGGCAGGAATTGGAGAGGAAATGTGGGTTCAACACGTGCAAAACTTGTACTGCAATACAGACTTAAGCACCACTGTTGGTTCCCACGGGATCGTGTTGGAAGAGGGAAAAAGAAAAAGAAATTTGAGTCCGGATAATGGAGAAAATGAAGATACCAAACAAAAGATAGAGGGTAATGAATAAAATTCACTAACCACCAGCAAACAATTGCGAGGCATAATATTAAAACTGAAGACAGAAGGAGCGGCAGGTCCAAATGGGCTGCCCAACGCGCTTTTTAACCTCTTGGCTGCTAATGACAAGGGTAACTCGTCATGGACTTTCCATTGATTTCAATGGAAATTATATGAGACCACTGATAATGCCTTAGCAATAAAGGGGTTAAGAACGACCCAGACTTCTGGTCAGAGATCCTAACGCCTCTCTTCAATCACATACTGACGTCCCTGTTTCTTGAAAAGGGAACATAATACACCCGATATTTAAACAGGGAGATGACCGCAAGCCAGCGAATTATAGGTTGATATCCTTAATTGATGTTGAGGCTAAACTTTACGCTTCTTGCCTTCTAGTACAGCTGCGAGACTGGATGGACAATACGAACATAATTCCCAAGTTCCAAACAGGCTTCAGGCAAGGGATGGGAACAATAACTAATTGGGCTATTTTGGCGCTTTTAACGGAAAAACAGTAAAAAAGAGAACACTGCTGTATGCATGTTTCGTCAACATAAAATCAGCTTTTGACCGAGTGAGCAGAGAGCACCTCTGGGTAAAGCTAAATGCCTGGGGTCTGCCGAGCCAACTACTAAATGCAATAATCGCCCTACACAGCGATACCTGGGCAAGAGTGAAATTAGGCGATGGATGCAGCACAACTTCGAGCATTGACATGCAGCAAGGTTTAAAACAAGGATGCGTGTTAGCACCAAACCTATTTAACTTGTTCTTTTCAGACATCAGTAGAGTCAACAAAGCAGCCGAATGTCATCCGCCGATTATGGCCAACAAGCCGATCACCATATTACAATATGCGGATGAAATTGTAGTGCTAAGCCAAACTCCAATAGGCCTACAAAGAGCAATAAATAACCTAGCATCCTATTTGAACCAGGAAAAATTAGAACTAAACAAAGCAAAAACAAAAGTTATTCGCTTAGTGGATCCAAAAAAAATCAAGTTCAAATGGACGGTGAATGGGGCAACGGTGGAAGAGTGAGGGTCCTATAAATACCTTGGTATATTGATAGGGCAAGGCTTAACACACAAGGAGCATAAATTGGCAATAAAAGCCAAAGCGCAATCGATAATTTTTGCATATCGATTACTAAAAACAAAATTGGATTGCCCGAACCACAACCATCTTTTAAAGGTGATGGCTGCTCAAATCTGGCCCACCCTGTCTTACGGTTTAGTCACGTGGTGTGGCAATGAGGCGGACCTACTAAACGACTTCCAGACAAAGATCTACAAGGCCGTTTTCAACCTGCCTAAATCTGCCTCCCCATCGCAAGTGCGGCTCAAATTTGGCCTTTTACATCAGAAATTTCGGAGCATGAGCGGCTTCATGAAGCTATGCCAAAAATTTCGTTCCGCAGACCCAGACACAATGGATAGTTTATGCTGGCAAGAAATCATGTATCAGGTGGACCAAGAAACATCGAGTTCCTTGGGAAGATATTTGAAAACTGGTTTTGCCGACCTGGACTTAGAAACAGTATGGGAGCACAGGACAGATAAAGCAAGTATCAGTAGAGCGGCCAATGAGGCAGCAAAAAGGAAATCTGTTTTGGAGGGTAAAAACACAACCTCTAAACGTCGGCATGGGGGGACAGTCATTACCTCCTACAAATCACTTAAACCGCAAGCATACTTAGTATCACACTTTAGCAGGTATTTAAAAAAGAGCTACACAGACTATCGGATGGGTCAGCATGTCTCAAAAGATCTTCAGCCATCCTGGAAACACAAAAATCAAACAGCGCAGTGTCGACTATGTGGATATAAAAAGGAATCCTTAACTCACCTTTTATGCGTATGTCCAGCAGTCATGGCCCTGAGGAGATGGTATTTAAAACCCATTTTTAATGAACAGAACATTTGTACATGCAGACAGGCTGAAATAAGCTGGCTGGGTGGCTCCTCCATTATTCTGGCCTGCCGGGGAGTAAAATTCCTGGCAGAGGTAAGAAAACGCTTAGGGCAAGCCGAACAGGAGGTAATCAGAGAAGAATAATTCTCCAGGCATGGACCCTACTGGCCATCCGCGCAACATATGGACCGAATGTAAAACAGACTAAGAGTTTACTAATTTGGCAGGATCACAGAAGCTGGACTAGATCTATATTTTAATTATTGCATTTTTAACATTTTATATGCCAGCTAATAATAAGAACCCAAGTTATAAAACGAATGGGTAACTTTTACCGTTGTTTGGTATTAATGGTGACTGTAAAGTAACTTCTATTTTTTGGGGGGATGATTGTAAAGATTTTAATTAATCACACAATACATTTTGACTTGACGCCAGTGTAACGAGTGTACCAGGAGGCCAAATGGAGCCATTAAGAAAATTCTGTCTTTTCATGGAAAGTGGAATATTTGATGAGCTCTTGTTTCTCCCCAAACCTAATTGTTGAGTATAGCATTGTTTACCCCTGAATTGCATTATATTTCTAACTTCACATCCCTAACACATTGGGTGGGTGGTAAAGAACTCTGTTTTACATTAATGTGGGAAAGGGAAATGTACTTGGTCATACTGCTGAGGCTACATGTTAGTAGGAAAGCATAAAAAAATGTATCAATTTACTTTGCCTATTGATCCTAAATCCCCACCTGCAATCATAATTGAGAGGGAGACAGATGTCAAAAATTTCCACAGGAAAAGTAGTAATCGTAAAAAGAATAAATACTCAACAGACTTAAATTCTTGTGCAAAATGCTCTGCTGGAGTTTAAAGATCAAGGCATAGAGAACACCGAAATTAAAGACAACTTGGGAAACTGAGTGAAAAATAGGAAGCAGTGATTGGACAACTGGGGTTGTTATGACCTCCATGTTCTGAAACTTAAAGGGAACAGTTGCATAGGACAGAAACATGATTTGTTGTATAGTAACTTATGACGAACCATTGTCTATGTTTTCCTTGACTTCGAATTCTTTGCAAGGCTTTCAATGTCTTTACTTTCGTGACTGTTTCTTAGACTTGACTTGTAGGTGACAACACACTCATACACAGCTCAGCTCTCTGTGTGCACTTACATTGGCTAATTAGTAGCGCAAACAAAGTGACGCTAACCACAAAACCAGGTCCAAGCGACAATAGTGTTGCAAAATGACAACATAAATATAAACATATCTTAATCGCCAAACTCTTGAAAAATGGCAAAACAAGTAATCATCAAGTAGAGCAGAAGATATTTTCTTCCATGGAATTTATAAATGTCACTTTTATTAAGGTTTATATATAGAAAAGGTTGGTCCCTGTCCTGATAAATAAACATGGAATAAATATATACATTCTTGATTCAAGTACTGCTAGTTCTGAGAAGCATACATACTGTGGTGTATGGGGCAATTATTTTGCAAGAAACAACCCATAGTAACTTTGTCCTATGTGTATGTGAATTAAAAACATCCCAGTCGACTGCTGAGTTTTAAGTATTGCCAAAAGGCATTGTATAGAGGTTTCAAGATGTAACTTTTTCCTCCATAAATTCTTCATCACAGTTTACGTGAAAATGAACATTCAGGGAGGATAAAGATTGAAACTTCCTTTCCCAACTATGGCACTTTTCCTGTACATGTAATGCATATGCTTTTCAAAAATGTAATTGATTTCAACTGATTAGTTGGAACATTTTTGGAAATGTTCACATTACATGACAAATGATATATATACCCCTTGACGGAGAATGGAAGCACAAATATTGAATGGGGCAAGTTTCAGAGCCCACAGAAGTTTCTATGTTGTGTTCACTGCTTGATAATGGGATGAGCAAGCTCAGGTTCTGACTCTCTGCAGCTAAGATGAGGATGAATGCCACCTCTAGTATTGGGAGTTGCCACAATGTGCATACATTCTGCGCTTTTTAAACAGGTGTGGAGAGCTGCAGTCTGCCAGTGGGATTTTTTTGTTTATTCTGAGGATGGCAATCAGCAAACCAACAAAAATATTTACCTCAAAGTGCCAACGTGATACAATCTCAGAAGCATCCACAAACACAGCAGGTTTAATTGCTTCAGACAGGATGATACTAACAATTGTCGGGTATACAAAAGGTTTTCATTCAGGGGATAACTTTTAGAAATGTTTGCTATGTAAAAAAAGGTAGAAAATGGCGGAGAATTGTGAGAAAACAATTAAGATTAAAATGTGCAGTATTAAGCAAATGGCAGAAAAATTACTTAAACTCCTGTTTAATATAAACCCTAGATTATGAATTTAAAGGAAATTCGTTTTTTTCAAACCTTTGCTTACAGTTTTTCTAATATAACTTACCTTACATCTGATTTCTTTCTTGAGTTCATAATATTTCCCTTTATAGTAAAAAATAACGTGTACCAGTTTTCTTTCAAATCCACAAATATCTGGGCCTATAAGAAAAACATGTATTCATTGTTGTTGAGGATACGTTTTTTAAATATTGTCATAGAAAGAGACTCGACTTAGATTTCTTTACACATCATAACAATACTCACCGAACATAATGTAATATTTAGACTGTCCAGACATCTGCTCTTGGTCCAAGTCAGAAGGAAAGAGTTTGACATACCCACCGCCACAGTCAACTGTGCGTTCATGTTTAATGGAAAACTGAATGACCAAAGTAGTTCCCTCACTTCTGAACGGAGTAAAGCGGGATGATATTGCGTAATATTTTCCATCTCCTCTAGTCTGGATTCCTGGGAGAAATGCATAATTATTGATTTAAAATTTCTGAAATTAAACAAAAGTTAGGGAGCATGGGACAGTCGGCACAAAGAAACAATGAACAAGTTACTTACCTTCGGTAACGATATATCTGTAAGAAACAGTAGTTAGTGTTAGATTCCTTACCTTAGAATATCCCCAGGCGTCAGACTGGATCCGGAAATTTTTGCGTAGCAGTAGCCTTGCGCGTCGGTAGGCGTCGTCTGCGGCTCCACGTCCGTCGTCGGCGCCGTGAGGACGTCGTCTGAGTACTTAGACGCCGCCTCGGCGTGCTGACGTCAGCTCTTAAACACAGCTTTTCCGCGCCAGAAACGCAGAGCCATGTTAAAAACCAACACTGGTGCCATTGAAACTAGGGCCCTGAAAGGGGATGACCTTAACCCTAGATATCGGTTCGCAGAACGGGGAGGATGGGTGGGGCGGTAAGGAATCTAATACTAACTACTGTTTCTTACAGATATATCGTTACCGAAGGTAAGTAACTTGTTCATCTGAAAGAAACAGGTTAGTATTAGATTCCTTACCTTAGAATAGATACCACAGCAATACCAACCCCGGTGGTGGGTCTGCGAACCAATAATCACACCAGAAAGTCCCGGAGGACGGAACGGCCAAAGAAGCCATCCCTCCGGACTTGGCTGTCTAGACAGTAGTGTCTTGCAAACGTGTGCAGCGATGCCCACGTAGCTGCCTGACAGATGTCCTGCAAAGGGACACCCCGGCCCAGGGCAGTGGTAGCCGCTGTGGCCCGAGTGGAATGGGCCCTCAGCCCAACAGGAGGCTCCTTCTTTGCCAAGGAGTAACAAGCCTTGATACACAAGACGACCCACAGAGAGATGGTCCGCTTCTGTACCGCCCGTCCCTTCTTAGCGCCCACGTAACCAACAAAGAGTTGGTCATCCACCTGGAACTGGCGGGTGCGATCCAGATAGAATGAGAGCACACGTTTTGGGTCCAGATGGTGGAGCCTCTCTTCCTCCTTTGAAAGATGCGGAGGCGGAAAGAAGGTGGGCAAGGTGATAGACTGCCCGATGTGGAAGGCCGTGACAACCATGGGCTGGAAAGAGGGTCTAGTCCGCAACACAACCTTGTCCGGATGGACAGAAAGGAAAGGAGGCTTGGATGAAAGAGCCTGGAGCTCACTCACTCTGGTGGCAGAGGTGATGGCAACCAGGAAAGCAGTCTTCAGAGTAAGAAAGCGAATAGGACAGTTGTGAAGGGGCTCAAAGGGAGCGCACATCAGATAAGTAAGAACCAGGTTCAAGTACCACTGAGGCATCACGAAAGGAACAGGTGGAAACGTGTGTGTAATGCCTTTCAGAAAACGAGTTACAATAGGGGACTTGAACAAAGATGGCTGATCAGACAGCCTTAGAAAGGCTGAAAGGGCAGAAAGGTAGCCCTTGATAGTACCCAGAGCAGAGCCCTGCTGGGCTAGAGAAAGAAGGAAGAGAAGAACCTCAGAAAGAGGGGCAGAGAGAGGATCCACAGCCTTTGCTGTGCACCAGGCCACAAATCTGTTCCACCTGCAGGCGTCTACCGACTTTGTGGAGAGACGCCTGGCTGCCAGAATGATATTACAGACTTCAGGAGGCAAGTCAAATGGCCTCAACTGTCGCCGCTCAATCTCCAAGCATGGAGGTGGAGACTGGACAGGTTCGGGTGGAGGACCGTCCCCTGCTGCTGCGACAGAAGGTCCTCATGAAGAGGCAGACGAACCGGGGGATCGACTGACATACTGAGTAGCTCGGGATACCAGTACCTTTGTGCCCAGTCCGGAGCCACAAGGATGACTTGGGCCCGGTCGCGTTTGATCTTCTTCAGCACTCTGGGCAGAAGTGGTATAGGCGGAAAGGCGTACAACAGACCGCAACTCCACTCGCGACGAAAAGCGCCTCCGAGCGAGTGCCGCCTTGGAAATTCCAATGCGCAGAACTGATGACATTGCGCGTTCTCTTCGGTGGCGAATAGATCTAACCAAGGCTCTCCCCACTGCAGAAAGAGTCCTTGCGTCACGTCCGAGTTCAGATCGTGATCCATCATGCACCAGCGGCTGAGTTCGTCCGCCCTGGCGTTCAGAGAACCTGCCAGGTGTTGAACCACCAGGGTCACGCCCTGATGTTCCAGCCACTGCCAGAGGTGCAGAGCCTCCTGGCATAGGATCCACGACCCCACCCCGCCCTGTTTGTTGCAGTACCACATGGCGGTGGTGTTGTCCGTGAACACCTGCACTACACTCCCCCGGACAGAGGGGAGGAATGCCTTCAGTGCAAGACAAATTGCCCGCAGCTCGAAAAGGTTGATATGGAGCCGGGACTCCGACGGAGAACAGAGGCCTCTGATCTCCACCTCTCCCATGTGGCCTCCCCAGCCCTGGAGGGATCGTCCGTCACAACTACGTGCTCCGGTTGGGGAAGGGAGAGGGATCTGCCGCTGACCCAATAGCGCTCCGTGAGCCACCACTGCAGCGGTCTTGCAGTGCCCTCCGAGATCAGGACATGGTTGGACAGGTTGCCCTGATGCTGGGCCCACTGAAACTTCAGGTCCCACTGCAGAGCCTGCATCCGCCATCGGGCGTGATGCACCAGAAGGATGCAGGAAGCCATCAGCCCCAGAAGCCGCAGCGTCAACCTGACCGAGACTCGGGATAAAGGCTGAAAGATCGGAATCAGAGCCTGAATATCCCGAACCCGCTGCTCGGGGGGATAAACCCGAAATTGCGCCGAGTCGAGAACCGCTCCGATGAAGAGGAGCTTTTGAGAGGGACACAGGTGTGACTTCGGCACATTGATGGAGAACCCCAGCAGGTGCAGGAGGTCCGACATCGTCTGGAGGTGGCTGACGACTGTCTGCGGCGAGCCCGCCTTCAACAACCAGTCGTCGAGGTAGGGGAAGACTGAAACCCCTAACCTGCGCAGATGAGCTGCGACCACCGCCATCACTTTCGTGAACACCCGTGGGGCGCTGGTAAGGCCAAAGGGGAGCACTGTAAACTGAAAGTGCTCGTGGCCTACCGTGAACTGCAGGTAGCGCCGGTGGGCCGGCAGGACGGGGATGTGGAAATAAGCGTCCTGCAAGTCCAACGCTACCATCCAGTCTCCTGGGTCCAGGGCAGCTAAGACCTGAGCCAGTGTCAGCATTTTGAACTTCTCCTTCCGGAGGAAGCCGTTGACGTTCCGTAGGTCCAAGATAGGGCGTAGGCCCCCTTTGCCCTTCTTGGGCACCAGAAAGTAGTGGGAGTAGCAACCACACCCTACTTCTGGCCCAGGAACGCGCTCGATGGCCCCCTTGGCCAAGAGGGCCGTAACTTCCTCCTGCAGAAGCCGCAAATGATCCCCTGATACGCGGTGGTATTGCGGTGGCATGTCTGGAGGGGTCGTCTCGAAGGGGAGGGAGTAGCCCCTTCGGACGATTTGCAGCACCCACCTGTCCGATGTGACAGTGCGCCAGTGGGAGTGGTGATGGCGAACCCTGCCCCCCACTGGCGTCACATGGGCCCGAAAGCACGGACTAGGAAGGTTTTGAGGCGAATGCTGCGGAGGAAGGTGTGGACTGGCCTCGCCTTTGTCCCCAACCACCTCCAGGGCGGTTTTCACGGCCGCCACCGCGTTGGATGTTAGTCTGCGGTGCGTGGCTGGCAGCACGTGTGGGGGCGCCCCTTCCTTGGCCACGAAAGGAGCGAAAGGCACCAGTTTGATGGCGCGGGGCTGAGAGGCCCAAGGACTTGGCCGTAGCCCTGGAGTCCTTAAAGCGCTCAAGCGCATGGTCTGCCTTGTCGCCAAAAAGGCGACGGCCATCAAACGGCATGTCCATGAGGGTATTCTGGACATCCGCTGAAAAGATGGCGGACCTCAACCAGGCATGGCGACGAATCGCCACTGTCGTTGCCATCGCTCTGCCCAGTGAGTCGGTGGTATCCAGCCCACACCGGATGGAAAAACGTGCCGCATCTCAACCCTCCGCAAGGGCTTGGGCGAGTTTAGCCTTGACCTCCGCCGGGCATTGTGGCAGCACGTCCGCGACTGTGCCCCACAGGGAGTAGGTGTAACGGCCCAAGAGGCATGCGGTCTTGGAAGACCGCAGTCCCAGACTAAGGGAGGAGAATATTTTCTTTCCGTAATTCTCATACCTCTTGGATTCCCGATCAAGCGGAGCCGACGGGAATGCGGTCTGGGAGTTTGAGGACTGGATGACCAGGCTCTTAGGGGTGGGGTGGGTGGACAGGAAACAAGGGTCGCCCGGGGCCGGGCGATGGCATCTGGCCACGTTCCTATCTACAGGCTGGCCTGTAGCGGGCCTGGACTAAGGGCCCAAAAGAACGTCAATTAAGGCCTCATTAAACGGCAGCAGAGGCTCAGCCGAGCTTGACTGCGGTTTAAGGACCTCAGTGAGGAGGTTAGTCCTTACGGCCACGACTGGGAGCTCAAGGCCCAAGGCCTTGGCCCCCGCGTCAACACCACACTGAAGGTTGCCCCCTCCTCTGAAGCCACGGTAGGAGGTGAGACAAAGCCAGTGTCTGGCGAAGTGTCCAGACCACTGGCATCCCCAAGTCCACCTGTCCAGTCCTCCTGGGATTGACACTCACGTGTCAGAGGGTCTTCAGACCCCTCCCAATACTCCTCATCACCCATCTCCTGATAATCAGGGTTGTCAAATGATGGGACCGGTTCATTGAAGTAAAACTCTCCAAGCAGCGCCGGAACGAGGGAGGTATCGGGGACGGCGCCGCCCGAGGACGGCGCCGGAGGTGACACCTGAGGGACCGGCGCCGGTGAGGTCGTCAGGTCAACCGGCGACGATCCGGATGCAGAAGGGGATCCAGTGAGGCCCTGCGGCGCCGGGCCCAAAGGCGCCAGCGGCGTCGGGTCCAAAGCACCCGCCGGTTTCGGGCCGAAGCACCCGACCCGCCAGGGACCGCAGACGGGTCCGCCTGGCCCGGAGGCGCCGCAGAGCCCGCCGGAGGAGTGAGGGACCTCATGGCCATGAGGAAACGCTCAATCTCCTCCGGCGTCGCTTGCTGCCCAGGGAACGGAGGGTATGGGGCAGGTCGCGACGCCCGCGACTCCGACGGAGCTGCGTGGGCGGTATCACCCAAACCCCCGGCCGCGTCGCGCGAGCGTCGGGGGGAGTCAGAAGAGCGATGAGGTCTCTTCGACTTCTTGTTCTTACCTGACGACTTCGAGCCTGAGGAGTGATGGCGACTCCCAGAGCTATGATGGCTCCGACCCCACGACCTGTCCCTCGACCTCCGTCCGGACCGGGACCTCTCACGGCACGGGCCGACTGCCGGAGTTCGAGCCGCTTGCGGGACCGCTCCTGCCTAGCTTTCGAAGTCAGGGCCCGGCAGTCGGAGCAGGCCTTGTCGTCGTGATCGACGCCGAGACAGTGGAGGCACCGGCGGTGAGGGTCGGTGACCGACATCAGTCGGTCGCAGTCCTCACAGGGCTTGAAACCTGGCATCCCTTCTGGCACCGTCCGGAGTCGAAGATTCGAAAAAGGATCAAAAAGATCGCAAAAAAGTTTTGTCAAAAAGTGACTAAGGTACCACTTTTTTCGGATCTGCGCTGCTGGCGCGGAAAAAAGAATAACTGACATCAGCATGCGGAGGCTGCGTCTAAGTACTCCGACGACGTCATCACGGCACCCACGACGCCGACGACGGACGCGGAGCCGCAGACGACGCCTACCGACGCGCAAGGGTACTGCTACGCAAAAATTTCCGGATCCAGTCTGACAACTGGGGATAATCTAAGGAATCTAATACTAACCTGTTTCTTTCAGATATTGAAAGCAAAGATGAGGAAAGCAGTTAAGGAGGCATTGAGGAGGAGAGTAATGAGAGGAGTAGTGAGCTTTCCGTAATTTTTCATTACACCATAACTTTCAATATGGATATGCATGATGTCTGCGCTGTGCTACAGGGCTCTGCCACAAAGAAGTGTTAATTGTACCGGAATTTCTAACAATAACTAAATGAAGGAATAAGTATAGTCAACAGTGTTTCAGTCAGAAAAGGAATATTCTGGCTTTGTCCCTCATTACAAGTTAGCCAATAGGTTTCTGAACCAAATCCCCGTTTCCAAAGAGGTCGAAATTATAAGTTATGCAAATGTTATTTTGCTAGCATAACTGCAATGCTTGCATTCAAAGTTGAAATGTTTTTTACGAATTCCTGTGGACTTTTCTGCACCGTGAATTTGGAGTCTGCATTTGTAAAGTCAGGTGCCCTTGAACTGTAAGAACTACAACCAAAGGGATATGTTATGTAGGAAAACTGTATAAAAGGTAATTCGCAATGAAGGTACTTAGTATTTACATTAAAACAAAATTGATTCAACTCATATTGAACTGTTACAGTTACAAAGCACATTTTCGTTTTAATCTCAAATGCAAATAAATGTAGCAAAAATAACCAACATTTACAAACCTTTATCTTTTTGTGCATCGCCATAAAACTTCCCTGTTGTTAACTTAAACTTTCCATAGCCGTTCTTGAATTTAGATTTCACCCACCTGCTTTTCCAGAGATCTGTGAAAAAATAAGATTTGTTTGGTCTTCTGAAAATTTTGGCACCAAATATTTTATTGATAAGGTTTATTTCAAAGAACCTGTTAGCAAAATACACCAGATTATTTTTTCCCAAAATACTTCACAAACTGGGTGTGGGTGGTGTTAGAGGTCCGCATTCATGAATGAACAAGTGTGCTGGAGAATAAAGTTGAAGGCTTCAAAGTAGACATGCATATTCGGAGTTCCAAAATTCCTTTTTTTGTGGGCTGAGGGGTTATTTAAATTATTTTTGCAAACTCTGGTTGTGTTTAGTGACTCAATTATTCCCACTGCAATAAACAACAGTGTGATGGAAGTCATGCTTGAATTAATTTTAGCGATCGCTCGGGCCATATTCTACACCATCAATTTTCAACCACTAGGCAGCACTAGATACAATGGAGTCATTTGCAAATCAGTCTTGGTCATGCATCAATAGGAATAATCTTGCCTGAACTGCCAGACCAGGTCCAGACGAGATTGGAACACAGACAACGCAGACCAGTTCGATATAATTAGGACTAGTAAGTGAAGTAAATCTTGAGTTGTGTAGCACAGTAATTGAAGACCCACATCTGGGAATATCCAGCACACTTTGGGTGTCCACTGTAACAAAACAAACATTTGCAATGCAATAGGTCTCGCATTAGGAAAGTTTGAGCTACTGGTATTGTAAATGACACATTTTTTATTTATGTGTTGGTTTTGAAAATAGCGAAATTAATAGCTTTATCATTTACAATGCCAATAGTTTTAACTTTCGCAAATGTGACACCTATAGCATTTGTAATGCAATATGTGTTGTATTTACTTGACTTAGATGTATTGATAGTACAAATAACAATGGCTGCTATTTTTTAAAAATAATTAATACTTAAATAAAAGGTATTGTAATTTATAATGGCAATAGCTTAAACTTTTGCAAATAACTTTTGTGAAGATTATGTTCAGTGTATTTTATTGTGATGAAAATCCAAGAAAAGAAGTGACATATTAACATCTTTTTGTGACATTTGTAATAAAGCTTGAAACATTGAGAGAACATATTTGAACCAGTTGTGGAATGGTTACACAGATTGATGCTGTGGTGGCGCTGAGTGATGTTGTGGTGGCGACGAGTGGTGCTGTGGCGTTCAGTGATGTTGTGGTGGCGACGAGTGATGCTGTGGCGTTCAGTAATGTGGTGGCGACGAGTGATGCTGTGGCGTTCAGTAATGTTGTGGTAGCGATGAGTGATGCTGTGGCGTTCAGTGATGCTGTGGTAGCACATAGTGATGTTGTGGTGCCCCTGGCTGATTATGTGGTGCCCCTGACTGATGTTGTGGTGCCCCTGACTGATGTTGTGGTGCCCCTGAGTGATGTTGTGGTGCCCCTGAGTGATGATGTGGTGCCCCTGAGTGATGTTGTGGTGCCCCTGAGTGATGTTGTGGTGCCCCTGAGTGATGTTGTGGGGCCCCTGAGTGATGCTGTGGTGGTGCCCGTGAGTGATGCTGTGGTGCCCCTGAGTTATGCTGTAGTGCCCCTGAGTGATGCTGGGGTACCCCTGATCGATGCTGTGGTGCCCCTGAGTGATGCTGTGGTGGTGCTGAGTGATGCTGTGGTGATACGTTAGATAGATGTGAGGGCAATAGATAGATATATAGAGTGTGCACAATAGATAGATAGATATATAGAGTGAGGGCAATAGATAGATAGATATATAGAGTGAGGGAAATAGATAGCTAGGAGTGAGGGCAATAGATATATAGGAGTGAGGGCAGTAGATAGATAAGAGTGAGGGCAATAGATAGAGTGAGGGCACTAGATAGAGTGAGGGCAATAAATAGATAGATAGATAGTGAGGGCAATAGATAGAGTGAGGGTGATAGATAGAGTGAGGGTGGTAGATAGTGAGGGCAATAGATAGATAGAGTGAGGGCAATAGAAAGATAGAGTGAGGGCAATAGATAGATAGAGTGAGGGTAATAGATAGATAGGATAGAGTGAGGGCGATAGATAGATAGGATAGAGTGAGGGCGATAGATAGATAGAGGGCAATAGATAGATAGAGTGAGGGTAATAGATAGATAGAGTGAGGGCAATAGATAGATAGAGTAAGGGCAATAGATAGATAGAGTGAGGGTGATAGATAGGAAAGAGTGAGGGTGATAGATAGATAGGCTAGAGTGAGGGCGGTAGATAGATAGGATAGAGTGAGGGCGATAGATAGATAGGATAGAGTGAGGGCGATAGATAGATAGAGGACAAAAGATAGATAGAGTGAGGGTGATAGAGTGAGGGCAATAGATAGAGTGAGAGTAATAGACAGATAGAGTGAGGGCAATATATAGAGTGAGGGCAATAGATAGATAGAGTGGGGCAATAGATAGATAGAGTGAGGGCAATAGATAGATAGAGTGAGGGCAATAGATAGATAGAGTGAGGGCAATAGATAGATAGAGTGAGGGCAATAGATAGATAGAGGGCAATAGATAGATAGAGTGGGGCAATAGATAGATAGAGTGAGGGCAATAGATAGATAGAGTGAGGGCAATAGATAGATAGAGTGAGGGCAATAGACAGAGTGAGGGCAATAGATAGAGTGAGGGCAATAGATAGATAGAGTGGGGCAATAGATAGATAGAGTGAGGGCAATAGATAGATAGAGTGAGGGCAATAGATAGATAGAGTGAGGGCAATAGATAGATAGAGTGAGGGCAATAGATAGATAGAGGGCAATAGATAGATAGAGTGGGGCAATAGATAGATAGAGTGAGGGCAATAGATAGATAGAGTGAGGGCAATAGATAGATAGAGTGAGGGCAATAGACAGAGTGAGGGCAATAGATAGAGTGAGGGCAATAGATAGGATAGAGTGAGGGCAATAGATAGATAGAGTGAGGGCAATAGATAGATAGAGTGAGGTCAATAGATAGATAGATAGAGTGAGGGCAATAGATAGATAGATAGGACATAGTGAGGGCAATAGATAGAGTGAGGGCGATAGATAGATAGAGTGAGGGCAATAGATAGATAGATAGAGTGAGGGCAATAGATAGATAGATAGAGTGAGGGGGTTAGATAGATAGTGGGGACACGGCCAGTCAGAGGATGAAGTGTGAAGGAGGTGTGAGGAAAAGGGAGATACGTCAGGGGTAGGGGAGGACGTGTGGGATATGGGAGAGGCAGGGGTTGGAGGGATGAGGTCCGTAACTGAAATAGAGGCGAGAGGACAACATACAAACCGTAAAACGCAGAAGGGAGGGGGGCAGAAATATGAAAGAAAATAGTAAAGAAGGGAATGGCAAATTAGGAATGACCAGCAGGATACAGGAGTGATGGGGAAGAGGCAAAAATTGATGAGACAGGCTGAAAGGAGAAGGGGAATGAAAATAAAGGAAAAAAGACAATTTAGGAACACAATCAATCAATCAATCACGGCATTTGTAAAGCGCACTACTCACCCGGGAGGGTCTCAAGGCGCTGGGGGAGAGGGTATGTCACTGCTCGAACAGCCAGGTCTTGAGCTGCTTCCTGAAGGAGAGATGGCCTTGGGTTTGCCGAAGGTGGGTGGGGAGGGAGTTCCAGGTCTTGGCTGCCAGGTAGGAGAAGGATCTTCCTCCGGCGGTGGCTCTGCGGATGCGTGGTACGGTGGCGAGGGCGTGGCTGGTCGATCGTAGCTGGCGGGTGGGCGTGTAGAAGGTCATGCGGTCGTTGAGGTACTTGGAGCCCAGGTCGTGGAGAGCCTTGTGTGCATGGGTGAGGAGTCTGAACGTGATTCTCTTGTTGACGGGGAGCCAGTACAGGTCTCTCAGGTGTCCGGTGATGTGGCTGGGTCGGGGGATGTCCAGGATGAGTCGTGCGGAGGCGTTCTGGATGCGTTGGAGTCTTTTTTGAAGTTTGGCTGTGGTTCCGGCATAGAGGGTGTTCCCGTAGTCTAGTCGGCTGGTGACGAGTGCCTGGGTAACGGTCTTCCTGGTTTCAGTGGGAATCCATCTGAAGATCTTGCGGAGCATGCGCAGGGTGTTGAAACACGAAGATGAGACGGCGTTGACTTGTCTGGTCAGGGAGGAGTCCAGGATGAAGCCCAGGTTGCGTGCGTGGTCCGTTGGCTTGGGAGCGGTGCCCAGGGCAGGGTGCCACCAGGAGTCGTCCCAGGCGGAGGGTGATGATCCCAGGATGAGGACTTCCTTCTTGTCAAGTAAGAGGTGGAGGAGTGAAGATGAAAAAGTGGAAGCAAGGAAGAAGCAGAGTAGATGGGAAACTTGGGGATATCAGTTAAAAATGGGAGAGGTGGAAATAGAAGGGAGACAACAACGAGGTAAAGACGTAAAGTAAAATTGAGAAACGGTAGTAACATGAGAGACAGTGGCGTGGAGTAGATGGAGAGAAGGGGATAGACCAGGTGGGAAATGGAGGGCGAAAGGGAAATAGGACTGGGGTTGTTTGGAGATAAATAGCACATGTAGAACGGTCACTAGGAGAGAAAGAATTTACGTCGGTGATTTAGTAAATATTTCACTTGTTTTATTTAATTTTGCATTCCCTAAAAATGTTAGCTTTTTTTTTAGGATGTTGGTTTCTTTTATTTTTCAGTGTGGCATGTTACTCTTGTACAATGCTTTATCCTAAACACCTAATACTTAATGATTATTGATAAAACCAATAGTCATGGCTGGTTTTAGTTGTATGTTGTGTATATATAGCTGGGTGCGACAGTGATGGAATGGCCTGTCGTGCACTCTGGCACACACTGCCTTTTCAAGCCGCCCAACGGGCAGTGCCACTGTGGCCGAGCGCCCCAGGACAACACTAGGATGAAATAACCGAAAGCTCAGAGGCACCAAAATGCTAGATGGGTGGCACACTATAGGAATCACAGAAATGTAATTTACATGTGTAAGTCACGGGAAAGAAGAGAGCATTTCTCCTATAAAATCCGCTAACTGTGGCGTAAATAATACGTATAAATATGCTTACAAATGCCGCTGTTTAATTACATTCTACACAAAAAATGGGTTTGTCTTTTTATTTTACAAAAAAACTGAATATATTATTAAAATAGGCAGCCCGTCCCTTGTTGAAAATGCAATTTATTTTTGCAATGGTGACTTTTTAAAACCAGAAATCTGACTTAAATGATTAGATTCTAATAAACAATTATAAAGAGAATTCTGCGCATGTCGTCTCGACACTAGTGTCTGCGTGAATCAGAGCTGCGTCACTGGAGGGGCCCTCAAGACAAGCTCAGAGGCCCGGGGGGTCTTTGTGAATGCAGATGTGAGCGACCCACGCTGTCCCCGGCTCTGGAGGCCTCTGGGACTCAGAGGTATCAAGCGCCTCTCTGAAATCAGGGCGATGTACCTGAGAAATAGAGCCGAGGGACAGCGAGTGCTCCCGCAGCATTGGGGACACAGACAGTCAGAGGATGAAGTGTGAAGGAGGTGTGAGGAAAAGGGAGAGACGTCAGGGGGAGGGGTGGATGAGTGGAGGAAGTTGACAACTGTGATTGGCTTTATAAGTCTTGCAAAAATTAATTTGGTTAACATTTTAGAAGGCAGGCAAAAAACAAACACACCCATGTACTCAAAAAATATTTAACCTAAGTTGCAACAACTTGAAATGATAGCTAGCCTTGAAAAGGCAAAGTAATTTAGTGAAAAATGCGTCAGCTGGAATGTATAATGATTTTTCTACTGTGCCCCATATATGTTGAGAATACAAAACTGGACTCTTTTGGGGAAGTGTAGAGTTGTGTCTGGTGGGTGAAGTGAGTTTGATAAGATTTTAGATGCCCTTACCACTTGCTTTTAATGAGATTGTAATCCATTATTGAGTATAACAGACATTTGCACACAAGGTACAATGCATTAAAATGAGCATATACAAAACTGCAAACACATTCAAATTATAGTGAGAAGAAAGAAATATTACAAAATTCACCCAGAACTTCAAATTCGTGCATGCTGATCGCCTAAAGTCGAACAGTAAAATCACAATAGTTAAAACCTTCAATTTAGGGAATAATCGAGTAGGGAAAATTATAAACGTGCAACAGAACAGAAAGTGTGGGAGGAAAAAATTCAGTATCATACACATGGCAAAATGAAGCAAAAACTATCCTACATCACTGAGCTTACACCACAGAAAGCCTTGGTTATATACTGCTTGCTCAGGTTCAGGGGAAGGCTATGACTTCCATGGCTCTGCTTCTTAGCACACTGTAAATAATCTATCAATCATGTTCATTCCCATGCCGTTACTGGCGACAGTTGCCAGAGAATGAAATTAAAATATGAAAGCAGGTAGAACGCCTCAGTGGTGAAGAAAAGGACAGTGGGGGAAATGTATATTTAGAGGAGACAAGTACAAGACAAAAACATAAAGAGCGTCTCTGGGAAACGTCAGAGAGAAATTACATTAACACTAAAAACATGGATGAACCGCTAAGGATGAGAGGAGGTGGGGGGCACTAAACACATACACGAGACAAGAGGAAATACAGAGATTAAAGCACGTCAAGGATTTCAGACATATATATTTGGAAACTGGGGATCCAGGAAAATATCAAATGTAAAGAAGAACAGACAAAGAGCGAAAGACCGAGACAACATAAACTCGAAGAGAAAATGGAAAAACAGAGGAAAATACGAAAACAGATTAGAAGATACTGACAGATAGATATAAAGATGCTTAGGCACGTAATGGAACCAGATAATTCAAGCTCTCAGCATTGCTGTGGCGGGGCGGGGGAGCGCATGCGAGCCTTTGAAGTCTAATGGGAGGCAAATGGTGGTTTGTGACATGGCTGGTGTGGCGGGACGGGAGGCATTCCTTTGAAGTCTGATGCTGAGGCTCCGGGAGCAAATGGCAAGCGCGCGCACGTCGCACATGCACTGTCCAGAATCCGCATTCAAAAGCCCTCTTGGTAAGCTTTCCTGGAGCAGCTCTCTATATCTCTCGCATAGCGATTGCTTACGCGATATGCTAGGCGAGACCTAAAAAGGTGATGGGAGGAATATGAACTAATCTTAGTGACAGGCAATCACTCTTGTCACATTCTAGACCATTGTTTTTCTTTTAGCAGCAGCAGTGCTTAATTTGTACCAGTGTTTGACGGTGCTCAGCACAGGCAGGTATTTTTTAATAACGGCACATAATTATCACAATTACCCCCACATAGTTGCGCTGTACGCCATTTATCCAACAGAGCACATCAGCAGAGTATTTAACAATGTTTAAATATACTTTAAAAATAATAATACCGGAGTGCCCAGACACTTTTATACCCGTGTATGACCTGGAGTAGTCCAAATTGTCACATATGTAAGTTAGTATTTTTACGAGCATTTGCCAGCAACAGAGGGTGGTTAGGTTGTGGTGGCCTCTTGAGAATTATGGTGGGCCCTGGCATTTAGGTTGTTTTATTTTATAAGAAATGTTATGGATTTTCAATTAACACATATGCAGCAATGAAAACACCGCCAGTTTTTCGCATAGTGAGCAGTACATAACAATGACAGACAAAACGGGGGGAGAGTAAGCCTCCAACATACACAGGTCCTACTAGGAATAGCAATCAACAGGCATTTATGTCTTTTTATAAGTTAATCACTGAGCAGTAAGGGTGACCAATAAGGAAGCTATTTACACAGAAGGCATCTTCAAAACGTGTGGTTGACATAAAAGCATATTGTGAAAAGTAGGCACAAAATAAGAAACAACTTTGTCTAAAAATGGCACCTAATCTCCATAATGTTGATGGTAGTTTACCTCTAAGAGATGCATAAGACATTTCTATGATATACCATGGTTTCTTCTTGACCATTGGAAATTGCCTGTGGGAATATTTTGCCTTTTGTTATGCTACCCTGTGATTTTTTAATTTCTCATTACATCTGTGTATTTTGTTTTGCTCCTAAACCGAAATAAAGCACTTTGATTTACTAATTGAAAGAGGAATTCTTAATCTTCAGAAAACATTAACCATCTAATCATTCAGCATATTCATTGCACAACCTTGTAATAAAGGTTTTTCTTCATTTGCCCCAGATCTAACTTAAGTTAAAACTTTTAAAATGATGGGTAGATTATAAGTGACAATCTAATTCCACGTTCTAAGACAAAATAGTTTATATCTACAACAAGAACTCCACCACACACCTTGCCTGAAATTAATAATAAAGATCCCGCTTAGAGCTATAAATATACAATAAAACATAAACAGAGAGGCTCACATTAGTCTACATGAATTGAAGAGAAACAATGTCAACCATGTTAGTAGAAGGGACTCTTTTATATTATTTAAAACGTTTGTCTTCAGAAATACTTAACTCACAACCAATTGTATTCTTACAAGAGATAAGCAATCATCTCGCTCTGTTTATTTTGTCCAAAATTGAGGCCATCTGCACAGAAATACTAAAGCGGCACTTGCCCATATATTGAAATAAATCTCAAACATGATAACTTTAAAATTTCTCTCATTTTTGGAAAGATCTGCTGTGCTTATTTCAGGCCAGGAAATGCATGGCGAACTTTCAATGACTGCCCACCAATACCTACTGTTAATATTTAAAGAAATAACTAAACACCCATAAACCAGCCTGTCATTGCTCTTTATAATTACCCTTTTTACCAAACATTGTGACCTCACAATGGTTAGTCTGTCCTTTATTGAAGAAACCATCTATTAATATGTCTGATGCTAACTGTTAGGTGTCCTTTTCAAATCAATTTGTTGGGCAAAGTTACTGGGGAAAAAGCTGTTGTTTTTAAATGAGATGCAATCCTTTGTTAAAATATATCATCTGTTCAATCATTTTCAGGCCGGTTTGGACCTGGCTGCAGGACAGTGCGCATTAACTGGGTTTGTCCTGGCTGAGGTACTGAATCCCTTGTGGTTTCAGTATCCGTAACTTAATACTAGAAATTGTCTCGGGTTAAAGTGTGACCTCAGCCATTTTTGACAAATCTGTCACAACGCGTACTGGAATTTCACAGGAATTTGCGTGCCTCCGAAAAAATCTTCACCATTGACAGAACTCCAGTCAGGGATAAATACTAACATGCAAGAAAGAGCCTTTGTAGTTATATGGATTTTTTTAGGTCTCGCCTGTCGATGCGCATGCGCATCGAGCAAGCGAGACTATGGGGGCTTATCCACTCTTTGTCCAACTTGCAAGGAATCGTGGCGATTCCTTGCAGTGCCCGTGACTTTTAAGCTCAATGCGCATGCGCATTGAGCTTAAAAGCGCGTGCACATGCCCCCAGCCGCCTGCCTTGCCTACTCTCCCGCCCCCTCACTTCTTGATTGCACGGCCGCTAGGCCGTGCCTCCCCTACTCTCCTCCCCCCTCCTCCTCCTACTCTCCTCCCCTGCCTGCCTGCCGTGTCGCACCTCTCCCCTCTCCGCCCCCTCCCCTGCCCGCCGTGCTCTCCCCTCCTCTCCTTTCCCACGCTCGCCTCCTGAAAGTCGTCTTCGTTTTGTCTCACCGCTCTCCGTTTACTTTCCTGCCTCCCCCTCTTTCACCCCTTTCTATTTTATATCCCCAATTTTCTCCTTTTTAGTTTTTATTTTTCCTTTGTCCCTGCTCAGCAGCCCCGCATGCCTTCCCCAGCAGCACCGCACACACGCCCCTCCCCCGCTGTCCCCGGAGCAGCGCGCAGACACCCGCCCCCTCCCCCGGTGACATGTCTCTCGCTGCCTCTGTTTGTGTTGGTGCAGCGAGAAATGTTCTGTCACAATCCCGTCCGTCAAATCCGGCTTCGTATCCTCACTCACAATGTCACGGGCACCGCGGCCTGTGCCCTCACACCTCCGACGACCACTCGGTGCAAATACGGACTCTCTCCCTCAGTACTGCGTCATCAGTGCCTCCCACGGCGACCCCCTCTTCCAACAGACCACCCTCCCAGACCAGCAGCCCTCCTCTCCCTTTCACCCCACAGAAACCGTGCCCGCACTCATGACGTACACGCCGTCCTTTCCTACCCACACACCTGCACTCACACTGCCTCTCATCTTCTGCATCCCACAGCGACAGTCTCTCCTATCCCAGGCGTCCCACGCTGAGTCTATTTCAACTCCGGCTTCCCACAATGACCGTTTCTCCCGCCTCATTGACAGTCTCTCGTTTCCAGTGTCTCTATCTCCTGCATCCCACACTGACAGTCTCTCTCGTATCCTGCATGCCACACTGACAATCTCTCTCATTTGCTGCACCCTACATGACAGTCTCCCACGCCTCGTACACCCAGCAATTACAATATCTTACGTCCCCTGCACGCCACACCGACGGTCTTTCTCGCCTCCTGCACTCCATACTGACAAGTCTCTCTCTCATCCTGCACGCCACACTGACGGTCTCTCTCGCCTCCTGCACTCCACACTGACAAGTCTCTCTCGAATCCTGCACGCCACACTGACGCTCTCTCTCATTCCTATACTCCACACTGACAGTCTCTCTCGAATACTGCACGCCACACTGACGCTCTCTCATTCCTATACTCCACACTGACAGTCTCTCTCGAATACTGCACGCCACACTGACGCTCTCTCTCATTCCTATACTCCACACTGACAGTCTCTCTCGAATCCTGCACTCCACACTGACGGTCTTTCTCGCCTCCTGGATCTTAGGCTGGCAGTCCCTCTCATCTCCAGCATTCTACAGTGACACTCCTCTTTCATCCTGCATGTCTCAGCTGCCTTTTAAATCATCTACGCTCCGCGCTCCACCAGACAAAGGCACCACGAAGCTTTGCTGAGCGGCTATAACTGTCAATGCCTAGAGCGTGGAAACAAATGTCTGGAGCTCGTGTTACAAACACCCTACAGTTGTAGCTAACATGGCATAGCCTCGGCAACTAATGGTATAATATTGTGCTCTCCATAGCTACACAGTCCTGGACAGCTGCATTGCCCATTGTTGCTCCACCGGGGCAAGAGCTGTGCCACTCTTTGAAGATCCCCGCTGGCTTTGTAAATAAGCCCCGTCTGGGTTATATATATGCCATTTGGCTATCATTAACATCGAGCAGAAGACCTTTCTGTGCCTCCCCTACTCTCCTCCCCCCTCCTCCTCCTACTCTCCTCCCCTGCCTGCCGTGTCGCACCTCTCCCCTCTCCGCCCCACCCCTGCCCGCCGTGCTCTCCCCTCCTCTCCTTTCCCGCACTTTCCTGCCTCCCCCTCTTTCACCCCTTTCTATTTAATATCCCCAATTTTCTACTTTTTACTTTTATTTATTCCAGTTCGTGTGTCACCTCTTTCTTCCTTTGCCCATCCAACCTCCGTTTTTGTTCTGCCTTTGTCCCTGCTCAGCAGCCCCGCATGCCTTCCCCAGCAGCACCGCACACACGCCCCTCCCCCGCTGTCCCCGGAGCAGCGCGCAGACACCCGCCCCCTCCCCCGGTCACATGTCTCTCGCTGCCTATGTTTGTGTTGGTGCAGCGAGAAATGTTCTGTCACAATCCCGGGAAATATCACCACCTCCGGGGATTATTTATTAACAAGCGGGCTCCTGCCCCGCCTCTCTCCTCATTCGATCTCTCTCATTCGGCTTCTTCTGCTGCTCTCCCCTCCTCTCCTTTCCCACGCTCGCCTGGGAGCCCTAATGAAATGTATTGACGCGGGGGCTTAAAAAGTTTGAAGACTAGGGCTCTAGGGCCTATTGGCTTAGCCTGTGGCCAATGTTAAGCTCCAAACTCCTACGAAAGGTGATGTCACCCATCAAATACAGGTAGCCCTGCCCACACTCCACAAACACCCTCTGCCTAACAGCTGAACAAAGCCACACTTGCGTCGAAGTGGAAAGTCCCCGACGATCTCTGTTCAATCTTTAGTCTGCTTTGCTTTCACTTTCTTTTAAGACAGTAAAGTTAGCATTTCCAGGAAAGGAAGGACACCCACGCGCAGTACATGTGAATGCCCTCACCCTCACTCACCCTCACCCTCACTCACCCTCAACCCCTCACCCTCACTCACCCTCAACCCCTCACCCTCACTCACCCTCAACCCCTCACCCACTCACTCTCACTCATCCTCACTCACCCTCAACCCCTCACCCTCACTCACCCTCAACCCCTCACCCTCAACCCCTCACTCACCCTCAACCCCTCACCCTCAACCCCTCACCCTCACTCACCCTCACCCTCACTCACCCTCACCCTCACCCACCTCAACACCTCATCCTCACTCACCCTCACTCACCCTCAACCCCTCACCCTCACTCACCCTCACCCTCACTCACCCTCACCCTCACTCACCCTCAACCCCTCACCCTCAATCCCTCACCCTCAACCCCTCACCCTCACTCACCCTCAACCCCTCACCCTCACCCACCCTCACCCTCAACCCCTCACCCTCACTCACCCTTACTCACCCTCAACCCCTCACCCACCCTCACTCACCCTCAACCCCTCACCCTCAACCCCT
The DNA here is from genome assembly GCF_964263255.1 of Lissotriton vulgaris. Taxonomy (NCBI): domain Eukaryota; kingdom Metazoa; phylum Chordata; class Amphibia; order Caudata; family Salamandridae; genus Lissotriton; species Lissotriton vulgaris. Next base: position 108,895 of record NW_028250769.1, on the reverse strand, counting down.
CACTCACCCTCACTCACCCTCACTCAGCGCAACCACAGCATCTTCACTAAATATATTTAATAAACTTTAAGCTATTGGCAATATAAAATAAAATCCATTTTATTTACGTATTAATTATTAATTGTTTTTTAAAGCCATTGAGTTTTTTAATATCAATACATATAAGTCCCGTTAATACAAAACATGTTGCTTTACAAATGCTAGAGGTGTCACATTTACAAAAATTATAACTATTGGCTTTGTAAAGAAGAAAGCTATTAATTTAGCCATTTAGAAAAAACAACACATAAATAAAAAACAAAAAAATAAATAACACCTATAGCTCAAACTTTACTACTGCGAGACCTATTGCATTTCCAATGCTTGTTATCACTAGCTTTCACTTGATGCGTGAGGGATATTAGGATGGAGCAAGAAATCTAAAGCTAATAAAAGTGGAATTATGCTGGCTACCTTAATTAACCCTTTTTCTTCAATACAGAAAGGCGGTAGGACTCATAAAAACTCGTTTCAACTGAAGAATATTTTCATGAGCAAAAAAAATTAAAATCGAGTGCACGTTTTAAAGAATCTAAACAGAAAATAGAAAATTGTGCCATAAATAGGGGAGATTTAGCAAGAAGAGATACAGAGTCCCTGCCCTGGCTATTTACTTACTCCGCCGAATTATATATAAAGGGAAAAAAAGCGGTATAATGGAAAATAAATAAAACGAGGGTGACTTTTTTTTTCTTATAAAACTCTCTACCTCCATCTAAAAATTGCTCTTTGAAATAAACAGTGGCCATCGCTGTGTGGATAAGTGTAAGCGGCAGAAGCGCTAAGAAACGCATGGCAGAGTCTAGGCGCTGTAGTTCTGGTCCTCCTCAGTCCATATCTACCTCAGGTGCGAGCGTGGAGTTTCCCGCCAAAAACACAACGCGGGGTAACCGATGGCCGAACCAATCATGGCTCGATGCGACGGTCGGTGATCACGTGACTGACAAGGAAGCGCTCTCATTCGTCTATCGAGTGGTAAACAGAGTTGCAGCCATGTTGGATGTGGTAACACCTACTGCCAGTTTGAGCATCCGCTGGTCCATTAAATTATAGTCTGGTGCGCACACATGGAACATGAAAGCACCGCCTTCTTCAAGCGCCTAGCGATGGCGAGTGATGGCGTCCGCTAGTAGCATAAAAGGCTGCCATCTTGAAATAGATATAATGCAACAGAAGTAACAAAAAATGTGCACCGTAAATAAAAGGCCCACAGTCTATTGCATAGGTTACCCAAATGACCTTCGGAAACCTTAGCTGGTATTACAAAATGTATATAATTCATGGATAACAAAACATTGCATTTAATGTACAAGTACATATTGTAATTGATGTACCTTTTAATAACACATGTGTTGTTATTGTGGCTACGATAGTTCCCCAGTTGTACTTTGAATCAATTGTTAAGGTATCCCCCGCGTAGGTTGTTTACAAACGTATGAAATAAGGCAGTAACCGTAAACGAGGTTTGGGACGCAAAGTGATCCGTAACGTTCTTTCAACGAGCGTCGCACGGGATTGGCTGGTACGTTGTAATCCATCCAATCAGAAGCCAGGACGCAGTAGTGTAGGAAACGGTAGAAGCGTCCTCATCAGGGCACCGGGAGCTCCTCCGGGCTTGGGCGCCCCCCTTCGAGGTGAGTGGGTGCAGGGGCGGGGGACTGTCCTCGACACCATCCAAGGCTTGTCCGCAGCACGAAAGAGTACCTTTCTGGAGGAGTAAGGCTCCTACTTGCAGGTAATAAGGGTATATGTCGTTGGCTGCAATGCTGGGGCACAGCTTTACAAGAGCCGGGGTAAATGTCCTCTCAGCACAAACATAGTTAATTTCCCAGCAGCAAGAGGAAACGTCATGGAAATTAAGAAGTCAGCATGACAACGTGCACTCTGGTGCATTAGGAATCCACTATTGCAAATGCAATCCTCTCCTGTCTGGTCTTTGACTTCACTCTTCTAAAAGCAAGCCTACATTCTGCAGCACTTTTCGTCTCAGGGGCCAAAAACCATCACCATGTTTCACCGATTGTAATAACACTTAACTGGCTCCCCAATGAAGCCAAGGCTGCATACAAAACGGCATGCATCACCCCCTACCCCTATACACATCCACCCCACATTTGTATTTTGGTGGCAATAGACTATCACAGAATGAGGCAGCTCTCCTGCTAGAAACCCTAATCTTTAACAAGGAATGATTTATGGCTCAGTCCTTTGCAGGAAGCGCAACCTGCGTTTGGAACTCCTTAGCTCCAATACCTCGCAGGCTAGCTTTAAAGCTGAACTTAAAGCCCTTCTTTTTCGAAAGACATTTTAGTTAATCTCTTTTCTCCATTCTACACCTCGATGTCTTAGTTTCTGCACTGCACTTTGAGGCTTACCTCTCTACCTTGACTTAATTGGACTCCTTCTTGTTCCCGCCGCCCATTCACGTCCTGGTACTCGATGTTTACAAATGCTGCAATGCATAACTTACATTAATGTCTTTTGTAAATGTCCCAACACGCTTGTGTAATGTAATTTATATGCCTTATGGACTGATCTATTTATTTCGTTAAAGCTCTAACACCTTTGGGTAATGTCCTCACTATATAAGGAGAACATGTTTGCTTCCACCAGCAGCAAGGAGAAAGAGCCCTCTGAGAAGCGAGGAAAATGAGTCGGCAGCTAGAGTAATGCTCCTTTCAAGAGAAGGAGGACTGGACTGCTGTGAGGAAGAAGAGAGGTTCATTTCAGCGGCGAGGGAATGAAGCAGCCCCTATCAGCAGCATAGGAAGAGTATCCTATCATTAAGGAGAGCGTAGGTCATCTCCTATCATACTAATGAGGGAGAGAACTGTCAGCAGCAGGAGATGTTAAGATTGCCGTCAGCAGCAAGCAATTGGAGGGAGTTTTGCAGCACAAAAAGGGGACGAAGGCCAGGCCATTCCCAGTGGAAGCTGAATGGGATGGGTGTAGGTTTTGTTAGCGACAAATGAGTATGGCAGGCATCTGTCATCAACAAGAGAAATCTGAACGCCCGCCACATCAGCAGAAAGGAATGGTGGGGGCAGAATAAGTAAAACGAGGGAAGCAGGGTGTTCCCATTAGCAGAATCAGCTAGTCACATTCTTATCAGAAAAAGAGCAAGGGTGTGCTGGCCGTTTTCTGAAGCATGGAGGAGGAAGGAAGGCTCTTCACAAGTAAGAACTGGAACAGGATACTGGCAGCAACAAGATGGGGACAGCCTCCTGCCAGCAATAAAAGAGAAAGTATCTGCTGTCAGCAGTAGGAGAGAGACAGGCACAAGTCCACATTAAGAAAGGAAGGGAAAGATAACTGTCATCAGTTGAAGCGCCAGGCCCAGGTCTGGAGTTATCAGGAGGAGCCACCTGAAAGTAACAAGAAATGGAGCCGAGTTTAGATATGTCCGGAATCGTTAACTTATTCTCGTTCTCTCCCCACCCCTCACTTTCTATGGATCTCATAATGAGGTCTGTGAAGGAGTTAGAAGTTGAGTGCTCAAACTTCTCAGCAGAGACTGATAACCCTTCAACAAAAAGTGCTTGGTTGTAGCTAGACATATAGTGCATGCACATTCATTAAAATAACCTATAGTGAAGCTTCTACAGAAAAGGGGCATGCTAGCTCCTAGTAAGATGGTACAGTGACAGCTCTTTCATTGTTTATAAAATGCTTGTATGTCATATTGTGATTTTGGAACTTTACAAATGTATCTTATAGTAGGAGGGCAGGTTTTCACTCAGATGAGACGTGAACTATTTTATTAGGAGGTAGTAACTTTTATATGCAAGAACTTTAAGTGCTGCATAAGCTTTTGTCATTGCTATATCATCATCCACTAACAGGATTTAATCACAACATAACATGGAGCAAGACCAAGGAAGCACTTGGATATTAAACCTTCTGAAACCCCAAACACACATTTGTTGAGGCTTCACATTCAGCCGTAAAGTTGATTATCCTCAGTAGGCACAGACTTGCACAAAGACACACAAATACCCCCATTTAAACACCCAACCTCAAATGCACTGCACCCACAACACATCCAAATCCTCTCTGTGTTACACAATGTTTACTGGATGGTAAACACCATCTGAACACTCAAACACGCAGATAATCTCACAGGTTAACGATCAATTCCCTACATAAAACACACCTTCACTATCAAAGAATAAACTTATGACTACAAGTCACTTTAGTAGGAGAAGGAACTCTCCTTCCCCCTGACTGTGCATAAGCGCATGTCTGTTGCTCCAGATTATTTATTTATTTATTGCATTTCTGTGGCGCAACAGCTACCCTGAGGGTTTCCCGGCGCCCTGGATCTGTTTGCCTGAACTAAGAAATTGAAATATTGTGAATGCTACTGATTAAAAAGCCAAGCTTTGACTCCCCTCCGAAATTGGAGGTAGTTTGATTCCAAGCGCAGTTTTAAGTGGAAGAGAGTTCCATAGGACTGGGGCCAAATAAGAAAACGAGCGTCCACCCAGACGTGCTTGCTTAAATCTGGGGACAACAAATTTGGCTTGTGTCATAGACCGAAGAGCGCGTGAGGGCGTGTATTTCTGGGCCAATCTGCATAGGTAGGAAGGTGCCTCATTCACATTGATCCTAAACATGTAGCAGAGTGCTTTAAATTTCACTCTATTGGCGATTTTCAGCCAATGTAATTTCTTCAGATGTTCTGACATGCTTGTGCGCCCTGGAAGATGGAGAAGCAACCTAGCTGCGGCGTTCTGTTCAATCTGCAGATGGTTAATAGTGTCTTTGTTAGGTCCTAGGAAAAGGATATTTCCATAATCCAATCGAGACCCTATTAAGGCCTGTATTACTGTCCTCTGTGCCCCTTCAGGAAGTTGCCAAAGGGTTTTCCTTAGCCATTTAAGGATTGCAAAGCAAGGTTGAGGCTGTTTTCGCGGTATGTGCACGCATTGACAGTTTATCATCAATTATTATTCCAAGGTTGCGAGCAGATTGTACCGCAACCGGGGTCGGGCCCATTTCAACCGGCCAATGAGCGCGGCCCCAGAGATCCTTGTGATCACCAAAGATAAGTAGTTCTGTTTTTTCCCCGTTCAGTTTTAATTTATTCAATAAAGCCAATCGGCCATTCTCAGGAGTCCAGAGCGGAGAGGGGAAATATCAAATTTATCTGTCGATGCTAGGGAGAACACTACTTGCGTTTCGTCCGCATAGGAATAAATAGTAAGACCCATTTCTTCTGCAATTTTGGCTAGTGAGGTAACATAAATATTAAATAAAAGTGGGCTCAAAATAGAGCCCTGAGGTACCCCATACAGAGAATTCAGAATGTCAGAGGAGTTGTTTTTGGAAAAGACCTGAAAGGTCCGGTGTAAAAGAATTTGTTCCAGCCATCTCAAGGCTTTCCCTTTGATTCCTATGTCCTCCAACGTCTGAATCAAGGTATTGTGGGAGATGGTGTCAAAGGCGGCACTCAAATCTAAAAGAATGAGTGCCGCCTCCATCTAATTCCTTTCGGATGGCTTCAGTGACCCCTAATAGGGTTGACTCCGTGGAGTGTCCCTTTCTAAACCCTGACTGTGAGTAATGCAACAGATTGTTATCATTGACAAAGTCAGATAAGTGATTATTTACATGCTTTCCCAAAATTTTCGAGCAAATAGGTAGTAGTGATATTGGTCGGAAATTAGAAAAGATCTCTGGGTCACCATCTGCCTTTTTCAGCAGAGGGACTACCATTGCATGCTTCCAGTCATCGGGTATCGCAGCTTCCTCTATCGAAGTGTTTAATAAAGATCTAATTACGCCCAGAATGGAAGAATCCAACTGCTTTAAGATGGACGCAGGGATTGGGTCCTGAGGTGAGCCTGACCTGATGCTGTTAAGTATTTCTACAAAGGTCCTCTTGTCCATGGATTGCCAGCTTGTTAATACATTCTTCCGCGAGATTACCCTACTAACTTTCTCACTAGGGAGAGAGGTATTAGCTACAGAAACTGTGGCCACATCATGTTTGCTAAAATGGGAATAGATCTTAGCCAACTTTTTTTAATGAGAAATTAACTATGTGGTTGCATTGCGTAGTGGATAAAATCGGTGGTTCTGGTTGATGAGCAGCTCAGGTTTTTTAAAACTTTAAAAAGGGTTCCAGAATTGCTCTGTGCGGCTAAAATGGTGTGTTTAGTATAATTGCCCTTGGTTATTTTGCAGGACAAATGGTAGGCATTGAGCGCTTGTTTATAAGTTTCCTTATTCACTGGGTTATAGTCTCTTCTCCACAGCCTCTCTAATTTTTTGCAATTACTTTTTTTATCACTTAATTTTTCGGTGAACCATGGGGCAGGGGGATTACAGGATGTACGTTTACTTAGTGTAAGCGGGGTATGGTCTGTACAGCAGTAGCTAACCAAGCATTAATAATTTTGTAATCACTAATTCTAAGTTCAGTAGGGACAATGTCAGGGCTAGAATGTATTAACTGTGTATTGAGGTCACTTATACTAAGTTTTTGCCAATTTCTAAACCAAACTTATGATCTGACCACATTTTTGGTGCTGGAAGCCCAGATTTTAAAGTGGGTGAGAAAGTGGTCCGACCATAGAATAGGGGAAGCAGGTTTGCAGACTATGCGATCGAAGTTTGTAAAAATCGGGTCTAGTAGGTGGCCCGCCGAATGCGTCGGACCATTGTTCCTCAATTGAACATTAAGTGCTTCTAGGTCCGAGAGAAAATTAAGGATTATAGGGCAGCTACGATCCTCCAGGTGCAAATTGAGATCCCCAAGAATGGAGAACATAGAAGCTTCCATTAAAAATGGCGCAATCAACTCAGACAAAGCAGCCGCCCAACCACCAGCCGCCCCAGGTGGCCGATAAATCAGAATACCAGTGAATGTAATTTGGGGAGTTAGGGTAAGTTTAAAGAGCCCAGCTTCACAGTTGGCCAAATCAAGATTTACCCATTTGCATTGATATATATTTTTTAAAACTATTCCTATACCACCCCCACATTGATTCACTCTATCTTTTCTTACTATAGCATAATTTGGGGGGAGGGCCGAGGCAATATCTGGCCCTGAGCTAGCATTTAACCATGTCTCCGTTAAAAAGAGTGCATCCGGCTGTTCATCGGTTAAAAGATTAAAAATATCCTCTTTATGCTTTAGGCAGTGATCTGCAGTTCGTACTGAGGAAATTAAACTGCTTGTCATGAGCTGTGTTCAGATCGGAGATCGAGCTCAAGGTTTTCCCGTTCTCCCCTGTTATGCCTAGCTGCATATGGGAGGCGGAGAACTTACAATTCGGGCAACAAGCTGATTAGTAGAGTATGTCCTGAGAACTTTCCACAAATTGATTGTATGCATGTTCTACCTAAATGGCCACAGCACTGCAGAACCGCACAGTAATGTTTTCTCACTAACCAAGCAGCTAGACTGTCACTAATTTCACATAATCTCACTACATTCAATGAATACTCTAAATATAGGTGGCATGTACCTCTCCAACAATGCTTACTACAAAGCTCCTAAGGCCAGTAGTGGCCTTGCCATAACCAACTAGGTAGAGTTGCATGCATGCTACACAACCACACCGTTTTCGAAAACTACCCATGTGAAAACAGGTGCTGGTGCAAAGGGGTTTGACATTAACTGGATATCAACTCCAGGAACCGTGCTGCACAACACGCATGAATGTAGACACAACCCGTGCTTTAGGGAGGCTTGGTTTCTTGACAATTATCCCTCTTCTTCCCTGCTCATAGTCCATGATATTTAAATTGCAAATCTTCTGACAAATGTGAACGTTTTGTTTTAGCTCTGCTGTTGGCTATGCATGTTAAAATTAATCTTTATATTACTGCTGCAAACACGGTCACAAAGCGCTTTTTATTGATACATTTTGTCCAGAAACAAAAATAAATATCTGACAACACCTGGAGAGTCTCAAAGACTAAGTGCAACATTCACCTTTGTTCAGTTGCCGCTGTGTAGGAGAACAGACTGATCAACGACAGGTGGTCTTTGGGCTTTAGGTGAGTAGTGTTTGAACACTGTGCTTATCTACGTAAGGAGATTATCGGACTAAGCAGTGCCAGAGTTGTTCGAGTTGTTTACCTCTCAGAATCTAGTATTAGGCAATTAGATCCAAGCTGTCACCATCTCTCCTGCCTTTCATTTTATATCCATTCCTCTCCATGCTAGTTTCCTAGCCAGAGGCATTCCAGTAAGATCAGGATTTACAATGGCAACTCTCTCCGTGGCTTTAAATAACGGACAGCTACAGAGAGGCATGCATTCTGTCAATCTCTTGGGGAGTGCGATTTCTGCAAACATAGAAAAAAAAGGATTTTTTGTGAGATGCACGATTGGCGTAGAATGCGTTTGATGCTCAATCTTGTCCAATATATTAAGTTCAGAAAAAATGAAGCAATCTCTGCAAAGACTGACAGCCTGTCCGATTTCCTGTCCCTGATCTCCTGGATTGAGGAAGATCTGGCCTCCAGGCTCTGCATGAGTTTCCAAATGGGCAGGTCGCTGCAGTGATTTGTTGTGTGGAACCTAGCTCGCATTACGGCAAAACCAGCTTAAGGATCCTCTGATATTTTGAATCGAAATCCTTAGGCTCAATGTGTTCCCTGTGCCATCTTCTTTCCTGCGGATAAATGTCTTGTCTTGCAACATGTGAGTTTCTCAAAGCTTCCTGCAAGGGTGGTGGCTGAAGTACATTCCATGATTTGCCTTGAATTCGAATTATGTCTTTTAAAAGGAGACCATTCGCTTGTAACAACCTTATTTCTCTGCCTTAAGCACAGTTCTTACTAATCACAAAAAAGGGGGTTTCCCTTCTAATTGCACAATATGCGGGGATGTTCCACAAAGAACTGTTTTGGCTTCCTACACCTGACATTTGTTTGGGTCCTGGCTGGAACCTTTTCATTAGGAACTGGGGAGGAAGGGAAGCAAACTTTATTTACTTGGCATAAAACTAATACATCTGTGGAATTCTAATTTCACTGGATGCATTTTTATTTCTGACACACAATTTTTGTACCAAGCGCAGACTTAGGCAACTCACTGCAAAGTATTCATAGAACACCCCATAAAAGGTCAAATCCTTAACAATTTTGAACGCTGTAGTGATCTTTACAAAGGACAAACTGTCCTAAAACGAAATTCAGCTTCAAAGCCCTCTGCACTTCACAAATAACCTTCTGGGTACAGTCCCGGGCTTCTCACTAATGTTCGCCCATAAAGAAACATGCACCACCCACTAATTTGCTCTTCAGTCCACCTACACCAAACTTATAACTCATCCTCTATGAGCACTTTGACAAGTCCTTAAAAAAATAAATACTAACACCCCTCACCACTCTCACATTGTGCTGCAAATGGACTCAACTTTTCCAGAAGATATTCTGTCCTTCCTCAGTGGTGAAATATACACTTATGTAACAACAGGTAGGGAAAGAGATGGATCAAGTTATGATCCAGTAGGGCTAAGATTACCATTCAGGGGAAGGAGAATGGAAGGTCCAGCCACAGTCAGAGCCCCAACAAAGTGAACAACAAATTGACTGAGCTGTTCCTAAAGAAAAGGAGAAGGGAAAGGAAACGGTCACTAAGGTAGGAGGGATAGTGCTCGTAGGAGGACCACCCCTGGGTATCCAATTAGTTGGATATAATGGCCTCACACACCCTTGCGAGTGTCATGCTTCACCATCGGCAATGCTCCTTGTTGGGGAGGCGGTGCAATGCCCAACGGGCTCACCTCGCAAAGAGGGACTCTTTATCGGAGATCTTTTATCCAACTGCCTATGGGTGAAGTGTGGGTGAGGGGCCAGGACTGGGTAGATGGTGTGGGTGAGGATAAAATGTGGCACAAGGTACCGGAAAACAATTTTATTCTGGTGGTCCTCTGCCACAAGTAAAATCGAGAATAGTCTGTGGTCGCTGGAACAAAGGTTTCCAAGGACGTAACAGAACTAAAGTGCAAATGGTGTGGTCAACATGTTTCTCGCTTCTAGTGCATTGACTGCGATTCTTCAGGACCTAATAAAAAACTACTATCTACAAAACATGACCTGTAATAGTATCAGTTTAAATACAGCAGATAAGTTGTACTACCTGTTTGACACTGCTTTTGCCTAAAGGGGAGACAAAGGAGATCATTACCACAGGTAAGTAACAACAAGTGACCCTGTAGTGACCGTGAGCACACTGTGTTTATGTGATAATGTGACATACTAGTGAAATAGGTGACTAGTACGAGGTTAAAATAACAGGTTAAAAACAACTGATAACAGCAGCATTCAAATGGAATAAAATGCAAATCCATGGGTTTGGGTGTACTGTTACTCACCTAAGGGTTAGAGTTTAAGGGTGTCAACAGTACCCGGTAGGTCTGACATCAAGGGGGAAACCATAGTGGTAGCGGCTATGGAAGGAGGGATAAGAATGTTGATGTAAAAATTGACTAGATATAGAGTAGACTCATGTGCTGTCAGCTCCGTGAAATGGCGAGTGCCCCAGTCTCAATGGTTGATAAGGCATACATAAGTTATCGCTTAGGGGGTGTCTTAGGTCTCAAGTATCGTAAGGGGACCTCACAGCAGAAAAGAGGAAGCATGTTGGTACATGTGAGACCACAAGTAATGCGCAGCACAGTCAAGGGCGCGGACATCCTCTGCCCTCAAGTTAATGTGCCCGCAGATCACTCCAGGTCATGTTGTGTGCACCAAGACCGTTCTATAAAAGTGCGTTGCCTGCTAAATAATGCCCACCTTGCGGTCAAATGTAGCCCAATTACATGCAGAGGGGTGGGTAAAAAGCAGTCACGGTATAAAGTTAAACACTTACTGTATTGTCAAAACCTGTGACAGAATGCTACGGGTTAAGCCTCACCATTACAATGCGATTACAGAGGGACGTGTGGCCCAGATTCAAAAAGAGCCTTTGCGAGGTATATTGTACAGTAATAGCTGCATGGTCGGGAGGCCAGTAAGAAATGCTACGGGCTCAGCCTCACGATCAAAAGGGAGCGTGTAGCCCTGCTCCTAGCGGCACCGCTGTCTGGACACGGAAATTGCAATAACGGGAACCGCAGCGCCAGGGAAGTTTAAGAAGTACACTTACTTTCTACTGCCTCAGTCAGTGCCCGTTGTGCCTACCCATCGCTACCGGGTCCGGATAGTGGAGTACCCGTGGCGTGTCTCGAAGTTAAGTAACACGCCGGGCGTGGCCTAAAGCTCCAAAACAGGAAGCAGCAAGACCCGGTGGGTCATGTGGTATCGGTGGTAAATGGGGCGGCCATGATGGAGTGGAGCGGGCCGTTTTTTTTGTGCTTAGATAGTGAGTAGATACAATCTATGTTCTCTCCATGTTCTAGGTGTTACTCATTGTAGGAACAATGGTGGATAGAGAGAGGCGGGTCTTATTATAGTGGGTAAATACACAATCTATGTACTATCCATGTTCTAGGTGTTGCACATAAGCAGGACAGCGGTGGATGAAGAGAGGCGGGTTTTATTATAGTGAAGGGTCTCTAATAAAACGTTTGTTTATGTGGTCGATGAGGCCCAATAGAGCTAAAATGGCCACAGTCTGCCCGTGGGTGTAACTGATATTGCAGGATTGATTGCCCATGCCAGGTAGAAGGTGACCCGGCTAGTGTTATGGTAACATGCCCAACAGTTAACGGCCATTATTAAGCATCAATAACATGGTTTAGATCAGTATGGGGTTTAGCCAATGAAACGCTCGCTAGTTATTGGCAAGTTTAGTTGTCGACGGTCACGGCAGAGATTGGCGGCCCTGTGGTCGACCGCGACAAGGTGGGTTAAAGGAAGGCACTTGGTCCTAGTGTAGAATAACTAAGTGCAGAATGGAAAGGGCCCAAGGCTTCGTGGAGGTGATGTGTTCATAAAGCACTCCATGGGATATCCTCATTGAGTCCCGGGCTATCAGTGGATAAACGATGTATCCACCTTTGTTCCTTCAGGAATAGATTGTGTTTTGATTTATCTGGGGGGGTTCAAGAATTAGCCATGTCAGTGAGTCAGCAGTGTGATTTTGTTCTAGGAAATGCCTGCACATCTTCGTGTTTTTTTTTTTTTTTGCTACGGAAGTTGCTTCTGTGTTCCGAGATACGGATTTTGACGTGGCGGGAGGTCATGCCCACGTATTGCAGACCGCATTGGCATCTCAGTGTGTAGATGCAGTTGGAGGTATTGCAATTTGTGTGGCTCCTTAACTCCCACAGAAAGGTGTCTGTCAGGAGGATGGTTTTGTGTATGCTGGTAAACGGGCACGCACTGCAGGAGCCACATGAATAGTGTCCCCGTACTGGTGGTAATTTTTGTCTGTGCGGTTCAACCTTTTTGGGCCTTGTCTGTACCAGAATGTCCTTATTGTTCCTTGACCTCTTGAAGGCGAATCTGTGTGTTGCAAGATTGAGATCACCCATGTTCAAAATCTGCCAGTGTCGTTTGATAATCTTTTTGATTTCATTAGAAGCTGGCGAAAAAGTGGTGACACAGGTTATGAGATCTGTCTCCTGTGAGGTAGGAGTATTGTATTCGAGGAGGGCCCCCCTGTTGTTGTTTTGTGCCCATTTACGTGCCCTATAGATCTCTCTGGTGGGGTATCCTCTGTCTCTTAAATTCCGGGACAGTAAGGAAGACTCGGTTTTGTAGTCTGTCAGGTTGGAACAATTGCACCTGACCCGTAGGCATTGTCCAAAAGGGAGATTCAGTCTCGGGGCCTTAGGGTGGTGGCTGGTAAAGTGGAGCAAACTGTTGCGATCTGTATGGTTGCAATACATTGTGGTATCGATTCTACCCCCCACTAGCCTGATAGTAAGGTCCAGGAAGGCAATTTTAGATGTAGAAGCCGTGATGGTAAAAGTGAGATAGTTATTCAGCGTGTTAAGCCAGTTGAAGAACTCTTTTGTATAAGTCTTCAGTACCTGACCAGAGCATTAGGATATATACACTTAACCTTCCACTGCACAGGCCAATTAGCATTGCATAACCTACTCCAAGGCACTCTAAAATCCACGAGAACGTCACACAACACCAACAAAACGTGGAAAGCTTCACATGTCTGACCACTGAAGCAGTGCGGGTGTTTGCCTGGACCCAGCACGTAATCCACTGTAGTCAAGTCACAGTGACTGATGACGACTCTGTAAACGCAGCTCTCGGAATGTTGATCATTTTTGGGCGGTCTGCCTCACCCATGCCTACCACAGGCGCAATGACTGGCGTAGAGATGGCTGAAGACCGCTGGGTATAATACTTGCCCATTCTTTAACTACATAGAGCAGCAAGTACAACTAGGAGCTTTCATCTCAGAATTGTCATCTTTTGATATCCACACAGCTAAGGCTCACATTGTCCGCAGAACAACCTCTCCTTTCACTGTTGGGCTGACAGTACCCTGATTTCCTTAAAATGTCCAAGCCTCACTGGAGTGTTACTTGTCTGCTGAGGGAGGGAGTAATCAGAAACAGTGCCTTTAAATCATAGTGGTCGTAGGTCCACGTCTTCTGCTCATTAATCCAAGTCTTAAAACCATGCACCTTCACAATGATGACAGTTTCCATCCATGAACTCCCGCATTTGCGCCGGTACCAAACCATGCATCTTTCAAACAAGACTGCCTTTGTTTCGTCTCTCGAGTTTACAGGATTCCAATGGTGACCCGCTAATCACTGTAGAACTCAACTACACCAGTGTCCTGTCCTAGGCTCACCTCACTACCAAAACCACCTAATCCTGAAGCACTGGCTCCATGCTGACTTTATTAAACAACACAAAGACGACGCCCCCCCCCCCCCCCCCCCCCCTCTTCATTCTGAACAAATTCCACTGGCCAAGATCGGATCTAGTTAAGTTCTTTGCTTGTTCACTTAGCGTGACATTCCATGTCCAATGACATTCAGAACATCTCCAGTACCCTTTATGCAGTGGTCCATCACAGCAGCCTCTAAATGTGGCACATGGGAAGATGGATGCATCGTTCAACGGGTTCCAAGGCCTTGCATCTCTGACCATGTCCATATGACACTTTGTTCCATTTTCCTTCCTCAATGAAAGCTCAATGACTGCCACCTTCTCCAAACTAATTTGAACTCTTGCCCTGAGTGAGGCCATGTGCAGGAAAGAAACACATCTAGAGATAATTCAGTTTGTGTTGTGGACAACAAACCTAAATACCATGATATCTTTCATCAGGTTAATTTGTAGGATCCGCCAGACACTCTTTAGAAGTCACAACTATGGTAGTAGATCATTTGATTAGACCCCTCTAAAACATTTTAGATATCTTTGGACGACCCCAAGGCTTCAGGGCTAGCTGATAGATAACATCTAAGAACAGCTCTGTGCAAAAAAAAGCTTTTGTCTCTTATTCTGACATTACAGAATGCTGAACAATCACACCAGGCGCATGCATATCCCAAGCCAAGGGTGAACATGCTACCAATCTTGTGGTACCACAGCTGCATCATTTGGTGTGTCTTGTGATCTTTTCAGACATTTTGTGCCTGATAGCGCCCAATACTGGGCAGCATAGAGGTACTATTAAAATATTTTACGTAGCTTTTATCTAATGTTTTTTTTAATTTGTTGCATTTTGCAGGTGCCATCATGTTTAAAAGCCCTGGAATGAGAAGTTCAGCGCTGGCCAGGGCACAGGCTCAGCTGTCCGGGCAGAGAATCCCGATGGCCCCCAAGGATACTAACGAGGAACTGCAGGTGAGGGCCCATGTTGACTCTGCAAAAACCGTACCATAACCTGGACCCCTGCCCTCTTCAACGACATCCCTTTCATGCAGGATTTACTTATACATTCTGACATTTTCTTTCCCACTTGCCATAGAGTCCTGCTCTGTCTGCAGAAACCGTACTGTAATGGTATGGTATGGTACTCCCAGAGTGCCTGGGTACAAAAAGTGATACAGTCGGACATGCTGATTTCATAAAGACAAGATTGTAATGCAGGAGTTAACTTCCAGGGAGATCATTAGAAATTATGTTCCCTCCGAGCAACGTTTATCTGACGTGAAAGGGCATTGGCATTATTCATACCGGTACTTATATTGCAGTCCAGATGAATCTGATCAATGTATACATTATCCGGGGCAAAGAAGACACGTCTAAAACCTACATGCATTTTTTTACGTTGTAGTCTAAAGAAATATTTTATATAGATTAAATAGCAGAACCCCATAGGCTCGTATAAGCCTTCTGTAATTATGCAAGCACATCTGTTACATGAAATGAATTATGCCTTATGGTTCAAAGTATGTTTCATAGTTTGTGTATTTTGTTTTTCTAGGAGTACATGAATGCACTAAATAAAAAAGCCAGTGTATTGAAAAATAAAAAATCCAGCGCTCCTGGCCTGAGTGATTTGAGCGATCTTTCCACAGAGGGTTCAGAAAGCCCACAAAAGACAAAAGACAATGAAGCTGTCAAGCCCCATAAAGACTCTGTTGGTCAGAGCAGGTTCCTAAAGAAGAAGCAGAATGTAGAAGAACCTGCGTTAGCGTCACAAGCCCGACCAAACATACAGAACGACAATAGGCCGAGACCAAGCTCCAACCCGGTGCGCCCTTCCACGACCAGATCTAGTGCGGCCCTGAGCAAGCTGGCTGAACTGGAGAACAAGATCAGGAGCAGGAAGCTGGAGGCTGAGCCTTCTGACGTGGACTCGGATCTGAGGACTTCTGATGAGCGGCCATTTTCTGCCAGGTCTGGCAGCGATCTGAGTGGCAGAGGCAACCGGTTTCTAAAGAAAACTGATGTGGATCAGAGGCTTCCAGGAGCAGCGATTCAGGGCCACAAGACAGTGAATGTTGGCCCTCCCAACCAAAGGAGGACAGCAGCTAAATCAGAGGTTGCCCTGGAGAGCGAGGAAGAGGAAATCAAAAGACTCATAGGGAGCTCAGTGGAATTTTCTGACGAAAATGACAACTGGTGGAAGCGTCCAAACTCTACACCGCGACAGAGGTTTGGCGCAAAGGTAAGAGCGATTCTAGATGCGCCCCTTTGTATGTTTTAACTGACCCTGGGTTTTGACCTAGTTTGACTTCCAGACCAAATTATTGCATAATAAAATACGTTGAACCTTAAGTGCATGTGAGCAGGTTACACGGCATTTAGTCTTAAAGTTGTAGTAGTTGGCAGTGTGCAAAAAAATCGCAGTGTAGTAAAATGACATTGCAAGTTCCAAATGTTTTGTGACTTCCAATGTGAACACTGCAATTTCTTGCTATTCACAAGGATAAAGGGACCTGCAAAGTCTTGTCCCGTTTGTTGTGGCTTGTGAGAAAATATATGTATGCTTTATGATTGCTCGTGCAGTCTCGAAGCATGGAAAGATAATCAAATGCCCTTGTCACTCCAAAACCATTCACACAGTTGAAGCTAGCCCGGAGGCAAAAATCCACTCATTCAACAATTAACGCATTTGTTGAGCACCGCTTGTCACCCAGGGGTTATACAGGTGCTTGCTGCTGGTCTCATTCGAACAGCCAGGTCTCGAGTCTTTTCCTGAAGGTGGTCAGCAATGGTGTAGTGCGGAGGTCGAGAGGTAGGTCATTCCAGGCTTTGGTGGCAAAGTGGGAGAAGAAGCGCCCTTCAGTGCAACTGCATCATATGTGTGGTATCTTTGCGAGGGTGAAGTTTGCTGAGCGGTGGTTCCTGTTTGGCTGGCGGAACTGCCGGCAGTGGTTCATGTAGGTGGGTCCTTAGTTATGGAGGGACTTGTAGGAGTGGTTCAGGGTCTTGTGAATAACAGCTGTGAGCCTCTGGAGGAGCAGACCACTTGCATGGTCTGCCATTTTACCCTGGCAGCCCTTTTACAAATTGGTACTTTCTTATTGCTTTGCAATACTTGTTCCTGCAAGCATCTTAATGTAAAGATGAGCTATCAAGTTGCATACTAGTGCTAATTCTGATCCGTTTATGAAATTAAAATAAGCATGTATTGCACCATTTAATTTTTCCTTTTGGTTAACATATGACTAGGTGAAAAGAACACCATCCCCTCCTACGAAAGGCTCTCCCCGGAGAAGTTTGCACCGCACTGCATCTTTCCACAGCCAAGGCTCTGTTCAAAGGGGCCCTTCCAGACTCAGTTCCCGAACCCCCTCGCCCCCCAGCAAAGGAACCCCAAAGCATACCAGAAGAACACGTTCACTATCCAGGTCACCCATGTCCTCAGTGAGAAGCTCTCTCAACAGCAACTCCACGCCCAGGTTCAAGCTCATGAGCCGAAGTCGCACTCCCATTTCTGGAAGAAGTGACATCAAGTCGCTCGATGAGCTGTTCTCCAGAGCATCAGTGATCGACAGTGTGGCAAGCGAAAGCTCTACTGGTGAGTTTCTATCTGACCATGTATGCATGTTTTTTTTTATTTTTAAAAGGATTAAAATGTTCAGTGTTTTCGAGGAAATATGTTTAAATTACGCCTGCATGCAAATAAATGAACCACCTTAGTGCATTTTATGGCATTGAAGTGTTTCTCCGCGAGTAGATAAAGGATACTGATCTGTTATGATAGAGATCAAGAGGCAATGTTCTAGAGTTCACGGTTGGGTCCCTGGTAAAAACATATTCACAGTATAGCCTAACATGATCTACAGTTGAATATTTTCTGCAATTCTTTTAGGTTAGTTGGACATAGGCTCTGCAAGTTATAAAAAAAACCCTCATGCACACTATTGTGAAATAAAATATTTTGCACTGTGACCACATGCAGGTTATGTCGATACAAGCTCCTTTATGTCCTGCAGACTCCACATCGCCACTTCAGACAACCTTGTGGTGCGCTACACAACATAAAGCTGCAGTTTCTGGGACTGATTACAGGTCTGCATACATGACCCACAGCGAGGGATCATACCCAGTAGCATGCAACCATTTACTTAAAACTAACAAACATAGATGCTATTTTAGTGCTACCAGTGGGTGTTTGAGTTAATTATAACCTAACATGAACCCTAGGCTTTAAAACTTATGTGAGGTATTTGTAAAGCTAGGGAGCAATGACCGATGAACATAGGCAAGGGCCTAGGGATATGAAAAGGGAGGTATAGTATTTGTCAGAAATGGTTCCCTTTGTTTCACAAAGTCATGTTCTCTGAAGAAGTTGGTCTTCATCTCCTTTCTGAATTGCAGCTTTGCGGCACCTCTGGTGTTGAAGGATGATGATCCAAGGACAGATAAGTCCTGTCTTCAGGTTTTCTCTTTTTTTCTGCAGTGTTTAGTTTCTAGTATAATTACGCCCAGACTTCCTCTATGGCACTGTTCACCAGAAGTGGCATTTTCTCTGCTAGATATCCATGGTGATTGTTCTGGTGGTGGGCTTGTTTAAAATGCAGGCGCTCCTTAAAGTGATGCAGGCCTAGAAGGGGATTGTGAGAAAATTGGGTTTTGCTGTCGTACCCCCCCCCCTGGCGTTTGATGCAACTTTGCCTGAGAGTACTGGGTCCCTGCTGTCCAGATTGCCAGTACTAGTTTTCTTTTTCTAAAAACATGTCAAACATGGTACTTCTGTCCCGTAAGGCCCTAGTAAGTGGTACCCCAGATACCTAGGGCCTGGAGTCTGAAGAGGAGCCCCTGCGGACCCCCCCCACTATGACCATGGCACTGCCCCTGCAGCTGGTATGCCCCTGTGAGGTTAAATAATGACCAAGTCGACATGGCTCCTGCCTGTGTGCCATGCCAGCTAGCACTGCGTAATATACAGGTAAGCAACCCCTCTAGCAGGCCTTCCAGCCCTAAGGCAGGATGCACTATATCTCAGGCGTGGGCATATCTGCAATAGCAGATATAACCCAACACTATTAGGGTATATTCCTTAATATTTTAAATGCCAGTGAAGGCTTAGATAGTGCATGGGCTGGGAACCCAACAACTCTAGTTCCACAGCACCATGATGGCTGCACTGAATACAGGAGTGTTCAGTACCAAACGACTCCTTTCAATAAATCCACACTGATGCCATTGTAGGATGTATTGTCCCATGTATCCAGAGTGCACCTCAGAGGTGCCCCCTGAATTCCTACCAACCCTGGTGGGATCCCTGACTGGCTGTAGGCAGCCAGCACCAGACAGGTTTTTTGACTCCTGGGTAGAGAGCCCCAGCTCTCTGGGACATAAAAACAATGCACATCCTGGGCATAGGTGTCTTGCCTCCCCCCCCCAGGATGGGCCAATGCTCGAAGAGGGAAGCTTCAAAGGCCCGCCTTTGTAATGCGACCCCCAGCCTCTGCTGCTAGCAGCATATGGCAGAGCTTGGTTTACATCCCCCACACTGGGCAGGAAAATATGGGGTGTGCCAACTCCACAGCTAAGGTGGGAGAAGCGAGGTAAAGCACAACTTTCAGTTGCCATCTTGAAGATGGGGAGAACCCTTCAATCCGGTCTAGGTTTATGCCCTCTCCAAATGGAGGGTGGCATAATATAGGATGTAGTCACCCAGTGTAGGTATCCATTGGTCTTACCTGCTACACCCCTAAATCTAGTATTTAGGTGGCTCTCTCAGGCCTAGAAACTAGAGCTGCGATGTCCTAAGAAGCAAAAAGATGACCCGGCAGAAAAGACTGAATATGACGACTGCCTTGGCCCCAGCCCTACCGGCTTGTTTCCAGCTTCTTCAAACCTGCGACCAGTCTTGCAGTCAGCGACCTCTGAAAACCCTGGGAAGATTGCTGCCTGCAAATAATACTCCAATCTCTTGTGGACAGCAGACCTGTCCAAGAAGAAACAAGTTCCAAGGACCCCGGATCCATGTCTCCAGCCCATTCTAAACCAGACGTCCACGGTCTGAGTTGCTCATCTGTGCAGTGAAGTCCCCCCCAGCGATCCTGACCTCACGCCCAGTGCTGGATGACCCCTCCTGATCTCCATGGTGGCACTTGCAGTGTGAATCCAAAGGCTTCCCTTTACCACGACCGGTTCCAGTAGGAAGACGTCGAAAGGCTCCCCTGCCCCCGAAGTCCCTGGGCCTTGGTGAGCAGAACAAAAAGTACCCCTACAAAGCCCTGCATCTCTATTTACCTCTGCTGTTGTTGGTCTCCCCCCCTGCAAACTCCGGTGCCACGCCTGCAGCCTGTTTGTCAAAAGAATCCCCATTGAACAGCATTGGGCGGCCAACGTCGAAATTGTACCCTGCACCCAGCCTCTGGTGGTGTATGTTTGTTGCTGCTGTGTGCCTCCCCCCAGTGCGTAACCTTACCCCAAAAGCTTGGCCCCCACAACCGATTTACCTACCTGCAAGCAGTGTGGCTCCAGGCAGCCCCAGTCTCCTCTGGAGAACGCTGGGCCAAACTCTGATTTTGACTTCTGCAACCAGCCGCCCCTGTGCCGCAGTTTTGGTACTCACCTGACCCTTGCCGACTTTTGGTTCAGAAGACTGGGATTATAACTGCCTTACTTACCTGTTTAATCACGATATTGTTTTCCCCAATGCATAGGATAACATTGAACTGTGCAAAAAAGTTTCTAAGTGTCGATTTTTCAAAGTGAAAAGTACTTTTATTTAAAAACGTACTTGCCTTATTGTGAAGATCTTGGTCTTAAAACAAAATATAAATAAAGTATATTTTTCTAAAATTAGTCTTGATCAACTTCCTGAGTCATGTGTCCATTATTGAACACTGCTGTGCAATAAGTGTTCTACACTCCTCTGCGTTGGGCTTAAGGCTGCTCGCACACACTACCACTAATAGAGCACTTTGGGTTTTGTATTGAGAAATGCACTCTTGGGGAAGCCCTGGACTCTGTGCAGAGTATAACCACCCCGTGGTAATACCATATGCGGAGCCAGCTTCCTACAGGGAGCTGCTCTCACACTCTACTGATATGCTCGAAGAATGGCATGCTGGTGGACCAACACAGAAGCCCCGACCTGACCAAGTCAGATTGATTTGTAAAGTGTGCCAGCATACCTTTTGACATGCCCCCATGAATGAACGAAGTGAGAACCCTCTGTAAACCTCTTTTGGGACATACATTTTTGCACTGCATGGATATAGTACACTGTATCCTTCATTCTTTACAGATTCCAGGAGCGCTTGCAACCCAAAGAAACATTGGTCCCATCTAATTCTTTATCTTTGTTCTTCAAATCCTCAGACGTTTCTTCAAGAGTAGGACATTTATATTAACCACATAGGTGTTGCCCGACCGTTCACATGGGACAGAATGACCTTACAACGTGAAACAGCTCTTACCAGGGAGGACAAACTACTGCCCCATCCCTGAACACTGGCTTGCAGACAAACTTTGATGACATTTTCATTTGGAGTCCCTAGCTGCCAACGTTTCAGAATCGTATGTGTGGCATTTTCCTAATTTTAGTGTAATCATGATCGACATTTCTAATACTGAGTGACACTTTCTAGCGAGCAAAATCAAGCATTGAAGACGAGGGAAGCCATTATACCTCATTTGCGTGTCATGATCGTCTGAATCACACAGTGTGTGTTACCCAAGACCATTCATTAAAGGGCGTGGACCATTTAGTGAATGATCTTATAGTAGGTATCAACATTCAAGCTGACTTCATCAAAGAAAGAACGTTTTGGAATGCTTAGTGGTGCAGGAGAGGCCTGTTGCTTTCTCTACAGAGGATGGCAGTTGCTCTACAAAAGCGATTAGGAGACATTAGTTGATGTTCTTATCTGCCTGCAGAGATGGTCTTGTTTTGACAGATTTTTTTGTTGTTGCATTATTATATAGTTATATGAGAGCATCAGCGAAGCTGAGAGAAGCCTGGAGAATATGGCTTGAATTCTTAAAATATGGAACTTGTTTTAAGTCAAGTCCTGTCTCACTTAGACACGAGGGGTTCTTCCACTGGGAAGTTTTCCCTGTTTTATGTTGAAAGTAAAAGCTATGGCATAATTCCATTACAATCCCTAAAAATATTACTTTTTCCCAAATAACATTTCTCATTCAATTCTGAAATTGTAATTGCGACACTCCATTTTATGGTTGTGCTGAAGCAATACTAGACATATATTTGCAGTGATTTTTGTTGTTGTATGCCTTGGGATTGTGCACCAAAGGGGTTTGTTAAAACCCAGTGGCTGCAATAATACTTTTGAGATTCCATATCAGCCCAGTCAATTCCAGAGGCAACCTGAACCTGCACTTCAATGCCAGAGGATGCTTGTCACAAACGCCCGAGCCCTGAAGTACTCTGACACGATGAGTGCTCCACGCCAGCTTTAATGGGCCGCGAAAAAAAATGCTTCCCATTTGCAGAAATGCAAACAGGCGACGCATTTGTAAGCTCAATCCACCTACTTCCTTTCGACTCGGTGCTTGGTTCTTAATGATGAGTGGGTGCGCATGTGGCTCCTGGGAGAACAGAGCCAAGAGTTAGAGAGCTCTTTATTCATTTAAATCCACAGATAAATAGCTTTCTTTCTTCGGGGATCAAACCATGAACAGTCCATACAACAGGTTTCCAGTGCTGAAGCCACCTGCTTGCCCCATGGTGGAGAGTCATTGTTGATCACCCGTGCTCTGGCATCGCAAAGCACTTTGGTGGGCCTTTGGAGGAAAAAAAACTGAAGATGGTTTCTACAGTATGGGAACATCGTTGGATTCGGGTCAGCATCATACAGCGTCGTCCTGCCTCAACCTATGGTTAACACCTACAATTATGTATTATTCATTTAAACAAGATGCTTCTCTGACCCCAATCAGGAGAAATGAGGAGCGCTCGCAACATGTTTAGCTAGACTTTGCTCTAGATGCAAAGCCACTGTTACTGGTAAGTAACTGTTTACTTTTCCTTTGACAGCTATTGATTTGGTGATCTTTTCATGTGTTATTCTACACATTCTGACCATGATAGGTCTCTAGTCGGTTTCTACCAATGACTAGAATTTAGCATACACAGTCCGGTATACGTACACGTACCTGCCTCACCCATGCCAATTCTTATCATTCTCAGATTTCAAGGTGAACATCCTGAGCCTTGATGATTTAGCACCGAACATCCAGTTGGACACACCAAGAGAGATGGAGAAGACCCAAAAAGTAAGTATCTCTTTTGGTTGTCTTTTCACATCATTCTAGTCTAACATAAAATTCAAATTTCCTTTTTCTGCGATCGACATTAACAGATGCCCAAATAGGATATTTTATGTGTGTTGTGCTTCTTTAAGGGATAAGGGCCCTTCAGGATTGACTACTGAGGCACAGATGGACGGGGTGATTTACGCAAAGGAACAATGGATTTATAGGCTGTGTAAAGGCATTTTGTGGTTTTAGGAATCAGAGTAAACATTTTAGAATTTATCCGCATGGAAACCACATGTGAATAGACCCGAATATCTCTAAACATAGCTTGCAGTTGTACAAAAACAATTGGAAATAACAAGAGGACAAGTGCTTTTAGTTACACCAGACAAAAAGTGACCTGCTTTAAGCACAACTAGTAGATTGCTCCCTTAAATAGACAGTGCCCACTTCCTCTTTAATAGGGTTTCTGACTAACCATCCATTTTTAACAACAAGAAATGAGTTTTTTAAACCAAGTCACAGGTTTATTTCACATTTTATTCCAGTTTGTAGTTTAAAAAAAATATTTATATTCATTCAGTAGAAAATGTCTGAAACAATGATATCATTTAACTCTGAAAAGCTCAAAAAGAAACTAACTGTATGAAGCAGAGTGCCTCCATAAATTGCATTTTTAGAGAATGTAAGCGGACCCCATAGAGGGTGTTGGACAGGCCTCGTGAAGGGGCTGCTCCCTCCCCGCATGATAAGGCCCGAACACCGGCTCTCCCGGTGTCCCCAGAAGAACCACCCCGGCAACCCACAGAAGCAACCCGCAACTCGTCCCCAACGGGACGCCTGCTCCCGAACACCCCGACATCGGCTGGCCCGGGCCGCCATCAGCAGCATTGCCCCGGCCCAGCCGCCATCTTGGACACTGCACCACGAGGCTGCGTGGCCTCAGCTTGACCCCAACCCTGGGCCTGGCCAGGCCCCGACATCGAGGCACCACCATCCACCCAGGAGGTGAACGAACCACTTGGCAGGTCAATGGGAGAGAGGAGTGTCGATGGCTCTCCCCCGCCAGGTGCCGATCGCCCCCAGCCTCCCCGGGCGCTGGCTCCACCCCCCTGCTGGGTGTCTGGACTCCCTCATCCCGGACCTCCTGACCTCCCAGCGCGAGGGTCCGGACATCAAAGGAGACCAGACCTATAACTGGGGCAGCTCCAGAGCAGGAAGGCAGTTGTATCCTGGAGTCGAGAGACACCTTGAAGAACTCATCCTTGACGGACTGCTGGCGCTGCCGCAGCCCTGCCTTGTGAATCATCGATCCTGCCTGCTGGCGCTGCCGTGGCCCTCTGCAACCTACACCTTCGTCGGGACCTGCTGCCGCCGCCCATCTTTGTGAACCATCGTTCCTGCCTGCTGGCGCTGCCCTCTGGAACCTACACCTTCGTCGGGACCTGCTGGTGCTGCCGCGGCCCATCCTTGTGAACCATCGTTCCTGCCTGCTGGCGCTGCTGCGGCCCTCTGCAACCTACACCTTCGTCGGGACCTGCTGGCGCTGCCGCGGCCCATCCTTGTGTGAACCATTGCCTTTGCCTGCCGGCGCTGCCGCGGCCCTTCTCAGACGAGACTTATCATCCTAGCCTGCTGGCGCTGCCGCGGCCCGACCTTCCCGAACTCCGAGCTCGAGGATTGTGAGCTACCCATCTTGCCACCCCCGTACCAGACCGGTACCAAGACTGTCCCGCTACCTTTTCCCCCTCAGAGACTAGAATTGAGAGGACCCTCGTGTCCCGACCTCACTGTACCGTTGATACCTGTGCTTTAAGAATCGTATATAAAGAGTGTTGACCTCATCCTTGTGTGGTGTCCATCTGTGGGGGGGAAGTTACTTGTCTGTACGATCGCTGGAGACGGCCCTCACCGGAGGCCTCTCCCCCTGTCCTCTGCCGACCCTCCGGGTCCCCGTCTAACAGAGGGTATCTGTATTAGGTACCTGCACGGTCCCCTCTACAATACACCGCAATAAAACCATCTCTTTTTCCAATGAGACTGGGCAGCCAAAGGTGACATAATTAAATTTTGTACATAATTTTTTCACTCTAAAATAAAGATTTCCTGCATTTTACAAGTGGTGTACAAAACCTTTGTGAAGATGTTCATGATGGAGAATTATTCGTTCTGCTGTATTACCTCCTATTTTGTTGGATGAGGAGGATTCAATTTTTACTAGAATTGAGGGTGTTTGGATTTGGATTCTACTTGATTGGAGGGTAGACAAATATTCCTGACTCCGTGCACTAAATTTCTGTGCTTAGTGAGTTTTTTCTTGCATCATAGTGTCTCTGCTGTGGATTACTGTGCAGAGGCTCAGTGTGGTACATAGAGCTTGAACCTGTTGGGGATCCCCGACAGGGATTCTCTGTTGGTTTTTAGATGGAAGGCCATGAAAGATATTGTCAATAACAATTACGCTTTTGAGGAAATTTAGTTTTCCAGAATTTGGGGTGGACTGGGATAATTTGTAACTCTTGCTTGTATTCCCGCAGCATTTTGGTGTTTTAGTTCAAATGAATTCGATTTTAGTGTACACATAAAAAGAGTTTGTTTCTCTAGTTGATCAACCGCTAGTCCAATGTAGCTGTCTTTCTCCATGAACAATGACATGAAGTACCAGCTTTGAGTAACTCAAAGTATATCGTCGTTCCTGTTCATGATAGGACTGTCAGGGTTTCGACCTCAGGGTGGACTTGGTGAGGGGGAAGATATGCTGCCACAATTTTCAATAAAGTGTGCTTGGAACATTCTAGTAGGATTTCAGGTGTGACGTTGTTGCAGGTCAGTCATTTGGTATCCCTGTATGGTTTTTTATGGCTGAGACATAGTTCATGAATTATCAGAGTCCTTCTTTCTGTGGCAGCAGAATACTGAACTTTGCATTAGTTGCCCCGAGTGGGGTTTGTGGAGACGGCCCACATGCACACCCCCTGTACTCAAACAAGAATAAAACCGTTGGGCATACAACATACCAACAAGAC
Organism: Lissotriton vulgaris; assembly: GCF_964263255.1. Taxonomy (NCBI): domain Eukaryota; kingdom Metazoa; phylum Chordata; class Amphibia; order Caudata; family Salamandridae; genus Lissotriton; species Lissotriton vulgaris. Next base: position 82,808 of record NW_028250769.1, on the reverse strand, counting down.
ATGGCAAGCCACCATCAAGTACAACTATTGTCACTTCTGGACACAGTTTCCTTTGAGGTGGGCAAAGCTATTTTCCAACTGGGGGAACACATGTTTCTCCACAGGACTACGCACTACATGTAAGGGTTAAAGTTAGGTCCACCAATGTATCCAGTGGTTTGTACTTTTGAGACGCCTCGACACCACACTGTGTAACCCACAAAGCAATTAGAGTGGATGTGATTGAATCAATGGTACTGTGTTGCTCCTCTATCTCTTCTGAGGCCAAATCCCCTAACTAAGAGGTGACCATCTTGTCTAACATTTCAGCCCATAGCATCAAATTGTCCTCTTCTTTCTCATTTGTTCGCACTTCTTTCATATGCCTCCTCTCCTACTGCGGAGCTAGCTACGTCCCTAATCAAGGCCTGCACCTTTGGACCGTTATTTGCCAACCAACATATGGTTAGTCATGTTTTATCTACTAGCAGCCCTAAGAATAGAAGGTAACTTCTGCTTTTTATTTTTGGGGAGGGTAGAGCTCCTAGTAGAGTATTATTTATTGGCATTTTTATAAGAATTGCTGAGACTTCCTTCTTTCTCCGTATGAACTTCCCCCAGTATTGTTCCACCTCAACACAACTCCAAACCATATAGAGCAAAGCCACGCTAGCATTTTGCATTCAGGGCATATGTCAGTTCTGGTCAGGTAAAACATGATGGTGCGAGGTAAGTATGGTACAACACATGAAAGTGAAGAAGTTTGAACCTGACATTACTGTAAACCTCCCTCACCTGGCCACATGCTACTCCCCATCCAACAAAGGTTCTTATGTGTCCTCCCATCACGATCCTGCTTTCAAAACTATTGGAAACCATGTCTTCATATGGTATCTGAGATATAAGACACCAACCCCCAAGTCGATCCCATATCTAATATGACTTCAAATATGTCTGTCTCGGCCAGAGCCAGTAGGAAACCCGCCCAGATATCACATTTCAGTTACCTTAGCAAACTGCATGAATTGGCTGGCAACACCACTCGAATATTTTTGTATCTCCTGGAACATAATATAGTTCTTTGTGAAAAAGGTCAACTAGGTTTTTCGCAACCTCCCTCCTTCCATCTCAGCATGTACATGTGACTACTCAATCTTTCTAAAAGGCTGGACCCACCAAATTGGTAAATTGCTAAGGAAAGATGGGTTTGTTATACTACATTCACCACTGTTACCGACAATTTAGCTACCAGTTCACACGCACTTCCTTAAAAGCAATAGTTCCTTCTCTGGACAAGGGCACTTTTCTGTTGTTGTGTATGAGGTTACGTTAGATTATTCGTTATTTACTATAGAGGGTAAAACATAAGTTAATAATAATATCGTTGCTATTTCAGAGGGAAAAAAAGGCATCAACAAGAGCACAAAAAAAACAAACTATCCAATCTTTGGAAGATACAGACATTCAACTTCCAACTGAAGATTTTGTGAGATTTGGCAGAGAGGCGACCCAGGACACAGATTCAGCAAGCGAAATTGCAACCGAGACCGACCAGGACATGGAAATCTCAGAGCATTTAAATATAGACTCGACCCCTCGCACAAGGATCAGGTTTTCAGGCCCGGGAGACACTTCTTCCCTGCAAGGCGAGAGCACGGCAAGAACTGCCTATTCCGATGATTTTGAAAAATCCACCCATACTGCAGTTACCAAGGACACGGACTCCGAGGAAACCATGTCACACCCATCCAGCTACTCTGCCTCCTCAGAAACAGATTCATCATCTCTCACACCGAAGCTACCGGTTCACACCAGCCCTTTGCATCCCAAAAAGAGGCGAGGAGAGAGTAAAACAAAAGGCACGGTTAAAGAAGTGTCTGTTCAGACAAGCGATCCAGCTTTCATCTATCACTGGTCAAACCGTAAGTATTAAAGGAGATTAACATATGAGAATTTTTTTTTAACCCTAAGTCAATTTCATTGGACTCTAACTCTTCGGAACTTTCCTATTTAGCAAAGAATAAGTACATTTCTAAATTCACAAAAGTATACACCATAGAAACTTCAAAACACTGCTGGTTCTAGGACAGAAATAAGATCAAATAGGTTAATCGCTACATGCAAGACTGTGCAGCGGACACTTGATCTCAAGAAGCAACAAAGATTCAATGTTAAAATGTGATAGAGTGGCCTAGTGTAAATTAGAATGAGTATAATGATTTGCTTACTTAATCATAATTATTAAAGAACACTCCTGCAACAGAAGATACTAGAGTGCTTTACACAGAACACAATTGACAAAACATGAAGTCAACAAGTGATACTCTGAACGATAACAGTAACATGGGGATGTAATAGCTATGTAGACATTCTTCTCACCATAGTTTCAACTTTGGTGTTTTAAAAATGTTCCCAAATGTACTATTTATTTTAAACACCTAGAGTTTTTTATATTGTAGAATGAAAATTTGAGAAGGATCTGTAACCTGACAGAATAAGTTAACTCTTGGGGTTTGCAAGTTTCCAGCTAGGGATGTGGAGTGCTTAAGACGGGGGCTGCATATGCTGCAGGAGGTCCTTCTGCCGACTCCCTAGCAAACCATGAGATTCATCCCTTCTGTGAATCTTTCCACAGTGGCGGGCCCGGCGGTCCTTGGTCCAGCTCTTGGACAAGCCTACATCGATCCTGCTCCCATTGCTAACCACGTTGTAAGCCCCGATGCGGTTGAAGGTAAATATTTAATACAAGAATGTAGAATTGTTTGAGTGATTGGACTGGACTGGGCTAACATTGGCAATGTAGAGGAAGATAATGATGTGTCAAAGAGCAGTGTAATGCTCACAGGATTCTTGGGGGTAGTCGTGTCACCCACTTTCCATTACCTGCCAGGTTTCCAACGCCTGAAATGTCACTAGGAATTTCTTTCTCGCGTTATTAATACATTCCATCTGCAGGAGTCCGAACCTTCCAAACAAAACAAGGAGACACCGCAAGAGAAACTTGAGCATGTTGGAGCAGTTGCCAATACCAGCTGTTCATCTTCCCAAAATGTGACATGGAGTTACCACCACTCCAGCCCCCTGTAGTGACATGTAGGCGACACTAAAGCCCTACTACAGACAGCAGGGTTTTCTCGCCTTCTGTAGTGAACTACAAGAACGTTCCTATGAGGGCAGAATATTCTGAGAAACCTCTTGAGTAAGAGGGTTTTAGGAAACAAACACTGCCCATGGCAGCATCCCCTCCTTCTGTGGCTCCTGGCGTCCAACAAAGAGTGCGCCTGCCAGGGCCATGTGTTGCAGCTTGCTGCGCTCTGGCAGAGTTGCTCACAAAGAGCAGCAGCTGCCATAGGACAGTTGTACCTGTGTTGCCACTCCTGTTGTGGCTCCTCTGACTGGGACAGCTGCGGTTCAGTAGGTACAATGAATCCCCCCTACCCGCCCCCCTCCCTCTCACATGACCACTTTCTTCCCTTCTCTTACTTCCCTACAAATCTCTACACATCTTGAGGCTGGTGGAAGCTGAGAATTACAGCATTTTAATGTTAGCATCTGCACCCACTCCATTGTTTTCAAAGAAATGCTGAACACTTCCATGTGTTCACATGCATTCTATAATGGCATGCAAATAAGAAGATAAAAAGGAAGTCAACAATTCTAATTGTGTATAAAGTTCAGGGTTTTTTTGGGAATCAGCGAATTGAAAGTTAAGTCTGTTTTCCACAGTGGCCACCTTTCCACATCACAGCCTTCTCCAATGCACCAAGCCATTTGCTTTTAATTATTTATTTTAAAATAACATAACTCCTCCACAGGCCTTATGATTAGGGTCATTCTCCTAAGCCCTACTTAGTCGGTTGTAAAAAAGCAGACAGGCAACCTGCTTTGCCATCAGTAGATGGGGCCGCTTATTCCAAAGCCTGTTTCAAAGACTTGTAATGATTATCATTTCATGTTGAATTATGATACATTTCCGGCAGCTTGTAGACATAGGCGAACGTACCATGAATATACTTTTGCTGCATGTTTCCACAATTAAAGTATGATTCTGAAGTGATTAAGCTGCCCTAACGTAATTATCTTTTTGCAGCAATGACTGCTTATAGCCCTGCTGTGTTCGCTTTGAATGACATGTTAAAACAACAGTTGCTGTTGACGCAGCAGTTTGTGGAAATGAGCCGCCATCTTCATTTGGCATCGCTGGAGTCCTTGAAGAGTGAATCCTACCACTACATCACACTGGAGGAAACCAAGGAGGTAATTTCTTCTGTGCGCAAGTTTTCCCTTATCCTTGCTCATGGGCAGGAGCAAAAATAAGAATGCAATGAAAAAACATTACATGTAATTTACACTACATATATTCACACTAATGTTTTACATTACAATGTCAAGGCAAGGATTACCCGTTTGCATGAATGTCAAAGCTGGGATTACAATCCAGATGGGAAGGTTCCCAGGTCACATATCCGATGCCAGTGCATCACAGCCTTGGAAAGGGCAGAAAAGCAATCATTCTAATACAGTTGTATATGACTTGCTTGGAAGGTAGTATCCTCCTTCTCCCACCATGTAAATTTCCCACCCTTATCTAAACCAAAATTCTGCCCGATACAATTTTATGCTGTTACTGGAGTCACTGCACGTGAAGCATTTTCTAGGTCTGCCCACTTTTACGTTTCGCCTGTCGAAAGCTGCGCACTGCGCAGCTTTTCGCGCAGGTGAAATCTTATGTCTACAATATGTGTGTGTTGTCCCGCCCCTCTGTTCGATTGGCTAGCTCAATAAATGGAGGCTAGCCATTGGAACAGAGATCTGTCTGTCAATGCCGGAGCTGATTCGTGGGCGTTACCGAGAATTTTAGGCTTTTGCCCACGTCGTGCGGCTGTGTTTTTTTGTTTTTTTTGGGACGGCATGTTTTGATCATTTTATCGTGGCTTCTCCGTGTACCGTTGTGTCTTCCCAGCACACCCAGTGTTTCTCTAGCTGTATTATTTTAGCTGTGTCTCCCGGTAAGCCCTATTGCTCCAAGCCAAGACCTGCAGTATTTTCGGTATCTGTGGCCTTGCAGCCGAGTTACTTTAATGTTTGCTTCTGGCTCGCGCTGTCCGTGTCTGTTCCCAACCCCCCCTCCCGCTGTTCGTGTGTCTGTTTCCGCCCCCCCCCCCCCCCTCCCGCTGTCCGTGTCTCGGCACCAGTGACGGTGAAAGTGATAGTTTCTGGAGCTCGGGTCAGATGTGGAGCAGCCGGGGCCGGTAGAATGCGGGCGGCGGTCCAGTAAGGCCTGTGTGGCTTGTTTTTAAAATTATTGAATGCCCCCTTTGGGGCACAGCCAGCTTCCTCTTCATATTTGCTAGGGCAGGGCCTGTCCCGTTTGTGATGTCAGGGGTATCCCCGGTGACATCACGAAACGGGAGGGTCCTGAACTCGCAGTCACGACGAAGGAGCTCCCTGGTCCCCTGCAGCTGCCGCCATCGGGATCCGTGGAAATGCCATAGTCTGCCCCCCAGAGCACAGCCATGGGTAAGCAGGCTCTGGGAGGGCTTCAATATAAAAAATGGAGCCTCACATTACCCCCACGGAGCTCCGCAGGTAGCACAGCAGACTCCGGGAGTCTTCATTTTTAAAAACATCGGGTCCGTGAGGCATCACCCAGCAGATCGTGTACCACAATCCCCGGAGCCCCGCAGCGGGCTCTGGGGGCTTTATTTTTATTATCAATCAAGGGCCTTCGATCTCCAAACGGCCACAAAAACCCAGAGCCTCTGAGCACCGTAAAACCACAGCGTGCTCATGGACCCTTTCGACCCCCACGTGACTGCACAAACCCCCAGGGCACCACGCCTGGAAGCGCTCTCTGGGGGCCTGGTCAGCAGATAACAAGTGGCAGTGTGGGCAGTCAGAGACTCCCGGGGCTCGCTATCTGTAGGACGGGGTGTTCGAGGGTGTGGGCGGGGGCTCTCCGTGCCCTGCTCGCCAGGAGGAGGGTGGGGGAACAGCTGTCCGCTTAGAGGGCCAAGTAGAAAAGCCCCGGCCAAACCCCATGCAGCGCCTAGCCCGGACCCTTCTGCACGTGCTGCTGACGCCGAGCGGCTTCCTACCGGGGGTGAGTGAGGTGCTATGTATGTGGAGGGGGTCGGTGGCGTGCAGCACGGGGTCTAGATTGCACAGTGGGGGAGGCAGGGTTGGGGCAAGTATGAACGAAGGACTGTGGTTATTATCAAGGTGCAAGTGTCTAGTAAGGATCTGGTCACTTACGTTGGGTCGGTGGCCTTGCATTCCCGGGGCATCATGGGTCTTTTTTTCACGTAGGTAGTAGGTGTGGCGTAATGCAACGTTACGTTTTTGCAGTTTAAATGGCGCGAACCCCATGAAAGTATTGGATCGCTTTACATGAGAACCAGTTACAGCCCATACATTTTTTTGTAAACTCTGGGACATTAAGTGATCTGCTCAGAATCACAGGGTACACAGACAAAATATCGATTTTTAAATATCAATATACAAAAATATCGAAGTTTAAATATCGATGGGACAAAATATCGAAGGTAAGTAATATCGACAGTCTTAATATCGATATTAGTATGATATCAGTAATATCGAAGTTTTAAATATCGATGTCAATAATATCGAAATAAATAACTGATGTTACTAATATCAATTTTTAAATAAATTTAGTGTATATTCTATTGTATTTATTATGTTTTATTATTTATTTTTAATTTAATTAAATATTGTCTTACTACTGTAGTGGGTTTATAGGGGAATAGGGTGGGAAGTAATTTAATTGTTAAATTAATTATTAATTAGTAGGAATTATTAATTAATTGAGAAATAATTTTTAATTAATTGATAAATATGTTCTGTAGCGGGTTATGGGTTTATAGGGGAATAGGGTGGGAAGTAATTTAATAATAATTAATTAATATATGTTTGTACATATTTTAATTAATAATAAATTGGTAATTAATTAATATTAATTATTTAATTAAATTAATTATAGTAATTTTTTATATATATAATTTTTTGTTATTCTTAATTAATTGGGAAAAATAATATTAATTATTAAATTGAATTAATTACAGCTAATGTGCTAATATATTTACTTTATTGTTAATTAATAATTAATTGGTAATTAAATAATATTAATTTTGGGTAAAGGAGTATTTTTAGGGTTCAGGGTCAGTTTTCAGGTAAAGGGGTATTTTTAGGGTTCAGGGTCAGTTTTCAGTTTTTGGGTAAAGGGGTATTTTTAGGGTTCAGGGTCAGTTTTCAGTTTTTGGGTAAAGGGGTATTTTTAGGGTTCAGGGTCAGTTTTCAGTTTTTGGGTAAAGGGGTATTTTTAGGGTTCAGGGTCAGTTTTGGGTTTTTGGGGTACAGGGATATTTTTAGGGTTCAGGGTCAGTTTTGGTTTTTGGGGTACAGGCGTACAGGGTAAACAAAAAAATATTACATTAAATCAAATAAATAACATTTAAAAAAATGTACATTAAATTATTAAGTGTTTTATTTATTTTAAATGTATATGTATTAGTTTTAATTTTGTTTTAATATTTTTATTTAATATGTGTAAAATTATATGTATTTTAAAATTATTTTTATATTATTAATACATTTAAAAAAACGATATTTTTGATTCTGATATTTTTGTACTACAATATTTTTTCGATATTTTTGTACTTACCTTTATGAAGATAGGATTCCGATATTTTTGCTCCGATATTTTTGTATTTCGATATTCTGTCTGTCGATATTATTTTAGACATTCGAATCACAGGATGTTGAGCTGATGCCGGGACTCGAACTCGGTTCCCCAGGTCCAAATTCGGCAACTCTGGCGCCACAGTATCTCTCCTGAAATGTTTATTTTAGATTCGCGCTTTCCATTTTTCACATCCCTATCATCAGTACTAGTGTTAGTCAAGTTAGTTCAGTCCACTCAAATGAAGACACCTCTCGTCTCGGAATGCGTCATCTATTACACTACAAATCATAACATGGACAGAAAGGGGTAGTCTGCGTTACAATGACGTGTCACACAAGAAGAAGGTGTACTGCTTCATCCACGTGGGGCGAGAGCATTGCTTTAAATGGGCAGGCACCTGTACTTCTTTCATTTGAAAGGAATGTCACTTCAACATCCTTTCGCAGGAGATTTTCAACTCTTTATATGGGAGAGTACAGGCACTTCTCAGTTTGAAGCAGGCACCCTGATAGTGGGAGTACCCGCACTTCTATATTCTCATTTAAAGCACTGGGAGAGAGCTGCTCGCTTTACAGCGACATGACAAAAAGAAAGGGCATGTTTTGCTCCACCCTAAGATGCTACATCTGGGAGGCGAAGGGCGGGGCGTTCCTCTTTTCGTGGGCCGGTGGGGACTTTCCTGACTGATGTCATTTTACCGCTAGGTCGTCAGTAGTGATAAAAACACCTGTCACCAGAGGAATTTAAAGTAGCTTCTTAATGCAGGGTGGGTGAGGTGTGCTTTGCATTGTGCGCTTGACAGCAAAGCAGGCTGGTAGAAAGAAATGAGAACATTTATCGGTGGGTGGGTGTGTGTGTGTGTGTGGCTTTGGGGGTGTGGCTGGCTTTGGGGGTGGGTGTGGCTGGTTCTGGGGGGGTGTGGCTGGCTCTGGGGGTGTGTGTGTGTGTTGGTGGGTGGGTGTGTGGGTGGGTGGGTGGGTGTGTGTGTGTGGTAGTAGTTGCTGTCTGCTGAGCTCGTCCGTAGGGTACAATAGGTCTCACATTTGCGAGAGATTAAGCTAATGGCAATGTGAATGACAATGCCATTTATTTAACACATAAATACAAATTTTGTCATTTACAATGCCAATAGCTCAAACTTTTCCAAAAGCGAAACCATTGCATTGTAAATGCTTGTTGTATTTATTATCATGGCCCAGTGCTTCCAAACTCGTACCATTTTTTTGGAGGCCCCATTTTCCTTACAGTGATCAGTTTTGTAATTTCTAGGTGGGTTGTATTTGAGTCATGGATCAAGCACAGTCTGCTATTAACAGCCGATTTGTTGCAACCTTTAGGTGTGAAATCACCATTATTGGAATTATTTTGCAGCCTCTTACAAATGCCTTCAAGTGTTTTGCTACGATACAAATGACGAGTTCATTTTTATTGAACAGTTTGCACATTAAGAGATGTGGGTTCTCTGATAGCGCAAACTTTTTCAAGTCTTGAACTTAGTGGAAAAAAAGCACACTAACCATCCTTTTTGTTTTGCAGTACATTAGAAAACACAGGCCGCCTTCGCTGACACCAGAGCAAGCGCTGGAGGATGTTCGCCTGGAAATGAGGGCAGGCCAGTGATAAAACACAAATAAAGGATTTGCTTCATTAATGAGACTTGAACTCATATAGTACTGTTCACATCAGACAAACAGTATTAAAAGCAAAGTCAAGTGGCACAGATCCGTAAAGAAAACAGGTTTGCCCACATAAATGTTAGACTAAAACTCCAGATGAAGTGGGTTTAACTACTTCTGAGTCTAAACTGTATGATGAAATAACTGATCTACATTGCTCAAGTCCCTATTCTCACCCCTTGAACTGTAAAGCTTTGTGTGGAATGTTAAACTACTGGGACTAATGTTATTTAATCTGCATTTCATTGTCCTTATATCAGTCCCAGCTGCCCACATGTAACTCCCAAGGCATTAAAACCCACATGTAACTCCCAAGGCATTAAAAAAATATCTGAAAGTAGTGTAGATTCACAAATCCCTTGGATTGCAGGTACGCAGTCAAACGGAAAAATCCAGTTTATAACGGAATGACTCACAATGATAATCCAACATCAGTTCATCTTGGTAGGGTGAAGTCCTTTCATGGTGGTAACAAAAGTAATCTGTTGTGGGCATCAATCAGTGCGGCAAAGAACAGAACTCCACCTCTCACAAATTGAACAGGTTAAGACCTTATTCTGATAGCTTCTAGTTGAATAGGTTTAGGTTTGGAGGGATCTACAACAGGGAAAAACCTAATTAAACTGCAATGAACTCTGCCAACTAGGCAAGCAAGAGCCTGCGTCTCAACCAGGCATGAACCAGTACCATCACTAATTGTTGAGAAGGTCTCCTTGAACATGCATGCAATATTGTTTGTCTATACACGTGTCAATTCTAAGATCTAGGGACGGGGGGGGGGGTGAAGCTTCGAATATTGTAAAGACCTGTATCAAGTTAGAATTTACATCAAGCAAGAAGCATAGAATTAGACTATTCTGTTTATTGTTTTAAACCTCCAACAGCAGTCACCAGAGTTAAGAGGTCTAAAGTTGCTACAAGTGATGCTGGCAGTTCTGTATCAACATTATCGGGCACGGTCTAAGCCTCTAGTGATCCTCAAGGAAGCAAAGTCTTAGTCAACAAACAATTGCTGTCCTAAACCAATAGCTCTATCAGACAGGCATAAATACATACTCTTGCCTTTTGGGAGAAGTTGAAATCTACATACTTGTTTCAGTTTCCCAAATGTTTACCACCTTGATGTGGGAGCCCTCAGACCATTTCTGCCCTGTAAGACTATTTTGGTTGCAGCATACTTTTAAATAACTGCTTACTGGTAGCATGTTGTGTGCAAAATAAAATCTTAGGCACAAAACAAAGATAGCACAATTACATCCAGGCTGCGAGCTATCGGCAACCAAATAAAAAAAAAAGCCTTCTAAAATGATTTCTGCTTGGAGAAGGTAGCAGACCTAACCAGCTCGTACTAAAGCCTCGTGAGAGCCCAAGGAAACCACTGACATGTAGTATGCCATATTGCACTGGATTTCGATACAGTACTTTGTAGGTAATGGGACGATATGGTGGTCATCAGTCTTTGGGAACGGACGAGTAGATTCAAATGAAGCTTTGTTATTTTCCAGAGCCAGACAGGCAGCAGCATTTTTAAACATGGTGCGGAGCTCAAAAATTCATGGTTTATAAAACCCTATTATGTGAATGGATTCAGTAAATAATGTAATGTGAAAAAAGGGGAAGTGAGAAGAAAAACAAAGCTGTGCAGTGTTAAAAACGTTTCATAGATTGCTGTGACTATTTTAGCTTTGTGTGATTAACAAAACTCGGATTAAACTGTCATGACAAAGTGTATCTTGAAATCAGAGACCAATCTATTTCGATTTATTGACTATGCCAGCAAGCTGCAAAAAGGAAATAAAATGACATTTATATGTAACAGAAGTAAGATTACTCTAAAATGCGTGCTTGATGCCACCTATGCAAAGAATTCCTTTTGTATATTTGTTTCAGAGTGCACAAGGCAATGGAGCGGGAAAATAAGGCTGCCTTACCACCAGAGAGAGCTGGAGCATCTGAGAAGGGGGTAGTAGTGAATTGGTTGCATTTGGTGCATTCAAGAAGCTCATACAGAGGTTGTAAAGAGATCGTCCTTACGGTTGGTCGAGTTAGAGGTCGAGATAGGCAAGGTGGGCACGGAGGGGATCATTCAGAATTCATTGATAACCAAGCTGAAAAGAGATCATGGAGGAAGATTCTGACAAGAGTGGACAGCGAGAGGGGATGTAGGCAGGCCCTTATAGGCATTCTATTCGGTTTAGGCTGACTGCGTTGAGGACGTGGTCAAGGTCGGTTTTGAAGTGGACATTTGTTCTGGAGCAAGCGTGCTAGTATCTTGGCGCTGAGAGTGGGTCTCTCAACGTCCAGCTTGACTGGATGGTATTGAGGCTTCTCTGAACTCAAAGTTTGCTTTCATGGCAGAGATGCCTTTGGAACAGTGGTTGGTGCCGACCATTGAGGTAACTTCTGCAAGCAGTTTGGGATTGGAAAAATGTACTTGAGGTACTGCTCAAAAGATACAATCCACAGCAGATGGGAGTGTGGGCTTCAATGCGGGCCTGGATCTTCTACAAAGTGGTCTTCGCAATAAAGGAAGTGTGGTCTCTGCACCCCTTTGCCGCCTGGGATATTGCACTGGCCTTCCTTCTGCCATCAGAAAATGCTATCTCACCACAAGCCAAAACCGATCCCTTACAAGAGTACAGGTATTTAATTTTGTAGTGTGCCCACAGCCATTCTCTTTGAAAGCTTGGCAAGCTAAACAGTTTGATTCCTTATGGTGTCATTGGTAGATAAAAGTTGCAGACTATGATGGTGTGGCTGTGGGAATCTAGTTTTACTTGTAGGGCACAAATGGAAGGGTGTGCCCCCCCCACACGACTTTCTCATACAACTTGGCCTCAATATCTTCAGATCCAGTAAAATTCTGAAGCAGTTAATGATCATATCTTTTGGGAAGCATTTCCAGTGCACTTCCTCAGCACAGTGGCGCCAGAGCTCCGAAAGGTAAGTTCTAACACAGAGGCAGAAAACAGCACTCTAAGCTGCAGTCTATGTCCTGTGGCATTATGGGTTTCAGAGAAATAGTCTTATCGAAACCTCTCCTTCAAATAAATACAGCTTGCAATGTCTGTGCCAAAAAGACTGGTGTGCAAAGCATGTGCTGTACACTTACTGCAATCCAATATTTAGCAGTCGCACGAAATTGCTCATAGGGAGGTCAACACCAAAAGATTGTGGCCATCTACTTTTTTCAGTTACCAGTACAAAGTGTAGGGCTATATTTCTGAACAGTCAAAAAAAAGTCCCAACTGTGGTCTGTGTAAAGAGCCATCTGAGGAAAACCCTCCAGCTAACCAAGGATCTCACAGACACAGCTGCCAGGGCAACAGTATTAGTTTCTAAACAAAATTTTGCAGCCTTAATTAAGTCTTTAGGCATGAGGTGGAATCAAGACCAGGCAGCCTCAGTGTTCATAAGATAGAGACGAAGTGTAGGGGTGAAAGAAAGAGGCATGAGGTGGAATCAAAACCAGGCAGCCTCGGTGTTCATGAGATAGAGACAGGAAGTGTAGGATGGTGGAAGAAAGAGGCGTGAAGTGGAATCAAGACCAGGCAGCCTCAGGATTCAAAAGATAAAGAGACAGGCAGTGTAGGTGGTGGGAGAAAGAGGCATGAGGGTGAATCAAGATGAAGCAGCCTCGGTGTTCATGAAATAAAGTGACTGAAGGTGTAGGATGGTGGAAGAATGACATGAGGTGGAATCAAGAGCAGGCAGCCCCTGTATTTATGAAAGAGAGAGACAGAAGGTTTAATGAGGTGGAAGAATAAGGCATTATAGGTGGGGCTGAGACAAGGAAGCCTTGGTATGCAGCAAAGACGGCATTCACCAGCACCTATAATGAGCGTCTAAGAAAATATTTGGCTCCCTGCACTTTTTGTTTTCAAGGAGGATACATTGTTTGTAATTTTATACAGAAAACATCACATTAGGATTCTAATTTTGTTAAAGTTGTCAGTATTGCATTTTAGAGGAGATGGGGCCAAGCGAGGAGAGTTGTCAACTGGAACTAGTGAGATATACATAGATATATATTTTACATTAAAAAAAACAGTTGTCCTAATTCGGGTTTTACAATCCTGCACAGTGACTGTTGCACTATTATCCCCATATGTGAAATAATTTCCAAATGTAATGAGTCACAAACCAAAGAATACAAATACCGAATAAAACTTTGTCTAGTCACCTTTGATTTGTACATCCAAGTAATACACCACTAAATAACATTGTATTTTTTTCTTGTCGTGCTGATTGCTCTTTATGCATTCTTTTGCCAAAAGAATTATGAAGTTTTGTGTTTACAAATGAGTCATATTTGGTTCTTGCAGGGCTTAGTGCAACAACCACAAAATCTGTGACAGAGGATTGTGTGAGCAATTTCTTTCAGGGGAAGTTCATTCAACAATTCTTCCAAAGTAAACAAAAAAGAAAGCAACATTGAAATTCATTACAAAAGTGTATTTGAGTTAGAGACATAAAATTCACAGAGAAGTCAGTAACATACACAAATATGACTGGTTTCATGTGTTGCGCTGATTCGAAACACATCTGATTCACATCTTCACGGCAACGGATAAGGCCAAAGGCAAACTATTTTCTCTACTTCCCTTGGATTTAAAACTTCTTTCCTGAAACCTGCTTCACCTCCTTCACAAAAGAAAAGAATGAGCAGCAAATCGCATATTTACTCCACTGTCTACAGAACAGTGAAAACATGGTACATTAATGATGCTAAAGGAATCCCTAAAACAGCTACTGTAGTAGAATTTGCAGATGTAATGCAGTGATGAGCACCCTGAAGCCAGACAAAGTTCTTGAACAGACAGTAAGTGTTCCCCAGAAAATAAACCTTTTGGTTTTTTACGATTAAAAGTGACTACATTTAAAGGTTGTACAATTAGTCTCTACACAAACCAGGAATTAACCTGTAAAACAGCTGTAGAGCAGCAGCACTGAAGCATATTGAGACCATCACACAACTTGTACCATTCACATCATTTTGTTTTAAAAAGAAAACATACTCGCGGGCCCCTTCCCTCAGGCCTTTGTGACTTGCATCTATAGTGAAAGTTTTACTTGTTCAGATCAGCTTTGAGACATCTGTCAGTTAAGCACTGAGCGGTTTGCTTAAGGACCGCTTTGTGTGTAATGAAATTAAATAAATACAACTAATCAATACAGACATCAAGACCACAAAGTAGAAATGCCATTTGCCAGACCTTTTTTTTTTTAAAGAAATAAGTTAAGGGTCTTAGTGCACCGTTAGTTTAAGACCGAGCTGCATGATACCCTAAGGTGGCTATAAAGGACAGGTACTGAACAGACCCAATACGTGGGTTCAGAGGGCACAATTCAAGTGCTTTCACCGAAACACCTGGTACAGAAAAATAATTTGTTAAGAAAAAAACTGTTACGGCAAGAACGAAGAGCAGGTTTAAGCTTCCTAACTTGACACTAATTGGGTTTTCTTTAAGTATTCTACAAGGGGACACAATCCCTTTAAGGGGAGCAGCACTAGGCAACTCTGAGATAAAAAAAAAATACCGCACAGCTGAACGAGATCACAACTTTGGAGGAGAAGTCTCCTACCTTCGTATCCTCTTCAGTTAATGCATCTCAATGCGGAACAGCATGACTGCAAGACTCCACTTTGGGCTTCAAAGTTGGGGTTTAAATGGCTGTAACGCCAAAAGCTACACAGCCATCGGCACAGGGTTCTCAGGAATCAGTCTCCTTGCTATTTCTTTTTTAGACTGCTCAACAGAACTATCCAACTTCATTACAATTCAGTATCTGTAAATGGAGCCATTTTCCAGTATAGAAAATGGAAAATATGTTTTCCGATTCAACTGCGGACACCCCAGCAAACATTAATACTGTTATACAAATGGGCACTATTTTCAGCTGCATTAAAGACAGTTGAGACCTCATCACACAACTTATCTTTATACATGAGCAGTGAAGCGAAACAAAAATGCAAAAATCTGTACAAGTGAGAAGATCTGATAATTAAAAAAAAGGCAGAAGCATCCAATTTAAATATGTTATACACAAACAACACATGATTACCTTCACAGAGGTGAACGGCTAAAAACCCATCATCCGTTTGTTTTGTTTGACTGGAAAAATTCAGTCGGGGAAATTGCTTCACTTTTTGAAGGAAGTGCTTCACAATGAAAAATCAGTTTAGATGAAGCAAGTTTGAAGGGGGAGTGCCCTGACCCTCTTAAAATCCTGTTTTTTTATTACCCTCCATCACGTGTAAGGGAAATTTACAAATAAGATATAAAAATGTATTTTACTTAAAAAGTCAAGAGATCAGAAACAAGAGCAGATAAGTCATTAAAATAAAAAAGGTAATGTAGTTTGAGAAAACCAGATGCCTTCACGAGAATAGACTGTCCTATGAGTTACTTGTGTGTATTTTACAAAACCTGCACTGTAACAAAGTCTGTCGTGAAAATACTGATGTTTGCTTCCCTACTCACTAAAAAATAAATGATTTAACATACAACAAAAATGAAACTAAGCATTTACACAAACTGATTTCATTCACAAATGAGACACTTGACACCGAAATCCAGGTTGTTAGAAAATGTGCATAATGGTAAATTTACAGTAGGCTGTGCAGGTTTTCTCATTCTGGAGGAACGGGCTCCCCAGGTTCACGTTTTGCTGTAAGTCGAGACAGACAGAAAAAGAAAAGCAAATATATGAGTTATGACTGACATGGTTAACATTCACAATGATTGTTGCATGCAGAGCTATCAATGTCAGCTTGTACTGCGTGGACATTCCCATTTACAAATTCTGCAATACATTCTAATGATAACACACAATATTTATTTAGAATTTTAGTTGCACAGCAATGGTAAGAGTTGACCACACTGTTGTTAAACATATTAACTGTAGGTTATGCACAGTTCTTTACGCATGGCAATGTGTTTTTAGATTAGACTTCGATTGAGAGCATTCTGGCTTCAGTAGACTCCGACTGATGCTCGATTAGAGAGTCTCTCAAATCTTTTTTCTTTCACATTGCAGGAGGGAGTTCACGAAAAGCCAGACCTCTGTCAATATAGGTCAGTACTGAGTCTGAAAAGAAAATAAATTTTCATAACCACCAATAGTTAAAATACAGCTGCAAGGAAGGGGAAAGGAATTCTCTATACTTAGGCCAGAGTGACCTTGAACACCTGCACATTGTTCATTCCATAGTGTTGTGAAAGGGGTGGGAGGCCCCGAAAGAAGGTGGGGTCAGTGTGGTAGGAAAGAGTGCTAAGTTTGTTTCATACACAGGAGCTCTTGAAGATCTGCTGTTGAAAAGAGCACAACATAAAGGCCCCTCTCAAGAAGAACTTAATTTCACCATCTGGCCTGAATGGTATTTAATCCAAAAGAACATGGTGACACAGCATAATCTAAGACCCTGAACCGCAGGCCCAAGGCATCCTATTCTGCTGCACAAGAGAAGGAAGAGAGAATGCTGATCTAGAGACAGAACTACACATGAGGTGCTAACGTTTTTTACCAGGACAGCAGTCGTTGATCCAGGATAATTTATTGCTCCAACAAGTCCTAGAATATTAGCTGAACCTATGTTTTACTGCCAGAAGGATACTTTCTTTAGATAACCCACAAGCAGAATTCCAGGTCCTCACAAA
This sequence comes from Lissotriton vulgaris, assembly GCF_964263255.1. Lineage (NCBI taxonomy): Eukaryota > Metazoa > Chordata > Amphibia > Caudata > Salamandridae > Lissotriton > Lissotriton vulgaris. The sequence continues at coordinate 65,790 of NW_028250769.1, read as the reverse complement.
ATCCATAGGCAGGCAGGTAGGTAGTAAGGTGGGAATTTGAGGACAGGGGATACAGACTTACTGTGGAGGTTGGAAGACAAAACAACCCAATTCACTATTAAGCCAGGCAAAGCTTGAGGGAAAGAACAATGACCTAAAAACATAGATCGTGACCGCTTGCAAACATACTGCATTTGAAGCACCGAAGATTCTTTTCCCTTAAAAGCGTATCTGTTCCTTATGAAGTTTGGAAAAAGTAAAGATCACATATTCATCCCACAGTTTTAGTTTGCTTTGCCAAACTGTTTTTCTGACAGCAGTCAGATGTATTTGGAACTGGAAAGTCAGAACCAGATTTCCCAGGAAGGCAAGCTTTATTGGCATGGTTGCCTACATATAAAAAAATCTCTCATAAAAATTGCTTTACAGAAAAATGTATGACTCTGGAAGTGTGAGCACCTTTTTAGTGCTAGCATACGCCCTGTTCAGTTCCTGAAAATTCTCTTACACCTTCAAAGCAGTTTGTAATAACAAGTCAGTAGTGACGCTACTAAAGTCCAAAACAAAGTAACTGGGGGTAAAAGTATTTCAGACATGGTACTGCAGGTGACGCATTCATTCTACAAAACACTTATTTCTAAAACCCTGCATTTTAGAGGTCCAGTGTAATTCACTTAAGAATACCAGCAGAAGAAAACGGAGCATTAAACTGATCGGACAGCCAAAAATCAATAATTCTAAAACCACGTCTCTTGGCGAAGATGGAGGAGAGCAACCTGAGTACCCATAGGCGTCCATGAATATATGGATAAACACCTATATTTCAACTGGATTGGGAGACGTGTACCTTTGCAAACCACTGACTGCCCCCATGGAAGTAGAACATAGTACTTATCTTTTCCTGGGACATCCTTACAAATAGGCAGGATACTTCGCTGTAATAGTAGTTAATCCTCCAGATGCGTAGGAGTCTTGCTGATGTATAAATGTGATGCTGCTTTCGACCCGGAGAGACTGATTAAACCCCCAGTCTCATGTTGAATTTCTAGCTCTGGAAATATATTACAGAACACCACACTACATCTAGAGGAGCTTTCTATTTCTAACTCACCAGGCATTAATATCAACTTTCTTTTTATTTTTTGTTGGTGAAACACAAAAGGTACCTGTGGGGGAGCACGGTACACAAAGGTAACGTGGTAATTTAACGTCTTGGTAGTCAGTGTGCACAACCCAAATACATATACCACAAGCTAATCTCAACTGCATTGAAAAGTTATTTTTATACTTTTATCACAGCTGCGATACCACTTGATTAATCTTTAGCCGTGCTTGTTAATACCCAATTGTCCAGAAAACAGTGAAAATATTGAGCATTTTTAACAGCAAATTTTGCAACGCACCGAGAGTTGTCCTCAGCGGAAGGGTTTTCATTCAGTTTGCGACCGTGTTAGTAAAGAGCCTCCTTTTGGTCTATTTAAATCTCAGTAGTTGCTTGATTATTGTAGTAAAAATGTACTGTGAATTTCCGGAGTCACAAACAGTAGTGACTGACAACCTTATGTAAAGCATGCCACTTTTAATATTATGATATCCTCTTTGACCAGCCACTGCAGCTGTTGGGAGGCCCTGGGTGATGTGGTTTTTTTCAAAATGTCGAGACGAACTGGCCAGGATTTTGCACATATGCAAATTGTCATGGTAGCTTTTGTTGGCATTTAAATTAACATGGCTTGACCAGTCGGCACAAGAATTCACCGAAGACCCACTGACAAACGCCAAATGTCGGTTTGACAAAGTCCTCAAACACCTGTTATTTTGATTATATATAATCTTATTTCCTGCTTTTGATAATCCATCACATCACTCCGAGTACAATGCTGAAGTTCATGAAGATTATAACAAGAGTATCAAAGGGTATTGTTTGGCAGATAGTTTACAAAAATGCACAATATATTGTCATTAACATGGCAAAGGGAGCAGGTAGACAAAAGATCAAGAAATAGCTTTTTACACATAGTTGGGTATACGGTCAAAATAGACAAACAAATGCACTGTGTTACATTAAATGTCATGTAACCTGTATTATACAGTGCAAACGTGCTCGTGAGAAAGTGAACGGCACTGGTGACACGTGAAGCAGTATATACAGCGGGAAGAAGGGTGCAAAAGAAACAAGTGATATATACAGTGTACTCTTAGAGATGCCCAGACATTTGGTACACTAGGAACAGATTAATTCTTCTGGGCAATCACGAGGGAGGCGCTGTAAATTATGCTGTGGGAGTAGACAGCATTTCGACCTTTGTACAGTATTAGGCCATCATCAGGACCAGGTTCCAAATTTAGGTTACAGTGCTGTGGAGTCTGAGCATACTCCTTCACGTGTCACCAGCGGCGTTCTCTTTCTCACAAGCACTTGTGCATAATATAATACAGGTTAAATGATATTTTATGTAACACAGTGCATTTACGTTTGTCTATTTTGACCGTATACCCAAATATATATGAAAAGCAATTCCCTAATCTTCTGTCTCCCTGTTCCCCTTCCCCTGTTAATGGCAATTTAGATGGATCATAGATGGACAACATTTTTGGCTAACGTGCGCTCCCTTCCTAAGCATGAGACTCACATCTGGGACCTTTTGACTTTCCTGAAACTAGACCTTGGGTTTCTCACAGAAACATGGATTACAACTACCTCCGCCCCAGCCATAGCTATAGCCCTGCCGGATGGATATAGGATCCTGAAACTAGATAGACCCAAGAAAAGGGGGGGTGGGATAGCCATCGTATATAAGGACCCCATCAAGGCAACCATACTAGACCAACACATGAACACAGATCTAGAAGTTATCGTACTTAGGCTAGATGTACATCCTCAACTTAGCTGGAAAAGGCGCAGTTGTATATCGTCCCCCCGGTCCTACTGCCACGTCGCTTAATACTCTCTCTGAGCTTATTGCACCCCATGTCATGTCCTCTAATAAATTTATCCTATTGAGAGATTTCAACATCCACAGTGAAATAGCCTGGATCCAGAGACCATGCACTTCGTCGGAGAAATATCCCCCCTTGGTTTGATCAAGAAAAATAATGGGCCTTCACATAATGCAGGGCATACCCTTGACCAAATACTATCAAACTCCTCCGACCTAATATATAAACAAACTCTACCATTATTTTGGTCGGACCATCATATGATTACTTTCGACCTAGTAGGGCCCAGAGCGAACGTACCAAATAAAAAACCTGGAGTACGCAGCTATACGCAATGGCAGAAACTTTTGCCAGTGTCCTTTGCAGAAGCATTCCATGCCTTCTCACAACCCGCTGATAGAACAGTTGAGGAGCACCTTAAACTCCTTCATGAGGCCACCATCTCTACCCTAGACGCCACCATACCTACAAAAAAGGCTGCCACTTTGGCACGCCGGCCGCAAGCCGCCTGGTTTACACAAGAATTGAAGGCAGAAAAAAGCACTTGTAAAGCATCGGAACGGACCTGGCGCCGATCTAAAGCAATTTCAGACAGGGACAGCTTCACAGAGAGGTGGAGGATATATCACAAGAATCTTAGAAACACTCAGAAGTAATATATCGCTTCTCAATTGGAGCAAGCTGACAACACTTCTAAAACACTTTTTCAGATCCTCAATTCCTTAGTTAACCCTATAGCCTGCAATCCTGAAGACGAGCCGTCGCAACTACTTTGTGAGAACATCGCCAGCTTCCTAACGCAAAAGATTGAAGATATTTATACCAAATTTTCCCCTTGTGGTCCCCGAGAGCCAGATATAGTTACCCATCTACCGAGTTCCCTGGCGCATGCCCAGTTGTCCCTAAAATTGTTTCCCCTCCTTACTTCAGGAGAAACCGAAACCCTTCTTAAATCTGCCAAGTCAGGGTCCCCCAAAGACCTTATTCCAGCAAAAATTGCTAAAACTCTTGCGTCTGAATTGGCCGGACCCCTGGGGGTAGTTTTTAACAGCTCAATTAGTGAGGGCAAACTTCCACAGCAATGGAAAGATGCGCAAGTTATGCCTATTAGGAAGAACCCAAAATTACCACCGGACGTGATCACAAACTACCGTCCTATCTCCCTGCTCCCGCTCTATAGTAAACTGTTGGAGAAACATATTAACAAGCATCTCTCCTCCTTCGTGGAGATCTCCAACTGCCTGGACCATTCCCAGTCAGGATTTCGACCTAGGTACAGTACGGAAACTGCCCTGGTCAAGGTTTTAGATGATCTTAGATTGAAAGCGGACGGGGGTCAAGCAGTTATTTTTGTACCGCTCAACCTATTCGCCGCCTTTGATACCATCTCGCATCAGATTCTTTTGGACAGACTGTGCAATATAGGCATTCAGGACACAGCCTTGGAATGGCTGACTGACTTTCTCAGGGATCGGACCTAAACAGTCAACTTGGGCCCCTTCAAAGCAAAAACCACCCTGGTCACGAAGGGAGTCCCTCAGGGATTTTGTCTTAACCCCACCCTTTTTAATGCTTAGGAAGATCGGGTTTATCCCGGTCTCCTACGCAGATGACACACAGCTGCTTCTTGCCTACAATACCAATGCCCCCAACATTCATGAAATATTCTTTGAAGGAATGCTCAAAATTAAGGCATGGATGAACCTAAATTATCTCCAGCTTAATACAAGCAAAACTGAAATCATGCTGTTTACGGAGGCAGTCACCAGCTGGTCCCAGAGCTGGTGGCCGGAAGAACTAGGTGCGGCTTCAACCGCTAAACCAGTTGTAAAAAACCTAGGGGTTCTTGTTGACAATAAGTTAAACATGGAGGAACACATAGCATCCACGAAACTGTCCTGCTTCCATGCCTTCAGCCTCTTACAAAAAGTCTTTCACTTACTCCCCCTCAATACCCGTAAGACCCTGGTACACGCACTGGTACTAAGTCGGCTGGACTTCAGTAACGCGCTTCTTATCTCAGCGAAAGACTCCGCCTTACAGGCCTTGCAGGTGATACAGAATACAGCAGCCCGATTGATCACCAATGCCCCCTGCCGCACTCCCTCCCTTCCCCTTCTCCACAAACTGCACTGGCTCCCGGTTCGCAAAAGAATTCACTTTAAAATCTGCTGCTTAGTCTTCAAAGGTCTCCACCAGCTTGGTCCATCATACTTATCAAATAAATTGACAGTATACACGCCCTCGCGCAAGTTTCGTTCGGAAGGCAAAGGCCTACTAGTTAACCCCCGCTTCAAGAAAACCAAATGGGGAGGTAAATACTTCTCCCACCTTGCGCCCAAATTGTGGAACCAACTCCCGGAGACGCTGCGATTAACTCACAATTACCTCAGTTTCAGGAAGAAGTTGAAGACCTTGCTGTTCTGAGCTAGTCGACTTTACCTATATAGTCTTTAGTGCGGAGATACCCCATGTGGGGCGATTCATGCGCTTTATAAATGAGCCAAATACATAAACAAATAAATTTAATGTGTCTTTTTGTAAACTATCTACTAAACAATACCATTTGAGACACTGTTATATGCTATACAATACTTACCCTGGTCTCTACCGGGTTTACGGGTAACATCCTGTAGTTTACTACATGAAGTTCATACAGATGTCATGGCTTATTATTAGGTTCTATGGTATTTATTTTTTTCACATTTTCATCTGTACTTATCCATATTTATTTTTTAATCATTTTATCTGTATTTATCCGCATTTATTTTTGTGGCACGCAAAAGAAGACGCTGCAGCTAGTATTTTTTCACATTTATTTAAATAAACAATTCACTCTTTTTGCTGTTTTTTGTAGTGTGACTTTGCACCAACGGTACTGAAGTGCTTAACATGAGCAACAGTTTGATTACACAAGGATATTTTGATTTTTTCAGACTCTAGGAAATTAAGGGATTTGGCCAGAATCATAGGATGGTGAGCCAAAACCGAGACTTGAGCCTATATGTTCACATCCATGGTGGTTAATTTAGCCCAGTGCTATGGGTAGTGAAGGTGACCTCCCAATCCTTTTGCCATTGCAGGGTTACATCCACTCTTAGCCCCCACATAAGTCACTCAATTCCTGCTGTGAGGCTAAGAAAATAAAGCTGAGTGATAATCCAGGAAAGTAAACAGGGCTCTTAGATTCCTGATTTCTTCCTGTTTCCCCACAGCAGTGATGACCAGGCAAGTCGGGTGGTTCACTATCTGTACTCCTCACTAACGCTAATTGACCACAGCGTTCAAGTCCCTCCAAATCTACTACTCCCATTTCCTCCACCCAACACCTTTTTGGTTGATGTATACACCCATTGCCATATAATTAATAAAATAAATGTAAAGACAGAGCCCACAGGTTGACACTTTAGGCCACCAAGATTAATGCACTTGTAAGGGGCTCCAGCTTTCTCAATATAATTAGAGATCGGGCTACAGAAATGTGTACCATCAACCTTTAGAAATCTATGCAGCTTTTACATGCGGAGAGCTACTCAACATGTCACCCTCGTGTGCTTGTTCCCCCCTCACCCCTTCAGTATTCTTGTAGTTACACCTGTGTACTAAAACGCTACAGTTAGCAGCAAGTTAGACTACCTGCAAGGTCTGCAAAGTACAGGGACTTAAGATTGTCCATTTATTTGAAAAGAAACAACTACGGCCTGGGCGCGCATTAACAGGTGATCATTGCATCGTTGGAATCCCGGCGGTATGCCAATCAGCCTGAAATGCATGCTTGCCTTTGCCACCCTATAATTCACCTCGGTGTTGTGTTTGGCTCTAGGCTGTAGCCGAGAACCAGGCGCTGCTGTACATCAGATGTGCAGATGTTCACACGCACTTTAAGATGCGTAATTCGAAGACAAAGAGAACATCCCTGTCCTGCTGCTTCCGGACATGCAGTTACTACAAGATGATGGTGAGACCACTAATGACCAAAATCATGGTGTTGACAGGATGTCTGGGGGCGTGTCAATAGCGTGTGATGTATTGTTAAAGGCAGATAAGCGGTCTCGGCCTGCTGCTGTCTGGGAGGTACAGAGGCTCGCTCATTAACTGATCAGTCTCCCTTGGCAGCAGAGTGCTTGGCCCAGACTCGGAAGGGCGGGTGATTTAGAGGGGAGAATAATCTGCAGGACATCGCAGTAGCGGTTTCAAATTTCTTTCCTTGGCCCCTGTGTGCCTCATACACTAATTTTACAGAGGAGCACATAGACACCATAAAGCCAGTTGATCAGTATTGTTCCGTTTCTATTTATGAATACAGACAAAGGAAAAAAAGTTTTCCGTCTGTATTTATATTTATATGTATAAATCCGTTTAAACGGAAAACCGGGAGCCCTACTTATTTTCGATTAAGTGCTTACAATACCTTTCACTAAGAGGGTGGGGCAGCACAACAATGAACAGGATTATATCCGCTTCAAGACCTCAACAGGTAGTGGTTCCTTTAAACTATCAAATGATTTCCAATGACATTGTGGTATCGCATTATGAAATCCTTTGACCTTCTGATGGGAGTTTTAGTGATTGACCTAGTAAGAAAAGCAGGCCATTCTGCATGCCCGATCTGTGGTCTACCCACCTACAAAATGATGTAAGGCCAGACGTTCATAGATAGTAAGGTCGTTAATTCCAAGCAGGCAGAGCATTTTAACTGGTTGAAGAATGGTGCGGCCTCCAACCCCACGCCACCAACAAGGCAGCAAACCTTACAACCCACACAACCAATCTCGCACGTGGGAGAAGCAATGTCGAAAATGTACAAGAAATGTATACAGTAAGTAGAAGAAATGTTATTCACCAGGGGTGACGAAGGCATCTGGAGGCCAGCTGCCTTTATCGTCATCTGGAATACAAGAGATTAGCTCTGTAAAACACCATTATATTAACAGGTATCGCATTTTGTACAGGATCTTTTGTACAAAGAAAGCTAACTAAATACACACTACATAAAACGTTTATATACACCAGAACAATGTTGTTAATATACACCAGAACAATTTTGTTAATCACATTTTAATTGCATTAAAAAAAAGTTTTAACTGCCAACCAGAAGTTCTTTTTGACTGCATACACTCCTTTGGATATATATCTAACGTTATTTACGCCATGAACACGCTACAAAAATAAATATGCAAGCAGTAGGTCTAGAGAATAAAAGGTGACAAAAACAGTAACCAGTGATCCCAGCACAGCCTTAAAACCAGCATTTCAAGTCCTGAACTGAACCTGTCCAGGGTCTGTGCTACGATGAGGCTCAAGAAAGCCTTTTCTGAGTTCCTATTTACTGCATTTCCATGCCTCACGAATCTTCAATCTCAGATTCGCTATTTTTCGTAACATCTCCTACAGTGTCGCAAGGTATAGTAGGTAAGCATGAACCTAGCCAGCACATGCGTTAGGTCTGCTTTAAGATCCGAGGGCCTGTGAGAGTGAGGCATGATTATAAGTCTTAAGTGCCCTACCAGAAAGCAATGCCACTGCCATCTTTAATCCTAGGTGGGCCATGAGCCAAGAAGGCCTACAATAGTTTGTCATGCAATAAAAATCTTGCACACAACTATGTAATTCAGCAAATTCCAAAGACCTTCTAATGAGATCATGAAACCTTTGGCGTGTCCTCAAACTCCACAACTAAACATTTTATTCCTAAAAACATGAGGCTTAAATAACCATGAAATAGCCTTTAGCCTGCCATCCTTCGTTTCAGCATCTGGTGAATCGACAACAGGAATTTTTAATTGGTCAAAACACTACTAGTAAATTATGCAGTAGGAGTGCCTGAAATAAGTTAGGGACGTGAAGGATAGGCCGTGCAGGGCTGGCAGCAATCCATAGGAGTCACCTAACCTGCCATTTCCTGTGAATAGGATGGGGGTCACTCGGGTAACTGGTCTCAATTACCCGACCACCATGGTAGACTATTGGTACAGGCATCGGTGCGGCCACGGCTAAGCTGCTGTCCTTGCAGCAGTGAGACTGTCCTGCAATGCAATGCAATGCAATGAACACCAAACAAAAGGATGCCCTGAATCCACTGTGAAAACACCCCAGTGAATAATGGGTTTAAGAATTCAAAAGACTACTGCTCCCCACTATTTTGCAAGCAGTTGGGTGGCAGAGTTTGTAAACAAACTGGAGTTGCTCACATGAATTGACTAAACTATAAGATATAACTAGGTCCAGCTTTGCAGACTAGAGTAACCATTTCCTGAAGAAAACAATGAGAAGGCAAAAATGAAAGCCACAAAAATAAAAACTCCGGCTGCATAGCAGCAAGCGGACAGGAAGAAGAAAAAAAAATCACTTACTATCAACAGCGTGAATGTGGTTTCACAGCAAAAGTCCCGAAATGAAGCACCATGATAGTATGTAAGCCTCTTCGGGTAGACTTTTGCTTTTTGTGGGTGAACTGAAACTGAGCAGTAGCATAATAAAGATAACTTACCACCTGCAGGCGGCGTGGCGCCGGCTGGGAACGGGCCTCCTGCCTTGAAATCTAAGGAGTAGGAAAGGTAAAGCACAAAGAGTGAGTGAAACAAAAGAAACATAAGCAATGACAGTCAGAGAATGGATCGTGGTAGTGGGGAATAGCAGGATGGAGACCGTCAACACCTGCTGAAGATTCTGAGACCATACTGCTTTACTTTCAGAATATCCACCAGGCCTGAGTACCACAAGGCCACCAGTCTGCAATCATTCCAACAATTTAGCAGGCGGCCACTAGCAGTGATGGTTTGTCCCCATCATTCTTAGATGGTTTGCCACTCCCTGAATGTTCTCCTTGAGGGCACTGGTAATATCCAAATATTACTTGAGAATTTGACCCATTATCATAAGGTGTGTTTATGTTTGATAATATTTTAAAGGATGTGTCTGCCACAACTTGGCTGCTAGCTCTACAATGTACCACATGACTCTATAAACATTTAAAGCTCTTGAATGGTATGTTGTCCTCGCTGTCTTACAGAAAAAAGGGAAAGTCTGGATGAGGGGGTGCAGAGTCATCCAAAGGGGCTACAGTTGGGAGACATGGGTTGCCACTTAAAAAGAATCTACTGCCTCCAAACATGGGCAATAAATGCCTGCCTTATGTCCTGCTAACTATTCCTATCTTTAATGCTTGAAATATGTTTGCTGCTCTTCATTTACTTTCTGGCTGCGCACAGCAGCAAGAAGTTCTTCAAGTGACACAGAATGCTGCGTTCGATTAATGTTGATTAACATGGGGTGATTTCATAAAGTTGCGTTCATGGATATAGTCCACCCCACAACTATACTCCGAAGATTATACCTTTATGTTCTTAGCTATCTCTGATGGAAACTATTTAATGATGAATTGACTGCAAGGCATGGACAGCTGCTTCAAAGTTCGACCACCCAACCTTACTCTAAGAGTAAAGCACATGGTAAAGTTTATAAATAAGGCTTTCAGTTTACCGTTTTACAGATTTTAACAAATAAATACAGAAAACCATCTATTTCCTGTCTGTACTTATTTTTAAAAGCAGAAAACTACAGAAAATAGTGCTTCTTGAGAGTGACTCTTCTTGTCCTTCATGAATTCCAGGGCAACTGCTGAGCAGATAGACACCATAGGGATTTAAAAACATGATGAGGTTACATTAAATACAGGCATATGTTAACATATATTTGTATACAATGGTAATACTTACTTCTCTGTGTATTGTAATATTTGGCTTAATTTGCTAAAAATCAACAGCAATCAAAGTAGGAGTGCACGTTTATCATTTAAATAAATGTGGAAATATACCATTTTATGACCCCATTTATTTTCAAACAATAAAATAAATAGGGCTAAATACCAATAAAATGGCCCAAAAATAAATTTGGATAAATACAAACAGAAATGTTTTAAAACAACACATTAAACCGGGAAGCCTGTTTATAAATACGCTGCTCATCATGATGCCAGCCCGCCTCTGCTTACTACAATAGCTTTCTGACATCAGGTTACTTTCAAATCTCTCTGCCTTTCCCACAATCAACTGGATGAAAAGGGCACAACATCCTCAACAAACAGCTCTAATGGGTGGCCAAACTTCAGCAGTTAGAAAGGAGGTAGATACTTTGCTGCAGTAGGGGCCCAACTATGGAACTCACTCACTATGACTGTGCACATCGAAGATAACCATCAGTGGGCCAGGAAAGATCAGTGCCAAACTCATCTTGACTTTGTTCTCTTTTGGTACCCCTCCTACTAGTCATCTCAAACATATGAGGAAAAGGTCTTCTGAAAAGGCTAAACGTACCTGCCCACCTCTTGCTGAAACTTGGGTTTGAAGACAGGAGAAAGTTTCTCACTCACTGAACTAGGTACCGCAAAACAAGTGGTATCTAAATCCATTTGCAGGACTTGCTATGATTTTTTGCCCTCACAGCTGTTTTTAGGTCGAGGGACCGTCGCACTGCGAAGCAGTGGGCGGAGTCCCGAAGATTTCATGTTTTGGAGTTAGAGGGCTTGGAACCCGCCCCTCTTCTCCATTGGCTGGCTTCCTAAACTGAGGCCAGCCATGGGAGGAGAAGGGAGTCACTTGTTTCAAGTCCTGTCTTTTTCGGATTGAGGGGTGTGTTTTTTTGTTTCTTTCTATTTACTTCCTCTCCTCTTCCCATTGGCTGGAATTTTATCTTCCAGCCAATGGGAAGAGGAGAGAACGTAAACACACCCCTCAATCCGAAAAATTACCCTGCTTTCGAGGCATTTCTACTTTGCCTCGGAGAAAGATGGTGGTGCTTCAGCCCCTTCCCGTGCCTGCCCCCAATATCAGAGGCCCGTGCCTGAAATCCCGAGCCCCTTTTCCCGGTCATGACGTATGCATGGCGATGCACGTTGAGCGCGAGGCAGCCGGGGTGTTTTGCGGAGCTGCTGCTCTTCTGAAATCCCAGCCAAAGGCCCACTGATCTCTGCGTGGTTTCAGATATGTTCGAGCTGGACACTGAGTAGGTAAGAGCTTGGGTGCAGCTATGTGACCTCGGCGGTGTGAAAGGTTGACCGGGAGAGGGAGTCAGGGGCCCGGACATCTCACGGAAGATGGCAGCCGAAGCGATAAAATGGCGACCAGAGTGCTCGGTAGAAAAACTTAAGGTGTGGTTGGTCAGGTGAGGCTGAAGGATTTGATTGACTCTGGGAGACCGAAGCACTTACTCCGATTTTGCTGCTTTATGGAGGTGCCAAAGGCTCGTTGAAGGCGCGTCTGTGAGGGTGGCGGTTGGGTGGGGCGCCTTGTCGCTCGTCCGCCTCTGTGACGTATCAATGGCCCGTGGGACTTCATGGAGACCGGGCACTGGCGGCTGAAATCGCTTAGTATTTAAGGAAATAGAAGTCAACAGTTGCCATTTCATTTTATTTTGGTTGCTAAATGGAAACCTAAAAAGAAAAAGTGTGCATTATGCACGCCCAATGATGGCCAATCTTTGGGGGTCCTACAGCAGCTGCACGCCCCATGCAGTTGTTGCACTATTGGCATCCGAACTAGTGCCTGCAAGGGTACGATGGGCACTTATGGAAGCACGCAGATTTCCCGGTTCTGTCTCTTATGTAGTAATAACATAAATGCTTCAGGTGCAGAGTCCCGCGATTCTGTGCCCCGGTGCCACTGTACCTACTGAACTCATAGCAGACATTCCCCTGATTGGCGTCTAGTAAGTTGCATCTGACGCCGTGGCCAAGGGCCACTGTAACGCCCCGTGAGAAGGAAGGCTCATGGGGTGGCGTGTGAGCGAGGGCGGCTCGGCGGCCCCTGGCGGGCAGGTCTAGGCTTGCACCGGTGCCCTCTGTGTCCCGAACCCCTTCGTAAGACCAAATAAGACCCCAACTCGCCTCGCGTTGGGCTCCGCAGACAGCCTTGGAGTTGGACGCACCTTTAGGGCAACAGCCAGCACAGGTGGGGAGGGTGACAGGTGCCCAAAGCCAGCCTTCACTTCCAAGGCTTGGGTGTCGCCACACAGCTTGACTTAACATTCGCCCACTGCCCTCAAGTGTTGCGCACGCGAACAATCCCCGCAGGACAGCACTGCTCAGAAAACGATACGGCTTAGACCCGCCAGTACTGTCAAACCACACGCTGCTCTGTTTGGGCAGTAAAAGCAGAGCACTGCTGTGCCCTCTGCTGAGTACTGACTAATTCTGGAGGACATGCGCCCAGGTACAGGGGATAGAGCTTGCGGGGATACAGCTGAAAACCAAGAGGATCTAGGCACTAGCAGCCTAGGGGAATCGGTGCTGCATTGGGAACACGGACTACTGCAATGTAGGGAACATGGACTACTGCAATGTAGGGAACACTGCCCGGGGAAGTATCTGTTGCAGGGTAGGACCACCCAAGGCGAGGACACGGCTGCATCCCGAGGGGGGGGGGGGGGGGGGCTTTGCTGCACCACTGCCACTGGCAGAACAGGAGCTAGTGCTTTCGGACAAACAGCTGAGGAACACATGTATCTAGGCACTAGCATTCTAGGGTCCCTGTGCTGGATGGGAAGAGTAACTTCTGCATCCTGGAGGCCACTGGCCGGGGGTGTCACTGCTGCAGCCTAGAAATACTTGGCTAAGGATACTCACTGCTGTAACCCAGGGGCCACTGGTGGAAGAGAGGGGGGCACACCTGCAGTACAGGGGCTAGTGCTTGGGGGATACAGATGGAGCGGATACTGCAGCAGGCTAGGGGAGCAGTGCCTGGTTTAACCATTGCTGAAGTCCAGGGGGCACAGGTGGCGGCGCACCCTGCTGCACCATGGGGGCACCGGTAGGCGGAGGCTCTTTTTCAGCCCAGTGGTTACTAATGGGTTAATGGATTGGAATTCTACAGCAGTCTAGGGCCATTGGCGAGTGAGGGCACAGCTCCTGCCTAGGGCCACTGGTGAATGAGCATACAGCTGCTGCCAGGGTCACTGGTAAATGACGGTACTGCTGCTGCCTAGGGCCACTGGTGAAGGAGGGTACTGCTGCTGCCTAGGGCCGCTGGTGAGTGAGGGTAGTGCTGCAGCCCAGGGCCACTGGTGAGTGAGGACACTGCTGCAGCCCGAGGCCACTGGTAAGCCAGGACACTGCTGCGGCCTAGGGCCACTGACGAGGGAGAATCAGATGTAGCCAAAGGCCACTGTTGAGCGAGGACTGTGTTGCAGCCTAGGGCCCCTGATGAGCCAGGACACTGCTGCAGCCTCAGGTCTCTGATAGGTGAGAACTCTGCTGCAGCCTAAGGCAACTGGTAAGCTAGGACACTGCTGCTGCCTAGGGCCACTGGTGAGCGAGGACTGTTGTTGCCTAGGGCCACTGGTGAGCGAGGACTCTGTTGTTGCCTAGGGCCACTGTTGAGTGAGAACCCCTCAGCAGCCTAGGGCCACTGGTGAGCAAGCACACTGTTGCAGCCGTGGGCCATTGGTGAGTGAACACTGCTGCAGCTTAGGGCCACTGGTGAGCCAGAACACTGCTGCAGCCTAGGGCCACCGGTGAGCCAGAACACTGCTGCAGCCTAGGGCCACTGACCGGTGAGAACTCCGCTGCAGCCTAAGGCCACTGGTAAGCTAGGACTCTTTTGAAGCCTAGGGGCACTGCTGAGTGAGGACACTGCTGCACCCTATGGCCACTGGTGAGTGAGGACACTGCTGCAGCCTAGGGGCACTTCTGAGTGAGGACACTGCTGCACCCTATGGCCACTGGTGAGTGAGGACACTGCTGCACCCTATGGCCACTGGTGAGCTAGGACACTGCTGCAGCCTAGGGGCACTGCTGAGTGAGGACACTGCTGCACCCTATGGCCACTGGTGAGCTAGGACACTGCTGCAGCCTAGGGGCACTGCTGAGTGAGGACACTGCTGCACCCTATGGCCACTGGTGAGCTAGGACACTGCTGCAGCCTAGGGCCACTGGTGAGTGAGGACACTGCTGCACCCTATGGCCACTGGTGAGCTAGGACACTGCTGCAGCCTAGGGGCACTGCTGAGTGAGGACACTGCTGCACCCTATGGCCACTGGTGAGTGAGGACACTGCTGCAGCCTAGGGGCACTTCTGAGTGAGGACACTGCTGCACCCTATGGCCACTGGTGAGCTAGGACACTGCTGCACCCTATGGCCACTGGTGAGTGAGGACACTGCTGCAGCCTAGGGGCACTTCTGAGTGAGGACACTGCTGCACCCTATGGCCACTGGTGAGTGAGGACACTGCTGCACCCTATGGCCACTGGTGAGCTAGGACACTGCTGCAGCCTAGGGGCACTGCTGAGTGAGGACACTGCTGCACCCTATGGCCACTGGTGAGCTAGGACACTGCTGCAGCCTAGGGCCACTGGTGAGCTAGGACACTGCTGCAGCCTAGGGCCACTGGTGAGTGAGGACACTGCTGCACCCTATGGCCACTGGTGAGCTAGGACACTGCTGCAGCCTAGGGGCACTGCTGAGTGAGGACACTGCTGCACCCTATGGCCACTGCTGAGTGAGGACACTGCTGCAGCCTAGGGCTACTGCTGAGTGAGGACACTGCTGCTATTGGCATTGTAAATGACAATGCCATTTATTTAACGATTAAGCTATTGGCAATGTTTATGACAATGCCATTTATTTCATTAAAAAAAAAAGTCATGAGCAATGCCAATAGCTCTACAATAATGCCGAGACCATTGCATTGTAAATGCTTGTTTCTCTAGCCCATTCAGGACGGTACTGATGGATACTTTTGGGTCATTATGGAGGGTGGGCCGGTCAGATTTAACAGGAGAGGAATTTCTCTGCGCGATCAGGTCATAAATCCCTTCTCAGGTCCAACCTTTGTTGAAGAACATCACCTAGACTACAGGTCATCAAGACATGGTTCATTAATAAATTTGGAATCTGGCTCATTTGTTGTCCCCCTTACACGATCAACACCAAGCGTTCAATTCTAGGCCGAATCCGTGTAGGACTGAAAAAATGCAAGCTTCATTCACGGATTCTAGACTCAGTATCTGTGAGAACGCCCAAGGATGAAACAGCTGCACTTCAGACCCAGACTTTTGCAAACACACTTTGTAACATGAACCAAGGAATCAACACTCCCCTAAAATCAGATCATTTACAAGCACTATGCTTGGTCCACGTGAGATTAATCCTGGACAGCACATTATCTTGGAGAGAGGGAAATCGTTATTGGTCTAGAATGACGGCTGCTCGTTTCCGCCTTCTCATGGGGTGGGAGGCTTATTATAAAGGGTATTCATCTTTCTTCCTGGTCCCTAGGGAGGCAGTTCACAGTAGATACGAAAGATCTTGT
This sequence comes from Lissotriton vulgaris, assembly GCF_964263255.1. Taxonomy (NCBI): domain Eukaryota; kingdom Metazoa; phylum Chordata; class Amphibia; order Caudata; family Salamandridae; genus Lissotriton; species Lissotriton vulgaris. The sequence goes on along the minus strand of NW_028250769.1, from coordinate 49,566 downwards.
GGTGCAGTAATACCCTTTCTTCCTGAAAAGTCTGGTTGCTCCTAACTATTAACTTCACTTATGCACATTTTATTCAATGAATGGGCTCTTCTTATTAGTGCACGAAGGGAACTATAATCGAAATTTGCTTTAAATAAAACGGGGAGGTCCGGTCCCGTACACCCATATGTGCAAAGAGCGAGTGGTAAAAGAATGCTGTGATATATTAGGGGCGTGCTTACTTTTCATAGCCTTTAAAAAACATTCACCCTTCCTTATTTAGGACTTGGGCTTACCTAGGATAGTTTGAACCAGAACATCGGGCATCAACAGATACCACTGGGGAATTGCCCTGGACATGGGTATGCTCATCATATACCAGAAGACACCCCTGATAAGCCAGCTTGACAGCGGCAACCCCCAAAATCTTTTAACAGAGATTGACAGGAAGTTGGAGCTGGGCGGGCTCCTGGAAAGGAGGAAAGTGCTTGCAGCCTTTCTGAAAATTGCTGCCTGGGTCATCTCCACTTCTGGAAAGCCCAGATAGTCCTGAGATGAGCTCAAGAAGCTCTGAAGAGACCCTCAAGACATATCTGAATGGTACTTCATGACTAGCTGTTTGATTCTGCTCCCAGCGTACTTATCCAGCATTAGGTTTGCACTGTATGGTATTCAGGAAATAGAAGCTGCAGTATTAGGTCCTAGGGCATGTGACATGCCTCTTGCCTCTACAACACCTTTGTCTAAATTAGGCCATGGCACCTCAAAGTAGGTTTAGGAATTACAAGGAGGCACCTAATGTTTGCTTAAAAAAATTTCAGCAACACTGGGGCACTTTTGCAAATCAGTAACTACTTCAGAGCTGTGAAGGCACTACAGGGCTTAACGTGGAAGAGCAGACTGCAGTCACACGCCGCAGCTCCTAGATCCGAAGCCGACCCCACAATTTACTAGGTGAAAATTTTTTAGATAACAAAATGTTGGAGCCACTTCAACCACATTTTAAGTTTTTAACCACCAGCATGGCACTTCGAACAACTTGAAAGGAACAAAACAATCTTCAGCAACAAAGACCTTTCGAGAATTATTTCAGAAACAGTATGCAGACGTTGCAAGTATAGCTTTGTTCACTGCAGCATAACGTTCACCAGCAATGTCCAATGGTCACAGAGCCCACAGTCCAAGTATTGAAAAGGAAATGTTTGTAAAGTATAAAAAAAAAGGCAAACTGTGATAGAAGTCACTGTGTATCCGTCAGATGAAGACTTGGGCCAGCAAGGTGCATGAACTTGGCCAATAGGTTTTGGTGTGGGACATCTTAATAATACGAAAGCTAAGTTGGCAACTAATCCCTTGTCACTGAAGGCAATTTAATGGAGCCAAGAGTTTTTAAGCTAATTGTAATCGATATGCTGGGGAGGGGCCAGCTTTCCACAGAGAACACAACATCTCCACGCCTTTCAACATGGTTGAGTACTTTTAAGCCAATGTGCCCATCGCCTGGTGAACCCTCTTGAAAAAACATCACTATTTGAAACAAGGAAGTGAGTGAGAGCGCTTTTATGTCAGTGGTCCCTGTATACAATGCAAGTCACTCACACTGTAGCACAATGTTAGATGAAAAAAGGGCCAGTGAGACAGGATCAATGTGCAATAAAAACACAGACACAGGGAAGGGGCTAAGACATAACAATTTAAAGGAGCACAGTGCTAATTCTACTATTCTATTCCAGCTACAACAGGCTACTTTCAGTCTGTGAACATTCAATATATCCAGCCCACAGAAAACATGAAGGGGTTTCTCCAAGGAGGAATACCTAAAACCCAGTATATGGACATAATTAACAAATCAGATTATAGACAACAATTCATCTATCCAAAAATGAGGAAATAGAAAAAAGTTTAACAGAAAAAAGGGTTCTAGAATCTGTTTTGATGTATAGAAGAGGGGTTTTGAAATTAATGGCTTGGACACAATAGGAGATTATGGCATCATCCGATGCGAATACGTAAATGTAAAAGGAAATAAAAAAATGAACTCAACAGTGTAGAAATAATTCACAAGAGGGAGTGCAAACAAATTAAAAGGAGGCACTGAAATTAAAATCGAAATATTGGCAGATGTTATGAATTAAAAAGGTATTGGTGACATACATTTATCAATTACCCAGATATGGAATAGTTGATGAGGAATAAAATCATTGGCAGAAGGGAGAGAATGTGTAAATACACAGGTTAATAAATTTGGACAGAAATCTGCCTAAGATGGAAAAATATTGAAATAGCCAAGAAAAACTGAGAAGACACAGGAGAATCCAAGGCAAAAGAAAGTACAGAAAAATAGGTAACATTCTGGGCAAGGGCTGCCTAATCGCAGGAAGCCTTTGTAATTAAAAGAAACCCCTGAGTACACACATTCAGTTTTTGCAGGTAAGTGTTCAGGACAATCTGCACACTAGCCACTTACTTTCATCTCTTGCTTTCATCCGGGCAATGAAGGAATAACTTTTATTCCTGCGGTAGTTCTCATAGGGGTCATCGAGGGACACTCCAACGCCTTTATACTGATCCCATTTGTCGCGTATATCCCCGCCTTTGATTGGGTCCTGGATTCCTTGTTCTTTAGCGCCTAGCCCACCAGCGCCACTCCAGCCTACAGTGTCGACACGGAAAAGTGGGTTTGTATTTAGTTGAGTAGATGAAGCCTGCCTTTCCACAAAAAGTCTATGAGTTGGATGGGTGGCACAGTGGTCTATGTTCTTGGTGAACCACAGATCAAATTTAGATGGCCACAACTGCGACCAAACTTGTGAGAAAGGCTGTACACAGCATGCAGCAAATGTCTGTCAGTGTCAAAACGATCACATTCAAGCTAAATATGGCCCTTACTCTGCTCCATCAAAAATCTGTATCCCTTGTTCAGAAACCTTACCTGCAGCTTTCCAGCCCTTGCAAACCCCACCGCTGAACAAGAACCGCCCTCTTTTCAATAGTACTTGTATAGCACTGCTTATCACCCATGGGGATATCCAGGCGCTGCACTACAGGTATCAGTATTTCCTGAGGATTAGTGGAGCCTGGCCTCCTGCTCATCTATTACAAAGGTTTGAGAACTGCTAACCACTCACTACTGGTCTTGCACTAGACTTTAGTGGTCGATTCCCATGTACAGAGTGCCCAGAGGCCCGATGTACAAGTCACTTTTAAGGACAATGAACTACGGGTTTGGCCCAACAGGAGACCATGGCTCCGACATTTGAAAATCTTGAAGAAGTCACTGTCACTAGCCCAAAGATGCCTGGGCCAATTTCTTAAGGGTAATTACAGCCACAAGAAGATGGTATCTATGCCTAAGTTGTAAATATGATTCACATATATAAGTATTACCATTTGTTTACTTGCAAACTTTCACTTAATGAATAGGAGCGACCAGTTCAGCTCACAGCTCACCTGTTATATGAGCAGATGCTCTTAATCCAAAGTACTATCCATCAGAACTTTTAGTACCCAGTCTCAACCCCACGAACAGACACACGGGAGGTCATTGCAGTAGGATGCAAGGTGCATGCATTACAGTGTGTGGTACAAATGAAAGGCCCGTGACGCAAGGAGTGATATTATTACCATCAAAAGGAGCAGCACTGGTCTTTTGGTGGTAAGGAGTTGCCCCATGGTGCAGGTGTCCTCAACAGACATGCAAAGCTTTGCACACAATCACCAATGACACTTCACACAGTAGCAGAGGCGGAGCGCGCACACACACAGGCTACCCTTTTGTACACTGCATCTAGTCAATAAAGCATTGTGAGATTCAGAGCTAGCGGTCTAGTCAAGCACTCACCCATTTCTAATCACCTACATACAGCATGTTGAACACAAGCGCGTTTTCCATCAAGAGAATTGTAGTGATAACAACCATGATAATTAAACAGTGTAAAGTTGTTACTTCAAATGCAAAAGAGAAAAGTATGCACTGTGTTAAAGGCCAATGAAAATCGAAACTTACAGGTTCTTTCGGTAGGGGCTACCTTCTGCGGTGAGGCAGGGTTGCAACCACACACAAAGCCTTGCATAGAACTGGGCCAGAGCATCTCAAAAGTAAATTCAGGTGGTACTCCCCAAAAAGACTGCTATGATCCGCTGCCTCATGCTCAGTGATCATTCTTACAATAAAGCAAGCTTCAAGGGACAGCCACAGTTTTGTCTATTCCACCTGTAAACTCTGGAACTAACTGCCCATGCATCTCAAGAGTCAGGCTAACTTCCTCCGCTTTCGTAAACACTTAAAGCCTTGGCTGTTCTCACTATCCCTATATCTCTTATTGTCCAGTTTATGATATTCGGTTGGGAGTAGGATAATGTTAGCGCCAAGAAACCATTGGGCATTTGCAGGTGTTAAAAATGTCAAGTCAATTCAAGGCAGGTGCCGCTGCCAGTGAACTGAGAGGCCACCCGCTCGCAGTCGTCTCTGGGACTAAGGTGAGGCTGTAGAAGCCCCCGGGGGACTTGGCAAAAGACAGCATGTCGGAAGGCAAGTTTCTACTGCTGACACATCGACTTTTAACATCCAACTGTGAGTACATATTTGAAATAGCCTTTAGGTCCCGATGCCGTCTTTTGGTTTGAAGGATGAGCCCCCATTGAAGAAAGTATCACAAACAGCTGGGACACAATTTGAAGGGATTACACATTTGTAATAAAGCCACAATGAAGACAAGCTGCACGGAGCTAACTGGAAACCAAACCAAGAATGAATGTAGGGGCCGGTGCAGCGCTGGAAGCCGCAGTGGGTGGAGGAAAGCAGAATGTTTCTTACCCATTTTCACCAACATCTGATGCCCTTTATTTTCTTCTCCAAGTCTATGGTCTGGTATTAGGGGGGCAGAACCTGACCCTAAACCAGGAGCAGACCTAAGATTAAAATGAAAAGGCCTCATCACAACTCCAATCATAAAACAAGACTTTGGGGTGCATTGCTATCGCCCAAACCATTCGTCCAAGCACTTAAAAAACATTCCAAAAGAATGGCAGAAGAACGCATTAATAAGGATTGGAGACCATGTTTTAATAACAGAATTCCCATAGTTAACAACAGAAATCACAAGAAAAGCTCATAAAAAAAAATCAGAGTTGATGCAAACATGGCCTGAAACTGTCCACAAACTTCGTTAGAAGGGTCAGGGGATGGATGGGTCTCCCAATATCGGTAATCTCCCTAGAGTGTATTTACGGGGGGAAATTCAATTTAACAGTGGGGACAACTGACAAGCACTGGGGTCAATGACACTTAGGAAGATGCGAATATGTCCAACAAATCGAGGGCAGGCAGCCCTCCAAAATGGGTGCGCTGACACTCACGGTGGAGTGGCACTCCGAGACCTCGACCGACGTCGCCTTCCTGGTGACGCAGACTTTGACCTGGACCTAGACCTGGAACGGGATCGACTTCGGGATGAGCGAGACTGACTGCCGCTTCTAAAAGAAAACAAATATGATAGATTAACCTCCTGTAAACCCAAACAAGACAAGTAAAAATTTTTTGCACAACTGTATTTATTTTGTTGCACCAAAAATACTGGTAGTCAGTCACTCATTAATTGGATAAAGTAAATCACTCACACACACGCAGTACAACACACTAAGTGATATAGAAGGCAACATGCACCACAATAAAGTTCATAATCAACCCGTTGTTAGATAAGCAATCAGTTAACACAAAGATACTTGCTCTGGCTGGACAATCTCCAGTCGTTCTTCTACCAGTGAAATTCTTCAAAATGACGACAAGTTCAAGAACAAGTGAATTTACTTCCTTCACAACCATGGCCAGTCTCCAGGCCAAGAAAGGAAACAAACGCACACCGAGACCTCGGAAAGAAAATCTCCACTACATCGGATAGTGATGTGTGATCAACACGGATTCTATTCGACCATGAAATGAGTGGGTGGCGTATATGCAACTTCAGAGTAATCTTTTCCTTCCATCATAGATAAGTCATAGAATACAGAAACAGGGTGTCAGGTGAACGATCACTGGGTTTGATCCCCTCGCCCTTCCAGTTCCACATGGATATGCGCCGGCTGGCGGAGATACCTGAATAGCACCAGGTGCTCTTCCAAAGATAGGATGACTGCATCCAAAACAACACCTGCTTGGGCAAGGAAGAGGATAAGGGAGCAGAGACAAAAATCGTCAAATGTCAAGCTACGTACCCCACTGAAAGAGTCAACACTGTGGTCCTTGGGCTGCACACAGACTTACAGGGCACTCCTTCACAAGCTCATCAACTCAACTTTCGCTACATGAGAAGGAACCAAATACCCACTGACCTCACTTTCGTATAACTAAGTTTACAATGTCAATGTACCACACCGATCTTATATACCCCCAGACAGGGCAGATGAGCGCTCTTTTGAAGGCATGCTTGGAATCTTCTAATAATAGTCTACGCCTTGAGCCGCAGGACTAACCAGTCAGAATGCACTTGATACTTCAGACTCATGATCACACAAAACCATTCTTAGCAACAGCTCAGATGCTGCCTTGTGAAATCATCCTTCCAAATCTTTAGCACCCTTAAAGGCTTCTAGAGTAACTAGCACTCTGTTGCTGCCACTTTTCATGGTAAGAAACAAATATTGAAGTAAAAAGAAGGAGGGCATGTTCCCAACATACGAGGGCCCTAAACTCCAAAATTCCTGAATCAAAATAATCACAGTACACCAGGAACCTCTTACACACAGGCTAGTTCAAACCAACTATGGATGGAGGCCTCTGCTAGCACTACTAGGCCTCTTTGAGGATCCTCTTCTTAATAGTTCAGTAGAGGATGCACCCAGTCTTCCACTTTGTAAAGTAAGATATACCATAAGTGGCACAACTTGAAAGGTGCAGCCAGTCTGCAGGGTCTCTTAGCGCGATCGACATATTATTGGAAGTTTATTGCTACCCAAATCAAGGATTCTCAGTTTATCAATCTACGAACAATGACAGGCTGGGCGCACTTACTAGGAACTGAACCTGTGATCATCCCTGCAGGTGATGCACATGTTAATCCAACAAGTCACCAGACTCTGAGAGGTGACCACTGTAGGTCAGACAAACTGTGCTACAAACACACACTTATTACTGTGTGAGTGGCATTTCCCCTTTGACCGATAAATAAACCTAACGGCATGACCATGGTACGACTGAAGCACGTTATTGAGGTTGTGGGTAGTCTCAGGCCCGTAATGTGCAAAGTACACCTTGCCCACTGCGATGCAACTTCGCTTCTCCATTGCTCAGGTCTCTGTAATGTGGTATTTTTCCAATAATAAAATCTGCTCAGCCGGTCTCTTTTCATTCTGGATCACAACATAACTGTCCCCTCTCAATGGGCTTATCCATCAGAGGCATGCAGCAGCACTGGTTGCTTCATGCATCATGTGGGACGGATACCAAGTCAATCCACAGAAATACCAATATTTTAAAATAAGTTGAAACCGCAGTCTGGATACAATGGCGGGGCGTCTCTTTTACAGAGATGGGTTAAGTAGAAACAACACAATTGACAGACAGTGGACAAATATAACGCCTGGCGACCATGACTGGTTGATCATAAACACCACAGTCGCACAACGTGGTGCACAGTCATCAAAAGCGCAACTGGCCACTAACATGATCGAAATACGCTTTACAAATGTGGATAATGTAGCAGGTAAAATGTGGACTAGAATGCAAGCAGTGCTCGTCAGTATGTAATAAGTGCACAAAGGTGTAGAATAGTATTAGCATAGCGGAGGGCAAACTTTGTCAAGGAACACGAACAAACAGGCACAAAAAGAAACATCTTGAAAAATACAGGAACGCCACAGAGTAACTTTACTTTGCTAAAGTTAATACAATACAAATCGGAGAACCTTTAACTTCCAAGAAAGCAACTCCTCTCAGCCTAGCAGTGACATTGTTGGCGTACTGTTGAACCATAGCGGAGCTCATAAAATAGGTAGGCAGTTCCAAGACAATGTTCAGCAAGCACCAACCTATTCAGCAGACAGCCTTGTTGTCAAGGCAACAACATCAACATGGTAAACAATGAGTTGCAGACAGTAAAAAAACCTGCTACTGTGTCTCTCCTGTAATGCAATATTTATCAACAGAGCATTTCACTCAATTCTGAACTCACACAATCAGAGTCAAATGGCAGGGGGGCGTGGCTTGGCGCGCAATGGCGAAGGAAGCAACAAGGTAAAGCGCCGATCCGAGCTCCCCTTCCCTGGGCCGATTCTCCGCCCCACTGATCCTGAACTGGCCGAAACTGAAGGCGAAGCCGGGGGTAGCCCTCATCTATCCGCCAACTGATTTTGGAGCCGATCATTGGCTCAGAGTCGCTCGGACACTGCTTGAGGGACTGCAGCCGCACTGGGCCACACTGGCTCGGCATGGACGCCTGCGCGAGGCCGTCGTCTCAACCGGGGCGCTAGGCCTGGCGCCGCGACCTGCACAACTCCCTGTCGAGACACCCGACTGCTGAAGGCGAAGCCCGGGCAGCAATCCCTACATACCAGGGCTGCACCACTGCAACTGCCCCACGATCTCACAGACCCAGCTGTCCTCACCCCCATGCGGGGCCGGAGTGGCGTCGGAGCAACGGGAACGTTCCAAGCGCCTGGCACAGACGGCGAGACGCCGCGTCGTGGAGCAACCAAAGGTACTGCGCTACCCGGTTAGCTGGACTGCGGCCTTGCGCTGGTGGACAGGAACGAGTACGTCCAGACACCCTAGGGTGAGCCACACCAATTACCATGCACTTACGGGACCTGTGATGGGGAGAGAACACCTATTTGCCCCCATTCACGGCTGCAAGCTGATAGCCCAGGAGGACGGGAGGCGCCACAAGTGACGGGGGACCCCATTGGGAAGCAGGCCCTGGGGACGGACCCTCACGGAGTGTGGTACCAGGGCCCCTGAAGGAGTGACGCACACACTCGGCGTGCCGAGATACAGCCACCGCCGAGGCACGCCGCTGCCCTACCGAGAGGACCCTCCACCATTGGTTGCCGGCGGGAGACTCTCCTCCCCCCCCCCCCAAAATTGGTGGTCCTGCATGCCCCACTCCTACCAGCGACGGCTGCAGAGTGCCAAGGGGGACGGGGGGTAACGACCACCCCCATGTGAGACAGACTACATGCCCCCAACCAGACGCTTGCTCCAGTGTGCCTGCAATAGTGGGGATAATGAGTGAGCTGCGCCATGCACCGTGCTAACACGAAGAGACGCTGACACACCAGCTGTATGCCCCGCTCGCCTGAAGTACCTCTTGGCCCCTGTCCGAGCAGTTGCAGTCACTGGCCGCGATACCCGCAGAGGGTTGCGGTGCGGATGACCTAGTGACGATCACATTGGAACCATTGCACGTCCTGACTGCCTCCTGGCGCGGCGAGGCCCTGGCGCCCTGACTACCTGAACACCGGCGCAGAGCACTCCCCATTGGAACTGACCCTCTTGAGTGCAGCGGACACTATTGCACACCGCCTTGCTCATGTCTGGGGGTGTGAAGACACGCACTGGTACCGGAGGAACATCAACAAAGGGGAAGCTGGTTAAATCGCCGCCTAAAATGGATGCCGACCAGGTGACGTCGAAATTGGATAATGTGCTGGCTGTCATGGAACGCCTAGAAGAGTCCCTACAACAAACTCGTACCTCCCTGGAAACTAAAATTGACAGCGTGGCGATTGATCTGAATCACCTCAAGGAAGACCACAGAAAATTGAAGGACCGCATTAAAACACTGGAGGGAGCGCTGGCGGATCTGGAGCCCCGGGTGAGCCAGATGGACAAACACGTGCAAGACCTCCTCAACAGGGTCGAATTTCTGGAAGACCGTGCCGAGGACGCGGAAGGGCTGGCACGAAGAAATAACATCCGACTGGTGGGCATACCAGAGAAATGGGAGGGGACTGACCCCACAAGACGCGTGGAAGACTGGCTGAGAGATATACTACCGGAAGGCACGCTGTCGCCATATTTTGTGGTGCGTGCCGAGGACGCGGAAGGGCTGGCACGAAGAAATAACATCAGACTGGTGGGCATACCAGAGAAATGGGAGGGGACTGACCCCACAAGACGCGTGGAAGACTGGCTGAGAGATATACTACCGGAAGGCATGCTGTTGCCATATTTTGTGGTGGAACGTGCACACCGTGTGCCCACGAGGCCCCTTCCCCCGGGCTCCAACCCCAAGCCGCCGCTTCTTCGCGTCCTTAACTACAGAGATCGCGATACGATCAGACGCGAAACCAGAAAACTCTGGGAGGTCCAGATCGATAACGCCACGATAATGATTTTCCCCCGACTATACCGTCCAGGTACAACGGCAGAGACACTCCTTCCTGGCAGTAAAGCGGAGGCTGCAACAGGCGGGCCTCAAGTACTCGCTCCTCTTCCCCGACAAATTAAGAGTAGTGGCACAGGACAAAACACACTTCTTCACCAGCCCAGAGGAGGTAGAGGCTTGGCTGGATGGCGGCGTAAGCGAGGCACCCCCGCAGACACAGGGGGCTGCCACGATGTCGCGCTTACGAGGATCTAGGCGACGCCGGAGGCGCAAATCGCCCACACGCGGGAGACGACAACCCACTCCCCGCCTGCGGATTTGGTTTTACAGGAACAGCAAGATGCACTCCGCAGATTCACGGAAATAAGCAGCTCTCAGACGCCGTCCTCTGCCCTACATGCTAGCCCACATGCGTTCCCGAGCGACGACTAGGCCATCTACGGAATACCAGACTCTCAGCTATCTACGGACCCACCCGAAGTCACACCACAGACGGCGGATCTACTCCAATGAAGAGAACACCACGACCCTCCCATACGGCACATGGCCGACACTGCCATAACTGTACTATCCTTGCTCGCTTTGGAGTGAGTGGGGTCCAACAACGACAAACACGGGAGTCCCTTGCTCCTTGGGGGAACGACAGCGACGAGACACAGTGAGTTACATCTTCAGACATTACGCATACTTGATATATGACACTGCAGCAGCTCACCCCCTGTCAGTATTACATATACTTTGACTGCTTATGTCCCGGCTCTACCGGAGACGTGGGCCCCCACATGGCCTTTCCCTTCGACTATCGCATTGGAGAGACATTTTTTTCTATGGAACTGGGCGGCGTAGTCCCCGGCGACGCCTGCTAGCTGTGGCCTTTCATCTACGGCCCGGGGTGGGACAACACCCCTTTCATGGATAACACTGTTCACTCGCCTTTTTGTGTCTAATGCCTAGCACCCCCTAGAACTGCATAGTTTGAGTAACTCACTTGAGTATTTGGACGGCGGCATGTTAGGCAGCCGACCTTTTGGCATTTTCTGTTGTATTGCCTTTTCTTGGTTAATTGTGTTTTTCTATTCACATCCTTTTTGCACCTATGAGGGTCACTTCTTACTACAATCACAGCTATGTTCAGACATGAGACAAGGCTGGGTGCGGGAGGTCTGGGTGAGACCACGTGCGAGGGGCTGGGGACGGATGGTGGGCATAGGAATTACCTAGACAACGGTCATGACTGAGATACAGATATGTACCTGGAATGTCAGGGGCATGCACACACCGTCACGTAGGTATCAGATCTACTCTTATTTAAAACGGCACAGGATACATATCGCACTTTTGCAAGAGACACATTTGAACAAAGCGGAAGTGCGTACACTACACCGTAGGTGGCGTGGGCAGTTATATGCTACGGAATACTCCTCATTCGCCCGTGGGACACTGCTGTGGGTCCGACCTGGGACTCCTTGGGCAGTCTCACACACCCATATAGACCCAGATGGCAGATTCGTAGTGGTTCAGGGCAGGCTGGATGGCCAGCCGGTGGCACTGGCCTCTTTGTACTCCCCAAACACTGACCAGGATGGTTTCTTTGCCCGACTCTTGCCGATATTGGCGGCGTGGCATGGCGTCCCGTAGATCTTGGGGGCATGGGGGGGGGGGGGAGAGACTATAATTGTATCTTAGACGCGACGCTGGAGCTCTCCTCCCCACCCCAGACCGGCACGCCGGCGCACGGAGCCATGAAAGCGCTGGTCAGCTGGGCCACACAATGGGACTTACACGATGCATGGCGAACACACAACCCCGCTGCACGAGTATATTCATATTATTCGGGTGCACATAACCTGAGTGTGCGACTAGATAGGTACATGGTGTCTGCTGAACTCCTTCCCATGATCACTGATACACGATACATGGGCCGCACACACTCAGATCATAATCCACACGTCCTGGCCATAGCATGGGAACGCCCACACCCACCCATCCTTACCTGGAGACTGCAACCGGCCCTCCAGCTAGATGAGACCTTCCGAGACTCCCTCCTCACGCAAACAGCGCAATATTTCGAGGACAACTCAGACACGGCGTCCTCCCCCCAGGTTGAATGGGACCCCTTTAAGGTTGTGATCAGGGGACACTGCTTGGGCACACAGGGACGCATGCAAAGGCAGTTAGAGGATGACTTGACGCAAGTAGAAACCTACCTGCTCCACCGAGAACAAGACGCGATCGGTGGCGCGGACGACCCTCTGACGGATGCGCGAGCAGAACATGCGCAACTCTTGGAACGCCTTTGACACCTTAACTACGCTGCCCACCCAGCGCGCACACACCATCTCCGTGACAAGCCTGGCAAACTGTTAGCCTGGTTAATCACGCAGGAGGATCGTGCAGCGCTGGTGTCAGCGATAAGCACCAATGGAGGTGGATTGATCTACACGCAACGCCAAATACATGAAGCTTTCACGGCCCACTACAGAGCCCTATATCGCTCCCGCCGCTGCGTCCCCCACCCTTACATCGTAGAATATCTCTCTACCTTACAAATGCCACATCTGACTGCCACACAGCAAGACGACCTCGGAGCATCGCTCACACCGGAGGAGCTCCGCGCGGCCATTTTCAATCTGTCCAACGGCAAATCCCCTGGCCCGGACGGACTACCAGACGAATTTTATAAGGCCGGCTCGAATATCCTCATTCCTGAGCTGCTGAAAATGTATGCGGCGGCCGCGGAAGATTTCTCCCTTCCCCCCACGCTTAATGAAGCCAATCTTATTTCCATTCTTAAACCTGGCAGTGATGGCACACACATGGGCTCTTATCGACCCATGGGCCTCTTGAACACAGACTATAAAATACTCGCATCTACCCTAGCCCAGCGGCTAGCCCCTTTGGTTCCGACATTGGTACACCACGACCAAAACGGCTTTGTTTCAACACGCCACACCCCTTATAATATCCATAGTCTGTTTCGTATACAAGAGTACGCCACTCGGCAATGGCCGGGGTGCCGAGTGCTGGACCTCGAAAAGGCATTTGATTCCGTAGAATGGCCATATCTAACAGCGGTAATGGAGAAATACGACCTAGGGGCTGGTTACACGGATATGGTCAGCTTGTTGTACCGAAGACCCACCGTCCGGGTGCGCACGGGCAGATTACTTTCTGCTGCTGTCCGAGTGCGGAGGAGTACCAGACAGGGATGCCCCCTGTCACCTCTGCTTTTTTCCCTGGCTATGGAACCTCTGGCCACGATACTGCGGGCAGGAGGGGACGAGTGGGGAATCCCGATGGCAGATGGTGTCCACACAGTCTCGCTTTATGCGGACGACCTGCTCCTATATGTTAGAGATTTGACCAACACCCAGAGATCTCTCACCGACATATTCCGGAAGACATGTCGGGATTAAGAGTCAACTGGTCCAAATCAGGTGTCTACCCCTTTAGCCCGGACACGCCTGAGTGCAATGTCAGACTGGGTGGCGATAGACTCCAATGGTACCCCACCACTTTCAGGTATTTGGAATCCACAGTTAAAGGAACCCATCGGATGTACTCGACGGGAATCTGATGCGAGCGATCCCCTCAATACGAGCGCAAATTACCTTCTGGAAAACCCTGCCTTTAAATGTGTCAAGCCGTGTGGCGTTGACGAAAATGATAATTCTGCCACGGCTACTATATTACTTTGCTAATATCCCAACTTGCGTCCCTACCAAAGTGTTTCGTGAACTGGAAGTTATGCTTCGTGGCCTTATCTGGAATGCAGGCTGGCCCCGTGTGGCGCTGGCAAAATTGTACATGTCCACTGAAACTGGGGGCCTGGCGGTCCCCAACATGGAGCTGTACTACCTGGCAGCGCAGCAGCAATGGGTATCGGGAAGGCTGTGCGGCAAGAACTTGGGGGATACTGCCACGAACACCACCACCTGGACCCAACGCAAATGTGAACGCTGTTCCATCCCCTGACTCAGACCCTTCGTAATTGCACCAGGCAGTGGCGCGCAAGTGCTTCCTGTGCTGCCTGAGACTTACCCGAGCGACGACACCGTATGCCCCGACGCTCCCCTTGCTGGGTACTCCCAAAGCAGTTGGGGTGATGACGGAAGCTGTGCTGGAGAGTTGGACACAAGCGGGTGTGGAGACACTGGGTGACCTTTATGCAGACGGTGCCCTGCTTACTTTTGCAGAACTCACTGCGCGCACAGACCTACCGGCCGGACAATTCCTACTGCATGCGTCCCTAGTACATACGCTGACGGCTGCCTGGGGTGACATATCTGAAGAGCGGCCCATGCAATATTTACAGGTCATGGGCAACGGCACCCACATAGTGCACTGGTTGGCAGAAGCCCTCCTGATGCACACGCAGCATACCCCCCTACAACTAAGGGACAAATAGGCGACAGATAGAGGGAGAGACTGGACAGACAAGGAATGGGCAATGATACTGGTTAGTCCAACCAATGTCCCGCGCAACCCCCGTTTCAAGGTCATACAATTCTACATCTTGCACCGCGCTTATCTGTCGCCTGATAAGATCAACAAGTATTTCTCGGGCGGAGGAGCTACGCCGTAATCCAAGATGGCCGCATAGGCTCCCGGCTCCGCCGACCTCCGCCGGCGGCCCGACTATCCTGTCGACTATCCTCTACCCACGCCCCGTGCCTGGCTGTACGAAGGTTGCCTGATGCTAATGGTGCTTTCCCGGATTTTCTATCTTCTTTAGCGACGAAGTTATGTCGTGTTCCATTTTCGGCCTACTTCCGGGCTGCCGCCGGGTCCTCGGTTTCTGAAGCACCCGAGAGGGACCTCATCAACATCGGCGGTGGGACCGCGATTGTGGCCGGTCTTCCAGTTCTAGGAAAAAATGTTTTCTGCTTTTGACTCTTGTCCTTGTTGATGGATGGAGAAGTGACACTGCTGGGATCCTCCTGTACTGCGGCTGTGGGTTGTGTGCCTGCCCCCGTTTCACGGTCCCGGGGCCGACGGGCTGCACCCATGGCTCGGTGTCTGTCCTGAGTGCGCCAGTTCGGGACGCTCTTGCTGTAGCGATCGCCAAGTGTGTGCCCGTTATCCGGTGCTGTGTGCTGGAGTTTGTGTTCCCCTCCGTCCTCTGGGCCCCGGGATGGAGGGGATGGATGGCGCACTTTCATTGAGGTCCGTAATGGCGGCGATTGGGGCGCTCCGATCGCAATTCACCGGCGCTTGTGTCTCCCTGGCGGCAAAACTGGACGATGTTTGCTCACGGCCGGCCACGGTTGTTGCAGTGCCTGCACAGAAATCTGCGATCCAGACGACTGATTTGACCCTCCATCTGCGGGGGCCCGAGCGGCAGCCCGATTTTGTTCCTTTGAGAGTTGGCCCCACTTTTCCTTCATCTACTGCAGTGCATGGTCTTCCCTCTACATCTCCTCTTCGATGGTGTGTCATCGTTGGAAATCCTGTTCCCCATTGCAGAGTCTCACAGTCCCGTCGGAGAAGATCGCCATTTTCCTTTGTCCCGGCCAGTCTGCGCAACGGATGCCGCCATTTTGAAACCGACCCGTGCTTCGCCTTCACTGCCCTGGTCCACTATGGACGCTTTGATTGCTTCTGGTCTGATGCGGCTTGGTTGAGATGTGCCCCGGAACAGATTCGCACTGGTCAGGGCTGACTTTGACTTTGGGAATTTTTCTTGCTCCTTGCCACTGCTTTGAACTTTGAGACGCTTCCTCGGTTTGCAACTCTTACGACTTTGGCGATATAACTCCTTGTGACGCTTGCGGGGTTGACTTCTGATTCCCTGGGGTTGCTCCGTTTATTCTTGCCGGGATTGCACCGAATACCTCACCGGGCAGGGGGTTGGGGTGGGGGATTTCTGGTGACTGTCCTCCCTGTGCTAATGCTGACTGATTCTGCTTATTGATGATGATTGTGCTATGGGGGGGATACCGCCGGCAGGAGGTATCAGGTGTCCGGGGGCTTGTTTGACTTTTCCTCCTCCACTTCTTTTAATACTTTCCCTTCTGTGGGGCAGTTCCGGGGCGACAGGCACGCTGTTAGTGGGTTAGGCCGTAGCCATTACAGGGGTGCAGGGTGGCGGGTGTGGGGGGGTTTGTTATTTTAGTTTGTTTTGTTCTATGGTCTCTATCGCTCTTTTCTGGCTTTGGGAGGGTTCTTTCCTTTTTCGTAGGGTTGGCTGTCTCTTGGTCTTGCACCTTTCTTTTTCTTTCTTCGGCTTCTCGTCAAGCCTCTGTTTTTCAGTTCTTGGGGGGTAGGCTCTTTGGGGGTGATTTTTAGGACTGTGGATCATTGTAATGTGGTTTCCCGTCCAGTATTATCGCCGTGGCTGCTTGGATTGTATAGTTGCTTTTGTTATAGCCTATCTCCGGCTGTGATTGGGGTGGGTCCTAATCGTCTCCTTTGTGCTCCTATCCTGTGAGGTGCGATGCCCTTGTTGTTGCAGCCCCCACTCTTCTTCTAAAATTTAAAAATGAAAACCTCATATCCTGTCTGCGAGCCCCACAACCGCATTTGATGTACTTTGATATATCCTGTTTCCTGATTGGCTTCTGCTTTATTGATTGCTTTTGCGGCCGGCCATGATGGTTGTGGGCCTGCGCATGTATCTCCTTTTCTGAATAAAGGTTTTCCAAAAAAAAAAAAAAAAGTATTTCTCGGTCACCGACACTGCCCGTCAGAGATGCTCCCAGGTTTGAGCGGACTTCTTACATATGCTCTGGCTGTGCCCTAACGTCCAGTCATACCTGGACGCGATCACAGCACTGCTGACACAATGCACTGAAGAAGACATACCGCACACGTGGGAGGCCTGCATCCTAGGACTCTATAAGAGGACCAAACTGAACAAAGTACCGACTCGGTTTTGGGACCTGGGACTCATTACGGCCAAACGCCTGCTCACCAAACATTGGAAGAACAGTGAACCCCCACATATTCGGCACTGGTATACCTCTTTCACCAATTGGGCACGAGCGGAGAGCACGGTCCTACACCGAGAAGAAACGGCGGGGCTCAGGAAGTTCCCCATTGCGCAGCTTTGGGATGACATCCTAAAGTCCTTCCAGCAAGCGACTCTGGAACAGGGAATCACTTGAGATATAGCCCTCTCTCGGACCATCCCACGGATATGGGACACAGCGGTGACCGAGTGCCTACTGTCTCCTTCCCCAACTGCAGTTATGACACAGACGCGATTCGCGCCACGCCCCTCGTCCCACACGCCCAAGGTTATTAGCGCCTTTCTATACACTTGGCGCAGTCACACTGACTCTGCCCTTTCCCACATCGCACGAGACGGGAACCCCACCCCACGCTTTGCATGCTGCTGGCGTAATTGCTGCAACCTGATAGCACTGCCCTTACACTCTTACGCTGACCCTTCGCACGCCTCCCCCACACTCTCACCCCACTCTCATATTATTGGACCCTAACCTCCGCTGCAACTCCCCCCCAACCCCCCCTATCTATACGCATATGGACGCCTTAACCCTTATTTAGTCTTTTTCCTCCCTCTTCCCCCTGATGTAGTTTACATTCTTGTTTATACACTGGTTATGTTTAAAAACCAGGGCATTTTCACTGTTGATGAGACGCTATAAAATTTGTGTAAGTGATATTGGTAATCGCGCCTCCGTTGGCACTCAATATTTCCTTTGCACGCACATGACGCATGGTACACCGCACGTGGACTGCAGGGAATGACCGGAGAACATGTTATCCTGGGGTACACAGGCAGTCCTACACTGCGACTATTTCTACTGACCTCTCCACAATTAACACCAATATCTGATGGCGACACGCATGTCGAGACATCAGGCACACCAACTGTGGATACAACGGTCTCCTCCTGATTCCACCACTGCATACGACCAATCCTTTATCTTTGTGCAACTGACAGTTGATCTATGTGCTCGCTATAACGCTGTGAAAAACGCAACTGATGTATGATTTTCTTATTTACATCTCCACTGCTTATTGTTGACATGGGTGCTGACCAAGACTGCCTACGATCACGAACGGCAGGTGACACATATTCAATATCAAAGACTATCAACAAAATCACAAAAACCATAGACCTATCAGTTATCCGATATACACACTGTATGAAATGTACGCACTTTCCTTTATCACGCCGCCGGACCCCAGGGTTGTCGGCTGAATGGCTGTGTACTCCCGATAACGTTGAACAAAAATTGTACTCAACGCAGCCGGCCCACGGAGGTTGTAGGCTGTTTGCTGTGTCATTTTAGAAATGTACAATAAAGGTCTTTAAAAAAAATAAATAAATCCCAAAAAAAAATCTGAGACAAATGGCAGAAAGATGTAGGTGAGTTAGACAACTCTGACTGGCAGGAGGCATTGGCATCACCGAGGGAGGTAGCGACACCCTCTCGGCTGCGCCTCGGCCAACTTAAGATACTTTACAGCAGCGGTCTTCAATCTGTGGGGCGCGACCCCCAGGGGGGTTGTGGAGTCCTGGGAAAGGGGTTGCAGATTCTGCAGAGTGCAGTTCCTGGCTTGGGCTGATCGAGGGTGCTCACGATGGAGGCCTAATTCACACCGAGGTGTGAAAAACATCAACTCCTCATTAACAAGTAAAAGGTCTTTTAAAGACCTGTCAAGTACTTGGGTGTGACTGTGTGTGTGTCCCTGAAGCGGTTACAGCCGGGCTCACATACACGAGCTAGGGGGAGCTGGGGGGGGCTGGGGGAGTGGCTGTAGTGTAGCCCTTTGAGTTCAATGGATGTTGCGCACCTGGAGCTGTGGGTCCTGCGACACGTCCCCCGCCCCCAGCAGGGAGACACAGAGATGCCCTCCCATGAGTGGGAAAGAAGAATGAAGACGATGCAGAGAGATACTGATTCTCCTCCCCCCCTCCCACCCCCCAATGAGAGAGGCACAGAAAAGGTGGGTGGATGAATGATGGATGGATGGATGAAAGGCTGAAGGATGGATGGATGTGTGAAAATGTGGGTGGATGAATGATGAGTGGGTGGATGAAAGGGTGGATGGATGAATGATGGATGTATGATGGAAGGATGAAAGGGTGGATGGATGAAGGATGGATGTATGGATGATGGGAGGATGAAAGGGTGGATGGATGTATGAATGGATAAAAGGTTGCATGGATGAATGATGGATGTGTGAAAAGGTGGGTGGATGGAAGGAAGGGTGGATGGGTAAAGGATGGGTGAATGGATGGATGATGGATGGATGTGTGAAAAGGTGGGTAGATGAATGATGAGTGGATGGATTAATGATGGATGTATGGATGGAAGGATGGAAGGATAGATGTATGGATGGAAGAATGAAAGGGTGGACAGATGAAGGATGGATGAAAGGGTGGATGGATGAATGATGGATGGATGGATGTGTGAAAAGGTGGGGGGATGAATGATGGGTGGATGGATGAAAGGGTGGGTGGATGGATGAAAGGGTGGATAGGTGAAGGATGGATGTATGGATGGATGGGAGGATTAAAGGGTGGGTCGATGAAGGATGGAAAGATGAAAGGGTGGATGGATGTATGAATGGATAAAAGGTTGCAGGGATGAATGATGTATGGATGTGTTAAAAGGTGGGTGGATGAATGATGGGTGGATGGAAGGAAGGGGAGATGGGTAAAGGATGGATGTATGGATGGAAGGATGAAAGGGTGGATGGATGAAGGATGGATCTATGGATGGAAGGATGAAAGGGTGGATGGATGGATGTGTGAAAGTGTGGGTGGATGAATGATGGAGGGATCTGATGAGGTCTAACAGGAGCATTTATGGTTGTCAAAAGTTGATGATGAGGAGTACCAGTTTGTAGAAACTTTTGTCGGAAGGGGGTCCGGACGCCTAAAAAGGTTTTACAAGGGGGTCTCGGCATCAAAAGGTTTGAAGACCTCTGCTTTACAGGATCCATTACACTAGAGTCACGCTACATAAGATGGGTAAGATTGAACGCCACCTATGTTTTCGAAAATGCGGTGCCATAGGCAAATTTTTCCACATGATATGTGGATGCCCATAAATAGTGACATACTGGGAATCAGTGATATTCACTATCACAAGAGTGAGCGGGAACCATGTACCACTGGATCCCAAGCGTTCCCTGCTGAATATATGGAATCAACAGACCTTAATTTAGCGGCCCAAACATGGGAGACACTGGGTAGGATGCTAATCAAAAGAAATATAGCCAGACACTGGGGGACACACAACACTGTGGCAGAATGGTGAAATGATCTAGATAGGGCCATGATGGCAGAAAGAACTGTCTACCTATATAGAGGATGCCCCAAAAAATGGGAACGGCTATGGGGACAATGGAACACTTTCAGGGGTGGGATATGCACGGTACCTACAATTGACTCCTCAGTGGAAGACCGTTAACGAGGAAAAGGGTGGCAGAAAAATGTGATCAATAACGGTGTAAATTGTGATAAAAATCAATAATGATGGTTGTATTGCTGAAAAACGCTACAATCAAATATGTATAAGACCTTATTGTTTGACAAAAACTCAACTGTAAGATATGTACCAGTGGATAATAATAAAAACAGTTTATAAAAAAATTAAATCGGAACACACACCAGTGCACATCCATCCATTCACTGCACGGAGCCCATACACAACATCGCTCACTACAACATGGAAGAAAACGTGCCGCTCATACCTGGACCTAGACCTGGAATAGGACCTTGAACGGGAACGGGACCGGGACCTTGACCTGGAGTACGAGCCGGACGACTTGGAAGATCCTGAACTGGATCGTGAAGAAGTGCGGCCTCTGCTCTTCGAACGGCTACGGGATCTGGATGGTGCTCTTAGACAAGAAAACAACGAGATAAGGCACAATATTACAATATTACAGCAAGAAGCACAGCGCAGACAAGGAAGGTTACACAAAATCTCCAGACATCATTCACACTCAGGGGTAGATCGAGGAGCCATGTAGAAACTCAGTCCCTCTGTCTTGTGGCTTACTTCCTGTTATTATGGAGTGGCAAATGTTGGCGATTTATTCAAGGAAGAAAAAGTTCAGTGCATTAGACGAAAACTTACAATACAGGATGATGATCAAACTTTGGCAACATTGCAACCTAAATAAGTTGACTGTCTTAACATGCGAGTTAGGCTGTAGTAAAAGGAATAGTACTTAAATTGTACCTGTTTCTCTTCACCTGCCCCCTCCGACGTCTTGCTCTCATCTTCGCTCTGAAGAATTCGTAAAGCCCATTCTGCTCCCACCCTTCACTGCAAGAAGAAAAATTCTAAAAATGGTTGCTCTTTAATAAAAAGATATGAACAAAATATTTATATATTCTCATGGAGGCGTTCATGACGAAAATATTTTCTCTGATATTATAGAAGGTTTAACATTTCAGGTAGTTCACTGAACTTGCTGCCATGTAACCAAACAGCTGTGCAACATATATTATATGGACATGGCAAACAGGATCATCAAAACATACCTGCTATCTTTAAAATGCCTGAAGCAGTTCAGTCTGGTTTACTAAACTGAGCAGCAGGGCAACTCTTTAGTACAATACAAAGCAGTGCTCCCAAAATTACAACACTGTGACGTTGCCACAAAGTGCACAATCTGTATTAACTTAATGAAAGATAATATAGTGCTAGACATCACAGTTGTGTTGCTGGGATGAAGAGGTGCTTTATTTGAGAAGGAAACCGGTTTAGTTCACTGGTGGGTAATGTTGAAGTCACACCAGCGTTTCCATAAGTCGAGCTAATGCAGCAGCTAAAGAGCATCACAACTAGGTGGAGCCAAATTACAACAAAGGGCAGAAAAAGTAGTCTTTGATTAGTGCATGGGGATATAGGGCTTACAGCACCAAAAATCCTTGCACAATTCGAGCGTGCATGGTACGGCACCAAGGCATGAAACGTGAGGGCAGAAGCCAGCAGGTATCTTAAAACTAGTAAACAATAGAGTACATGCTGTACACCGGAGCGCACAAGAAAACGTATAACTACCTATTCCTAGGACGATCGTGAGATGGTGGGCTATAAAAGGCCTCTACTGCAGCCAACAACCTCTCGCTGGGCGGCATCGGGGGAGGGAGGCGGATATCTTTGGGGTCCAAATATTTATAGTCGTGGTCCTCAAGCTGTGGAGAAGGAAACAAAAGATGACAAAACAGAAGCTGGAGCTGGATCCAAGAAGAGTTCAGGTTTCACGTTCACAATATAAGCCAGAAATAGCTTTTTTTTTAAATGTATATAATTTCTCATTATTGATGCAAGGGTCTTTAAAAACATGCAATGGAATTATTTCAGTATTTGATCAAAGTTGATGGAAAATCAGAAAT
Source organism: Lissotriton vulgaris (assembly GCF_964263255.1). Lineage (NCBI taxonomy): Eukaryota > Metazoa > Chordata > Amphibia > Caudata > Salamandridae > Lissotriton > Lissotriton vulgaris. The sequence continues at coordinate 26,934 of NW_028250769.1, read as the reverse complement.
AAGAGATTGTACGAATACTGTATTTCCCCAATTACAATGTTTACATTTGAAATAATGGTGGATATTGACATTATGTTGAGCAGAGATGACTACGTACATGGTCAGCAGTTATTTGACTTTTACTACATAAATATCTTATTTTGTCATGAAGTCTTTGCTCTCTTCTTCTTCATCATTCCTAATTTGTCTATTTTTCCATTAATTTTATTTAGCAGTTACCGAACTGGACATGTAGGATGAGAGATATTGTTGCTCATGCTTTCTAGTAAATATTTCGAGAGGTCTATTGCTGCGACCAGACAGTGTTAAAGTTCTCAAAACCAAAATCAAAACTCTCAAACGATGCAAGAATAGGCTCATATTAAGATATAACTGTTTAGAATTGTGCAGGCGCAATCATTTCCCTTCAGCCAGTGTGCTAGTTTTCAAACCAACATATGTAACTAAGTAAGCAAAGACAGTGCAGTGACTGAGAGCAGGTAATGCCCACAACTTTTGACCATTGTTAAAGGAATTAAAGTTTTACAAAAAGACTTAAAGAGCTCACATTTGTTAAGGGAAAAAAAATATCGCTCTACTGGACTGAACTTCAAAAAATACATTTCTCAATCTGCTGGCACGGCAACCTCAAGAGCATAAACAGGTGACAGAGTGAACAATAAAGGCACAGAAACATTGGAATACACGTCTGTTTAGTACTTTTGTCAGAAACCTGCATAGGTGAAAAAGTTTTAACATTTGAGGACCTAGGCTACCACAACTAGTTTTGCCAAACAAAGGTACAAAAACGTTCCCTCCCTTCTCTAAGACAATCTGATTTAATGGATTGCCTCAAACAGAAGACACTGAAGGAGAGAAGCAGCAGAAACATCAGAACTCTGTGCTCCCCCCCCCCCTTGTAAGAGGAGTACAATTTATCTCCTGTTAGGGCATTCTAAAACTGAACAAATTGGCTGCAATTTCATAAACAAAGATATAGCTTAAAGTATTTCAGCAAGATATGTTAAATACCACATTATTAAAGCTGAAATATTAGTGTTACAATCTTGTAAAGCAGTGGGAAGTGGCGTTAAACTACAAGCCACAGGACAGAGGACCCCTTAATATGGATATCACTGGATCATAATGTACACAAGCACATAAATTAAATATGCATCAAATGTCTTGAACAAAAGAAAGCTTAGAACTACTAAACCGATTTTTCGATCATCTAGGCATTTACTAGGGACTGCTAAAGATATTTTAAGCAAACCAGAAGACCTGAAAAAAGATAATGTTCCAGAACTAAAGAAAAATTAGCCCAATGCAAGGGTTGGATGACTGTGCCAAATCACTGAGAAGATAAACTGAGGAAAAATTTTAACTATTAACTTTGAAAGAAGTGATCTGTAACAAATCCTACGAGTATTATTATCCTACCAGCCACTAGGCAGAGATATTGCAGTGTAAAACCTGAAAAATGAAGACCTGTGTTCCAACTTCTGGTTACAGCACTGAGTCCAAAACATGAGCTATTGTGAGCGTAATCACCTTCACCCACTGCACGATTCAAGACATGAAAACTTTTTTTTAAACGCATAGTGTAACATCCGGATATAGGTCTCTAATCCCATTTTCTATCACATCCGAATTGCTATTATATATTCTTGCAAGCAATCATAAAAAGAACTGCTACCCAAATTATTAAGGCTTCCATTTGGTGAGCTTCCCACTGGACAATAGAAACACGAGGAATAATGTGGACATTTCTCTCCACCGGGTGCTTTGGACTTTCACAATGGTCCAACACCTCGATCCGATGATGTATCACCACCATAAGAACATGGAGCTGGAGTAACTTATATTGAGTATGTTTGCTGATCTCATTCTCTCTGCAGGATCCCTGAGGTCATCATGGAAAATATTTGTTTGCATGTTAAACTTCGATATTACCTAGTCTTGAATTTAGAGCTCTCCATCTCGCTCTTCCATACACCCACCTTTGGAGCTGGACCCCAATAGAGGACCTGTGCACACTGGATGCCATTTTTAAAGACGTGCTCTGTATCAGTATTAGATCTTTATTTGCCTGGTCATAAAATCACTGTTTAGATCAGGGGGCAGGGGTCATTCTGAACTATTATTATCCAAAGTTATGCAATACTATTTTTCTCAATTTTCTATGAAAATATTTAAAGCCAATATTACTGTTCACTCATTGCCGGCATCCTTTACATTTCTGTCTGTATGGTGGTTGGGCAATTCTATATAATGTTCTGACTAGCCCACCGTCTGTGCGAGTCTTTATGCACGGTCAGACATTTTCAATTCGTATATTCATCAATTTAATAGTCTGTGGTGTAAATTCTGCTAGGCAAGCGCTCATCTAACTAATCAAAATGTAGCCCTACCTCAACTAACAAAACATCCAGCTTCTGGACCAAAACAAGGTTAAACGATCACACTGTCTGTTTCTATACCCTGGGTGTGTATAATAACACTACTCCTCAGGTCAGGATGTCTCAATTAACCCCTTCCATGCGCATGACGAGCTCAGCTCGTCATGAGGCACAGTGGAGCTGTGCTTATGACGAGCTCAGCTCGTCATGAACAATGGGGTTCGATGAGGATCAGCACAGGAGGGGAATACCATTAGCAGCCAAGGTGTTAATAAACATCAAGTCAAAACAATGTAAAAACACAGGCCAACACTTACTGGGAACAGAAAAGTGTAGAGAATAGAGAAAGTGCCTCACGGTCGTAACACCCGAGGGGGTTGCCGGTTTAGCAATGCCCGGTATACCCACTTCTCATCATTGGTCACTCTCTCTAAGTGAAGATAGAACAGTGCACACAAACATATACAAGCCGCCATCACACGAATTTAGAAATTAGTTTGTCCGTCTGCCGCCTGAAACCAACTCACCTTCAATAGAAGTCAATGGGAGCCTGTTTATCAGCACCGCGCGTCCCTCAGCAGACTCCCCCTGCATTCCAAAGGAACGATTCACGAGGCGCGCGTCGCGATCCGGCTTGTCTGCCATGCTGTGTAATGCAAAGGCGCACGCGCCAAACGTTATCCTATTAGAAAACTCTGCGCGCGGCCAGGTCTTATATCCACATTCCACTCGTTGTCGGCTGAGCCGACAGCTATAGTTCTCTATGCGAGAGCGCGCTTTTCGCAGCGAGCCCTAAAAAGTGCACAAAGTGAGAATAGTAGTGAAGAACAGTGAGTAAATCTAGACAGTACTGTGAGACAACATGTATACATACAGAGACCCCGAGACAACCAAACAAACAGAAAAGTAAAACCTGGCAAGGTCTTGCTGGCTGTTTCTCCTTTATTCTGGTGCTGCAACCCTTCCGTTAAAAATGGTTAATTATATACTATACTCCTTTCTTTTCCAGGAGGATCGACAGGAGCACAGGAGGAACTCGGCATTAGTGGCTCTAATCAGGACGAGTCACTGTTGGACACGTGATCAAGTGACACGGTGTCTATTGGATGGTTGCCGGTATGCAATGACTGGGCAACCACAAGGTCCTTTTTTAAACAGTCTGATGTGAAGTTCGAGAATAGTGAACCCCTTTCATGCCCTGATGAAGTTGCTGAAACTATAGCAACAAAACATGTCGGCTTGAAAAGAAAGGAATATATATAATTAACCATTTTTAACGGAAGGTTTTGCAGCACCAAAATAAAGGAGAAACAGCCAGCAAGACCTTGACAGGTTTTACTTTTCTGTTTGTTTGGTTGTCTTGGGGTCTCTGTATGTATACATGTTGTCACAGTACTGTCTAGATTTACTCACTGTTCTTCACTACTATTCTCACTTTGTGCACTTTATATGTTTGTGTGCACTGTTCTATCTTCACTTAGAGAGAGTGACCAATGATGAGAAGTGGATATACCGGGCATTGCTAAACCGGCAACCCCCTCGGGTGTTACGACCGTGAGGCACTCTCTCTATTCTCTACACTTTTCTGTTCCCAGTAAGTGTTGGCCTGTATTTTTACATTGTTTTGACTTGATGTTTATTAATTGAGACATCCTGGCCTGAGGAGGAGTGTTATTATACACACCCAGGGTATAGAAACAGACAGCGTGATCGTTTACACTCGTTTTGGTCCAGAAGCTGGATGTTTTGTTGTTTGAGGTAGGGCTACATTTTGATTAATTGTGATTGAGTGGGGGGCAGCCTTATCCATTACCTTCCCCCTACACCCCTTGAGATTAATAAGCGCTCATCTAACACCTGGATGGCTCCGGACTAAGACAACACAGGGCGTAAGACCCATCAACTGCACAGGAGTCAGATGGGTTTTAAGGCTGATGCAATACCACTGGGACCTCTTAGATTTCAAATAATAAAGACTGGCCTTAGCGGAGTCACTAATGGGACTACACAAGTCCAGTTAGTAAAGAATAAAGGTGTGATAAGAGGGACTGGCCAGGGTTAGGTAACACATTTGTAAGTAAATAAAAAAATAAACATTTTAAGAACTATGGTGCTTTCGATAGAAAATATCTTTTGAGAAGTGGCTTTCTACATTTAAATTTTTACAACTTTTCACAAGTTCCGAACTAAGTGGCATCAAGCTCCTCAAGAATGACTTTAAAAAATGCTAAAAGATAATGAAAGGCATTTGCTGCATTTTACCTTTACGAGTGGGGCCATGAGTCCTGCAGGCAGGTCAAAGTACGGCACGTTTGGGACCAGGCTGGGGTCATCATGGTTCACATGAGGTGGCCCTGGTCGTCGTGCATGAGGGGGCTGCCCGTTGAAGCCATGAGGTGCAGGCGGAAATTCAGGATGCTGGGGACCACCCCAAGGAGGGTGCTCCACAGGGTGCGGCATCCTGTGTCCTTGATGATGGTGAGGTGGTCCAAGATCTGTAACACAAGGGTGATAGAAAGGCATTATACCTGGATGCCTATGAGGAGTTGAGAAAGCGGACACAAAAGAGCACCATCAATGGACCAACAAGGTTATGATGTTCCTTTAAATTTCAAATGCTGAAACAAATGTTGCTTATAAGGTTAGGACAGCAATTTAGGATGTAGTACATTTGTTTTACAAGCTTTTGTGGAATTTGAGACATTGCTTATGTAGAGGCCCTACAGATTATGACACTGCTGATAGATCTTATTGCTGTTCTTGTTTGAGGTTATCCTCTCACATGGATGATGGGTTAATGGCTGGAACCTATGCATGCACGGAGCTTCAGTACTCATAGAAGAGCCTGTGCTGGCTACTTTAGGTGTAGATTGGCCCCACACTGGTTGTGGAAAAAAAAGCATGCGTGTGAAAGGAGCTCTTGTTACTTGGCTTTGGGGTAGTCTGTGACGATACTGCACTGTGTGAATGAGATGTGGTGGGTGCCCATCTGAGTGGAGTGTGTGACGTTAATGCCCTGTGTGCGAGTACTGTGTAGGTGTCTATCTCGGTGTGTGACAACCTCAGAAGGGGACGTTTTTCTTGTGCACACGCTAGTGTTGTTGCAAGGTTTTGCATCAAACGAAGATTGTGGGAAGTTTATGAGCCGTAGGTTTTTATGATCTGGTGTGCTTTGTTTGTTCTGGACAGGTAAAGTGCTTAGTGTTTTGTTTCGCTGTTCTTCACAGAAGTAGGTGTGTGCATCTTATCCACATTCGCCTCTGTGTTGTTGAAAGTCACTCTGATTATGCAAGAGTTCTGTCTGGAAAATGTGTTACCTGGGGATCTTGCAGAACTGGCATAGGGTGGCAACTTTAACTCCTTTTCTGTACCCTGGCACTAAGGAAGGGCAAACCTATATGTAAATAAATGGAGTCTGTTTCTTTAAGGTGCACATGAGAGAATACTTAACCTGGCATCTTCAAAGAAAAGTTCTGATAGCAAAGGACTGAAGGCAGTGATTCCAAGGGATGTTGCAAATCATAATCTATGTCTTGGGTGGTGTAGAGGTCTCATTCGGAATTAGGATTGAATTGTGTCAAACAATGCCTCTCTCATTGCGGCCTTCACATTAAGCATGAAACATCAGCTAAACAGATTTTGGAATATAAACGGTCGGCTCAAATACCTCTTTAAAGTGTAACACCAAAGTGCCCTAACAAACAGCATGTTGCTGGTCATCAGAAGCACTCCGATTTTTCTGGAATGCGTCACAAACCCAGATGTTTTGGCATGGAGGGCTCCACTCTAGTACAAGAGAAATGTTTTGTCCCAGGTCTTGACTGTTGGTTGTACAACAGCTGAAATGCAGTGTGAGAGGCAGTAGAGTGGTGGAGGGAGAGGTTCCCACCGGCCTTTAGCTATGGCATCTATGTAGCAATGTTAATTGTTTTAAGAAGGTTTACCCCTGCCTGGGCCCACTTGTCATTTGTCTAGTGGTCTTGGAGAAGCCCAGCAGATGTCAGAGGTATTTATTTTGGGTCATGAGGGGTGGGGCTGTAGCATTTATGTATGAAGTTAAATCTTATTCTGTGTAGCAGACTCAGTTGTTCTTCACCGTACCTTCGATCTGACCATGGAACTCCTACTGCTCAAGAGAAAACATTCAGGACCGAAGACATCTCCACCTACCTGCTGGGAATTCTCCTTGAGGATAGTCAAAGCGATGGGGAAAGGGCGGCCTCTCGAAGGGGTGGCGAGGCTGGAATTCATCCTGCAGGAAGCGAGGAGGAAAGCGATTGAAATTGTGAGGATGAGGCGGCTGGTTAAACTGTGGATGCTGCTGGTGTGGGGGAAATGGCCCTCGGAAGTGAGGGGGCCTCTGCATGCGGAACTGCGGCTCCCTCTGGCCGCCGCCCCACGGAGGCTGCTCGTGTTGGCTGTTCCACGGAGTGTCGAACTGGTTGTTCCAATTTGGCTCAGGTTGGTTGCTCCATGGCGTCTCACGCTGGTTGTTCCAGTTAGCCTCCCTCTCTTCGTTCCACATGCCTTCATGACTGTTGTTCCAAGGGGGGCCATGGGGTGGTCCCTGGTGATGAGGATAAGGAGGCGGGTCACAAAGCTACAAAATAAAGAACCAATAAAAGCAGTCTACGGTTAACCGAGCAGCATGCTGCCAAGCATGAAGGATACTTACAAAACCTATACTCTGCTCTCTCGGCATTCAAGTAGTTTAGCATTAATCACAACTCTTTATAAACTATAAAGACGATCCAGTGAAGATATTTCTATTGATGAATTGTTTTCAGGCAGAAGCATACCAAATTACGTCAAATTAAACACAAGTGGCACAGGTTAGTAACTTTTCCTTCATCTTCAAGAGATTGTCACTAATATTCATAAACACTGAGCCTTTATCAAAAACCAAACATTTGATTTCCATGTGTCTGAGCTATCATACCTGGACAGACTACTCCTTGTTTATGCTTTTAAAGAAGATTAAGTTAAAGGTGAACTAAGAGGACGGGTAAACGACTTATTTTTCCCCTTAGTCTTAAGATTTAAACATGGGGCGGTGGCCCGGCAGAGAACTCTTGAAGATTCCAAGTAATAAATGCCCAAACCAGCCAACTGAGTAGCTTCAAGACATACAGCGTTGCTTTCAATACCAAATACTGGTGTTGAGGACAAGGTAACCAAATTTGGTTGGTCTCTCCATTGAACCACTAACAGATCTTTCAATTGAGTCAGATAGATCGTCTTCATTTCTTCATTTTCCAAAGTGCTGGAAAAATGCCAAGTGGAGAGAAGTGGAAATCAAATGGTTTGTTTCTGCAGGCCAAGTTTATCACAGTCATTGGCAACAAGAGCGTTTCCACACTGCTCTGTCAATATGCAACATATCTGGTTTAAAGGTACAGCAAGTTCAACTTCTAACGTCTACCACATCAAATGGATATGTTGACTAGAACAACAACTACCAGTACAAACTCTGGTGATTAAGTGCAGAGACTGGAAAAACAGAAACGCTTAACAAATATTACCAAAAATACTGATCTTTCTAGTGAAAATGTTGAATAATAAAATGTTCCCCACTAAGCCCCCGACAGCCCTCAAACCAAAACCCAATCAGCAAAACATACTTAAAATTTAAGATGATAATCTTAAATTGTGGCAGTGAAAACAGATAAAAATTGGTTTGATGACAACAATGCTTCATGGCTAAACAGACAATCTCATTGAATGAAGCAACTCATCTCAAAGGAAGGGCGTTCACTCACTTGGTACTCTTAGACAAACAACTTAAAAAGTATAGCACACCGACTAAAAACACCCAAGCACCAGATCTGGTTCAACACTGTAAATTGGTCCTAAAGTTTGCAGCACTTCTGAAACTCAACAGTAATTTAGGATATTCATTGAAGTCGTTAGTATTTGAATAATAGTTGCTGCTGATAGTGTCAGACTGTAGCACAAAGTTAGGCCAACACCAAAACTTGCCCGAATGGTTGTCCAGTCCAGTATGGTGCACTCCAGGCATGCATGCCAGGAGCCTTGTCCAATTCGGTACAAGCAGGAGAGCACATTTAGTTGCCTTGACTGATTACATGAATCTTGCATTCACTAACTTCAAATCCATAAATCTATAAATTAAGGATGCCCTGTGGTGTGTTTCTTGAATAATGAAGTTCATTCATAAATGCACACTCATGCTTGATTGGTTAAGCAGCCATACACATCAGTACACATGAAAAAATTTGTGTTGTACAAAAGTGCACATCTAGAACAGTTTATACTTATAAAGAATCCTGGTCCTTTTTCAACTCTCCGATTGTCAATGCACAGTCAATGGAATGCCAGTTTTGAACGACACTCTTGATAAAACACTCAAAGGAAGAACTGTGTCTTTTTCCATTTTATTAAAAAGAAAATGCAGACATGAATATGTTTTTGGTCTGCAAAAAAAAAATTAATAAAACTGGAAGCCTAGCTGATTAGTTGTGAGGAAATATAGAATAAAATAGGTTAATGCAAGTGTGTAAATAAAAGTTTGTATTCCACTTTAAAGATGCAGTATGTACCTTTTAGGTTTTACCAGTACTGTGTGCCCAGCATCTTCAGCGGCTGTTTTTAACAGACTAAGGGTTTAGGCCTGTTACGCTTCCTCCGGCTGATCCAGGGACATATTTGGGAGGTTTATCTAGTGATTTTGTACTACACAAACCATAGGCACGAATCTTAAATAAATAAAATGTGATGATGGGACTAACAGTGGTCTTGTCTGCCGTACCATGCTACGGATGACCTAGTGAATTCTAAGCGTGTGTCAAAACACAGGGAGAGATGTCCCACTTCTGACAGTGTAACACTGGATTATCTAGTGATATAAATCCTAGTTAAAAGAAGCCAATAACAAACAGAAAACGGGAACTACTACTGAAGATAACCATATATCATTATCTTTTCTGGATCAATTATGCAACCGAGTAGCAATTATTAACTGCTTACACTTCAGATGAAGACCTTATACCACTCTCAAACGGCATTCTCAATGAGTCCCATGACAGAGATAAGACACTGGACACGAGCAGAGTTCGTTCAAAATTTTATTCACCAGATTTGGAAGGGAACCCGATAAATAGCCCACTCAACTACCTTCAGAAATACACTGCAAATTGTACAATGACTAGGCTACTCAGAGTTGCCTGAATTGACTCTCAATTCAAATTTACACAAGGGTGAAAACATAGCTACTGTTATTTGTAGTATCTTGAATATTTAAAAAAAATATTTTTTGACCGTACAAAACACATCGAGGTTATCAAGTACAGATTAAAATAATGTACAAGTACAGAGTCAGAATAGCTGCTTGAAAACATGATTCACAAAAGAAAGTGGTCTTCCAGTACTCAGATGGAGTTACAAAACATAATAAAAAGGTTGAAAATCAACTCGTCTTTGCTATCCCACGCCAGCTGTCTAGTTTTTGTAATCTGAATATTGTCTCCACCATGTAAATTTGAAGAGTAGAGTTCTGAAAATCTTGAGGTTTTCACAGTTAAAATTTCCATTCGGGAGGCCCACTTTTCAGTGTTAATTTTCTCCCTTTTAAGTACTCAACTCAGGCTTCGTGAAAGGAAACATCTCAAAGAGTCCACTAAGTGGACGTGTATCTTAAAACAAAAACTCCAAGCATCCATCCTGCCTCTCAAAAACACAATACAATAAAATATTGTTATATTCAGATGCTTCTCTGCGATCGCATTCACATTGCAGGTATTTGGAAGATAGTTTGCAATCACTGATGTTTCACATAAAGCCACGGAAAGGTTGTGGCTAAAAAGAGGCTTCTGCAAAGCAATTCTCCTTCCAAGTTACATCTGTTTATTTCAAGAGAGGTAAGCAAAGGGAAGACATACAGTCAATGCCTGCACTGTGCCCATGGAAAGAAGGGAAACAAGAAACCCGGTATACAAGCTTCTTCTTTCAGCAGCAAATGGTTCAAATCTGAAACCAAAAGCTTGGCCGAGGGATCTTTACAGTGTGTACTGTCTTTAAGCAAAGGCACATGGCACAATGCTGCCAACCAAAAAGAAATTCAATGTTAGACTCTGAACCATAGGTGGCTGCAGATGAAGAACTGATCCACCAGAGAAGTTAGTAATCCTCCCAACTACTCTGGAGTGGACACAAGCTAACTGGTCATCGAACCCAAATGCTAGCCTAATCTGAGCAGACGGTACAAGAATTAGGATCGTCTTGGTAAATCATGATCCAGGATAAGCAAGGGCAGACCTGTTCCAGGGTCACCCAGGGCCAATAATGCTTAATTAGGAAGTCCATGGCCAGTATTGAATCTCGTAATACTCCATGTTTGAGCATATTATGCTTTCAGGATCATAATTATAATATCCTATTAATGGCAAGAGAATCTTCAAAACCTCACTCAAACCGTAACTTTATACATTAGATGAGCTCTGGAATGGATAATCCAATTTTGTTATTGTGCTGTGGTGCTTTCACTTCAGCACTCTAGAGGTCACAGGCCTTCACTGCAACTATTCACGCCATAAATAGCTGCTGAGACAATCTATGCTCAATTTGAAATTATAGTTATCATTAAGTTGAGTTCACAGTTTAATTTTGAATAAGTTGAGTTACTAACAACTGAGGAAAAGAGCTTCTTAACATTGGACTCATAATTGTTCACCTAGTTGCGCTGCTTTTCAACCCATCTTCTCCGAGATGGACCAGTCTGTGCATGGATATCAACTTTAAGTGAGGCAGTCCCACCTATTATGGCTCAGATCATAGTTAAAAACATTTTTAAATCCAGAACAAATGGCAGGAGGGCGTCAATGCACAAAAAAGCAGACTAGCTAAAAGTTTAAGTCGCACAACAAGATATTTACTCACTTTAAAAACTCCAGAAGAAAAGTTGTATCCAGAGCAGTGATGAAGATCTTTATTGACGATGACATTAAACTTTTCAGAGCTAATTGACGCTATAAAATGATCATCAATTGGAAGCCACCATGTTGAGGTCCTTTTAGCTAAGACAGTTTTCCCTGCCAGTGTGTGATGGTGTGTTCAAATGGTTACTTTCAGGAGCTCTACACTGCCTACTGTGATCCAAAGATTCCTTGTAGGAATTTACATTTAAATTGTCAATATAATGTCCATTTCTGGCAAACGGTAAAGTGGTAAAGATGTATATGGCAGTTCGGATGGGGTCTGAATAAAATTTATCGTCAACTTGACCGTGTTAACTGTATCTTGGAAAATTATATAAAGTTCAGTAAAAAAAACTAGGACTTTAAGAAAACTCAAGAACAAAAAATAAAGAAAATGGGAAAGGACTGTCTGATCTGCCAATGAGGCTGAAAGCTGCAATGGGAAATACGTGCTTCTAACCCCAAATTGAGTTTGGGGATGACAGGAAAGAAATGAGACTCCTTCAAAGAACAATACTCTTCCATTAAAAGATGGGTAACAAAAATAACTAGTATTAAACAAGAACATTTAAATTGTGTGATTATTCTAAATGAACCGAATTTAAAAGAAAAAGGATGTCGCAATTATGATGAGGTCGAGAAGGATGAAACCAGATGTTCTGCCGATGGTAATAAGACAGAAGGTGCCATAATTCTAGTAAGAGGGTATTTTATTTTCCACCAACGTTACTTAGGAGTACTATCTTTCCGCAAGAAATGCACTTGTGGTCTCTTACCTCCGACTCTGCTTCTAGTCCATCATGGAGTCGCTCCAGGGGAGGCTCTGGGGGACTTAGGGACCTCCCATAGGTCCACATTTGTTCAGATCCAGCATGACTTTTCTATTGGAGAATAGGGAAGAAATCTGGACTGTGATGAAAAGGCTGTGAAATGTTGGTGCCAAGACTGACCCCCGCACCCGCCATGCTGCTTAATCACAGGTCACTACTGCCAGCAGATCAGGGGGACTAAATCAGAATGCATGGGTAGTGGCCAGAAAAAACTTAAGTCGGAATGTCCTGGAATGGCCGAAGTGCTGTCATTTAGATACGACAGAAAATGTGTAGAGCCCCTTAGGGGCATGATACACATGAAGGCACAGATGTTATTAGTCTTAAAAAAATGTTAACTAGGAAGGATTTGCTTATTTCAGCAATTCTGCAGTCCCTTCCATTTACACTAGGGACACACAGTTATCTTGCCAAGAGAGACTTCTGTTTTTAAAACATGCTAAGACTTTGCACACGGAGAAATCCAGGCCTGCTAGATAACTTAAAGAGCAAAAAGAAGACTGGGTTAGTGCATAGTGGAAGAACTTGGTAAAGTCAGACTTCATAAAGGCAGTAACCTGATACTTACCTGCTGCGGAGCCCACTGTGGAATGGGCTGAGGTTCAAACCAGGGAGCCTTATTGGATCCCATGTGGTCAAGGAGGTCAGGATTGTGCATTTCATCAACTTCCGCATCATACTCATCAGGACTTGGGACAGACCGCTGCAGCTCATCATCTAAACGGTGATCCCACAAACAACAGATTAAGATGGTTGGGTGCACAAATAAAATAAACAGCTGAGTTGTATACAAAACAAGCAGAGAAATATTCCATTGTGTCACTGCAAGGCAAATTTCAACAAAGACCAAAACAGAATTCTTCATCAAAAACAAGTTAGGTACTTAACTGCAGCAAACGTTTGGTAACTTTTAACTGTTTTAGACTTGCATACTATACAACATTCCTCCCACCTAGCTCTAGTAATTTGGTACAGAAAACGTATTAATAATAAATCTTATTTTTTCGTGTTGACTTAAAAACAATCTATATATTTCACTTTAAACTGGTTTCCCTCCCACCGCCCTATTACACAATACTTTTTTAAAATCCTCTCTCCCACCAATCTGCTGTGTAATGGCTTAAGTTTTTACTTTCTAGGGAGTGCCGTTGTACAGAAAGCTGCAAACAAATTCCAACATGCTTGCCACAGAGGCAGATTTCTCCCCCAGATCTACAAACACTCTGTGGATGGCTCCCCAAAAGAGATGTTAGAGACAATCCTGGATAAACAAAGGAAGGGCACTACTCTGATCCTCTCATTCCCAGCTACGCCCACATACTAGTTTTCATGGGACTTAATTACACTTACGGACACATAGGTTAGACTCTACGGAGAGGTCAATTCCCCATGGACACGGCTGCACTGTGGCTGTAGTTAACAATCCTAGAGGGGGGCTTAAACCCTTGTGGATCCACAGCCTATGTGGAACCGGTCTCGACAGGAGATAATCTTGGTGTTACAGGGCTGGAGGTTCGGGGTTGGGTGCCAGTTATAAGCAAGTGCATTCAGAGCTTTGCCATCCAAAGGCGTTGTCTAAATTGCGCAGTATTGTGAACCATGCTCCTATTCTACTAGGAGTCAGTTATATTGTTTTAGTGGTTCCTTTTCTCTTGCTTCTGAGCTGCCAGAGTGCCTCCCTGAGATTTGGCAGGAGTGTCGGTGCCTTTTGGAGCATCCACGTTTGAAAGCTTAATGGCATGCGTCTGGAGGTTGAAGGCAAGGTCCCAAGTAAGTAGATATGCTGAGATTCTATATGTTTTGTGGCTACTAACCAGATTTGTGGCCAAATGAAAAGGCCTGTTTGGGTAAATCGCAACTGACACTGCAGAGGAGCTACTAAGCGGCCCTAGCCCGGCAGCCAAGGACAAGCAAAAGACTTGAGAAGAGAAGGAGTTACCACTGCATTCACAAGTGGAGACTGGGGAGTCTGCATTGTCACAGGCCAGTCCCCATGCCTCAGGATTGTATGTACCAATCTTCTTTGTTGGTCTTTGAGGCTGTTGCTCTTTATACCCAGCGAGGAAGACCCATCCTAGCACCTAGAAATGGTTACCAAAGTGCTAGCTACTATGGTTTAGTAGTTTAAGTGGTCATCATCTTGTACTACAACTACACCGGTGCTCAGAACTGCTATCAAGATAAAATTCATGACATTTGAACAGCGTCCATGGTGGGACCCGGCTCACTATTTTGCCGTCTGTTCCCAATTTAGAGAGCCAGTGGGACTCAGTACTCCAGTCAGGTGGACTGTAATCCCTAGTTATCACTAATGAGAAGCCTCCTGGATGCAGCACGGAAGTGCCACCAGAGTAGGAATCCTGCTTGTGTGGTGGACTTTGGGACAGCCATTGTAATGAGGCTGTAGGTTGGACTCTTGATTTTAGGCTTCCTTTTTCTAATCAGGAGTACCCTTTTGTGGCAGAATGGCCTACATGAAAGTAATTCCCAGGTACAAATATCCCTGCCTTTGCCAGTTATTCCAAACTTTACAAAGACAATCCGAAGCATCACCTATAGGAAAACACTGAGAAGAGGGCTCAGTGTCTACTTTGTTTCTACCAGCTAGACAGAGTGATTTCAAAAATATATTTGTAGTTTGTTCTCTGGCCCAGAAGATGCTTGGCACCCCTGTTTTTCTTTCGTTATCATAAAATGTAAGTGCTCTTTTACCTGCTGTAAATATTACATCAAACTTCTCTAAAAGTGACGCACTGGCTGGAGATTCAAGATAACCATTATCAACCGTGTTACAACATATTCTGGGTATCGGGGAGCAAGCGTTTATTTCTAATCCTGGCTACCCTGAGAATCGAAAGGTAATAGGGAGCACTTGTAAATTTCAAGTGGAGGGTAGTCATACTGTGGCAATGGGACACCAGAGACGAATGACCTTACTCATCAGCAGGAAGGCCTGGTATCCTTCAGCTGTCCAATGATTGCAGGAAAAGACCTGCACTGGAGGAGAAAGTTAGGAGCCATCAGATGCTCATGTATTCAATCTTCGCTGATGACAGTAATCGTCTGGCTGCTATTAGAGTGGATGTAAACGTGCCATATTGGGAGACTGCGCTCAGTTGGTTACTCCAATCAGACCTTATTGGGTAAGCCACAGAAATGTCCTTGCGTTTTATTAAGGGGAAAGGTCTTCCCTAATATCTGCCAAAGTGAATCATGAAATCCCTAGAAGGACAAAAGGAGGAAAATACATAAAGAACTCTGAAAGAAGCCCCAAAGTTGTACCTGGTGGTGGTGCCTGAACCACAGGGGGAGGTATCGGAATGGTCGACGGCGGTGGGGATTCTCGCTCATGCATTGGTAATTGCTGCTGCATTTGGAGCTGCTGCTGCATCTGAAGCTGCTGCTGCTGCTGGAGCTGGAGCTGCTGCTGAAGCTGTTGCTGCTGCTGAAGCTGTTGCTGCTGCTGAAGCTGTTGCTGCTGCTGAAGCTGTTGCTGCTGCTGAAGCTGTTGCTGCTGCTGAAGCTGTTGCTGCTGCAACTGGGCCTGCTGTTGCTGCTCAAGCTGCTGCTGTTGCAGCAGCTGTTGCTGCTCTAGTTGCTGCTGCTGAAGCTGCTGTTGTTGCTGCTGTTGAAGCTGCTGCTGCTTCAAACTGTTCACATACTCTTCGTGTTGGGTTTTCAAACTTTCGATCTGCTGCTGGAAGGCCAGTTTGACTGGCTGGACTACTGCGTCGTGCTCAGCAACCAAAGCAGCCTACAAAGACAGCGTCAAATTATTAGTTAAGTAAGAACAAATAGCCAAAGAACTGTTAACGCGAAATAAAGAATTTTGGTCCATGCCTTCAAGGTGGTAGGGATCTAGTCTGATAGACATTCCTGTCCTTCCCGAACACAACTTAAATGCCAAGAATATAATTTCCACCAATCTACAAGACCACATGGCAACAGAAGAGGACCAACAGTTAGTCCCCAAAGTAAACTATAGCCTGTTTAGACCACTCCAATTGAATGGATGCTGGTTCTAAAGTTGAAAGTGCAACATAGCTGTTGTATTCTTCAGTGGGACGAGTTCAATAGGATTCAGTGAAAGAACACTCAACAGATATCGCTTAAACACAACTGAACCCATCAAAGCAATCAAGGATGTGTCAATACAGATACAAGATTTAAGTTTACCAACTTTCTGTGATGACTAGTCTACTGCATCTTACAGATTTGATACATTCACTCAGTTGAGACATTATCAAATTGCATACTGGGTATTAAACTCTGAGATTAGGCAACATTGCAAGGTAATGGACTCCTTTGGAAGAGTTGCTACAGAAAAAGGACGACGACATCTGGAGTCAAATGTATACAAAAAAAATGTTTTCAGAATCAATAGGCATTGAAATAGATAACGACTCCGGAAAGGAAACAGTGGATCCAAGTGGAGATTTCAGAATAGCACAATAGCATTAATAGGACATATGACAGAAGGTTTGCAGGAAAAAATACTATTGCGATTTCTTCTGAAATGCCCCAAAAAAGCCTGGGTTCTGGGATTAAACATGAAGCAATAGACATCTCAATCACCTTCCTTAGCAAGTTATTTTGAAAGAATGTTTAGAAAATGAGCTCATAGCTTCCACCTCTATGTCAATCAGTTTTTTCTCCCTATGTAGTGTAGTTAGGAGAGGCTGTGTACTCGCTCATCTGTGGGGATAATGAACGTATGTTCATATTTAGAAGGAAACAGATAAGGAACGGTGGCAAATGGGAAAATAATAGAGGCCATCTGAACCGCTCCCTTGATCAAGACCAGAGCCCTGCACACCACCCACCCCCAATCAGGGCCACACAGATGAAAGGGGTATGGATTAATTGGTTTATGGTCAAGGACTATTTGAAGAAGGTTGAAAATTTGAAGGAGTAAACATGGTAAGTGGAGGAAAGGCAAGTAGAACTAGCACAGAAAGGGGGAGGGATGACCAACAATGGAGATTTGGAGGGGATCTAGAGGCTGAGGTTGAAGCTCTGTGGGACCCGTGCAATACCCAGACATACCAGACTCAAAATGTCAGAAATCTTACAAACATTCTAAAGGTGGAATGCAATCTGGAATTAATCATCCACGGACATAGGGCTTGGGGTGAAGAAGCTGTTACAACAGTTAACCTAATGGGGGGGTTTGGTTGGTGGAATGGGATTTATGGGGAGGGATGGAGAGGGATGGGGACGGCCTGTTGCTTATTCAGGATGTAGAGCGGTAGTCTAATAGACTTGGCTGGACAGAGAAGGACTTTGTCAAAGCGTTAAATAATTCATGGATTTTCAATCTGGCAGTTTTCTTATTTCCATGTTCCCTATTCCAAGGAGATGAAAACTGTACAATCAATGCCATATTGTGCTAGATGGAAAGACGATGTGAGATACGACTGGGAGAGGATATTCTAGGAAGAGAGAACTAATTGTGGGCAGTATATTCAAGGTCCTGTCTGAGGTCAACATTCTGGTTACTATAAGGTGATGGTGAAGAGTCTGCACTTTGGGCCACAAATGTAGACCCTGCTGCGTTGTATCTACATTTTCAAAGACTCCCAGGTGCTCTTGGTAGAATGGACTACGGAGTTAAAATGAAACTGGGAAGGTGGGCAAAAACTCAGATTATCACAGGGTGGGGTAATGAATTAAGGGGGATGAGGCAAGGAGTTTCTTAACTCACGAGATTTCCACACCATCGTAGGGCATTAGGATATCGACAATGGCTTGTAGGGAGTTAACAGGTGAATTGTGGGTTGAAGGGGTCATCATTCGTTATCTGTCTACTAAATAACTATGTTAAACTACTTTAGGACTGCTAAAAATTCACAACTGAGGTTTTTGTATGTAGATGGTCAACGAACAAAGACCCTTTTCCCCTCTACAGACAAGTCTTGAGCATCCACAGGACATTACAACATACCTGGTATTGACCCAAGCCCAATGCAGGACTTTGCAATTGCTGAATAATGGACTCATCAAAATAGCCATTTTTCTCCCAGAGCTGAAGCAGCTATTTGCAAACAAAGAAAACAGAAAATTACTCTGAGGTAATATTTAATGGAGCAAATGACTGCAAGCTTTTCACAGGGATAGAGAAAGTATATTTTGAAAAGCAAGAAGGGGGTTTTACCCGTGCAATTTTCTGTTGCTTGTCTTCCTCTACAGCCAGGAAACTGGTGCAATAAATTGGGACAACCACCTTCTGGAGAGCAGCGAGAAGTTCGCGTGCCTGCTTCCTCTGGCTTGGAGATGAAAAAGAAAAGAAGTTTGTGCGGAGCATTGCTGAGAAGACTAATATTTTATTGCAATATTTCAATTCCAAACTTAGGCAGAGAATTCCCTCCCTCTAATGAGTCTGTTAAGAAAAGAATCGGACACTTTCTGTGAAAGGGCTGAATAGGACTCATGCACCGAGTCCTCAGTGTTGAACATCCTCATGATTCAAAGAACTTTTAACAATCTTGGAGGCCTTGGTGACTATAAACAAGACTCCATCTGTTTATATGGATCTTCTAAAGGGAATTCCCTCTAAACTAATAGAGGGTAATTTAACTCTGCCTTCAAAGCCATCAGCTGGACACTTCTTGCCACCCAGACGAGAAAGATGCAGAATCAATCATTTCCGGCTACACACAAAAAAAAGTTTTCTTTTAAGAGACAATGAAAACTCTATGCCAATTTCAGGAATTGGGCCACAAAATATCTACATGGGTATTAAATAAGAAAATCTCATCATATATTTTGACATGTGTACAAGGGGACAAAGTCCCCAAAAGTTACATCCATTAAATTGCTCTAAAATAATTTCCAGTGTTTAATTGACATCAACAGACTTGTACTTGATTGGCTTTGAAAAAAAAAGTTAATGGAAGAGAAATCCCCAAAGCTTTCTCTTCTTCACTCCTGGCCATGAGTTCAGTAAAAAAAAAAAAAAAAATTAATACCAAGTGTCACCAGCTACAATCTCCAGGATTTAAAATTAAACCCGGGGCTCTTCAAAAGGACCCTGCATTGTCCCACCACGTTGGTCTGCTCTTTCATGCACTTCGAAAATACCCACTGGAAGTCACTGGCAGCCAGCATTGATAGACAAACTATGTTGCACCACTTTCAAAAAAAGAAAACATACACAATTTGTACTAGAGATAAGTCTTTTGTGTCTTTGAGACCGACTTGAAAACAATAAGTATGTTGTTCATCGCAAAATAGTCTGAACTTCAAGCGTATTCCCAGCTAAGTGATGTGGTACAGTATGCAGTGAGCTCGTCAATTAAGTCTCATAGTATGACAGAATCATGGCTTCAGACAGATGTTAAAGGAGGGGGTCTGACCTCTTAGGCAAAAGGACTTTATATTACGTCAGGACACTTCCTCGGTAGAGCCTCCTAATAAGATGGCTTTCTTACAATAGGTACATGAGCAATCAGGAAAAATAGACAGCCATCCGGAGGAATGGTAATTTTTGCTTAGACTAAATGAAAGTAAGAAGTTGTAAATTCAATCAGATTGAATGCCCTTAGATTTTAGCTGGCTCATTCTCCCTCTCTTCTAAGAATCCTATTGCAGTTAGTTATTTTAAGTAAAAATCTATTCCTTCAGTGATTGAATCCTCTATGATGGAACGATAGATAAGATAGCAGGGGTGTGGAATTTAATAAAATATCTACTTGTCCATGTGGCAGGTTGCTTCATAAATCTACTACTCCTGCAACAAAATCCACTAGTCCCTTTTGCGCCTTGTAATGCGGCGACAAATTATGACAGCAATCTCATTATATAAGAGCTCTTATATGGCCCCTCTGATTATGCGAGGGCTCATACCATTGTAGGATATGAATACTAGCCAGTCCCCCATGTTGACACGTTTGTGCAGATCTACATACTGGGGCTGAAGGTAGCGTTAAGCAATTGTTTCAGGGCAGGTGTACCCTACTGAGTCTGTGCTAACCTACTAACGTGCATATTTTAAGGGTTTTCACTAACTCTTCTCTAATCTTTTCCCACACTGAGAAAGGTTGGAACTTTACTCCTTACAATGGCAGATGTGAAACCTGTTCCAGGGTTGGGAAAAAGTGGTTGGAGGGAAAGTGAACTTGCAAACACTTAGACTTTCGCTTGAGCAAATAAACACATGCATATTTGCTCATGCAAAAATGCAGTCAACAAATAGTTTCTAGGAGTAGTGTTTCTTGGCCTACTTTTGTAAATTCTTGTGAATTCACAAACATTGTAGATCTGCACTTAAGGCAAAAGCATACCATGGGTGCACTTTTGAGACTTTCTTTAATAACTGGGTCCCTAATTAGGCATGGCGTTAACTGTGACCATTTGTGTTTATTAAAATTCTGTTTCTCTCTCTATCGGCTGGCTTCACTGTGAGGGACAGGATTCTGCTCTTTTGTAAGGAGCATATCTGCACACAAACTAGTTTTGTTCAGTGCCAGGAACTACTGTGGCAATGTTTGCTTTTTGAGACCAAAAACACTTATTGCTTTCGCCAATGTTCATTAAAATTAAAGGGCCCAACAGCTCCCACCCCAATAATGTGTTACCAAAACCATACTAAAAAAAAGTCACGCATTGACAAAACGAAAAGGCTGACCACCAATTTCAGATCTGCCCGCTTTGCCAATGCTTGTTTATTTTTATATTTCCCGTAAGCTTATTAAAACTAGTTACACTGATTTTCCATTCTGAATAGGTTTGGGAAATACTAGCATACATAAACACTTTTTACCAAACGATGCGGCAAAAAAATGGTACCTCAAAACTTTACAGTAGTGTAGCTCATTATTGTTTTCTCCTTCTTCCATTGTTTTGTGAATATTTTATTTTGAAAGCAAAGACTCCTCAATCTTGCTTTGAAGCTTCTGCAAATATTTGCATCTAATCGGAGAGCATTTTGGGGGCATTATGCATAGCCACAGTGCTAAAAATTGAAAATGTGTGTACAGACTTTTATACTGGAACCACTGTAAGTACTGCAGTCCGGGCTTAAATAATTTACTTAGAGCGCTCACCCTAATAATAAAGGCTCGGCATTAATGAACCATTAATACAAGTTTGAACAGCATTAACACATGGACACAAATATTACCTTAACTGCAGACAATGCATAAACTGGCAGCCAAAGGGTTTGTGCTGTAGGGGGTTGGGCCTACTTGTCCCAACGACAAAATACACATGAAAACTTGTTAACCTTGACCCCAAACAATATGTCCTGTGCTTCGGGCTATAGGAATTCCACATCCCTGGATAGTTTTAACATTCTTTCCACCCAATTCCCTCCGAGCGCTAAACTAACATTTGCTTTAGAGAGAACCCACCTGCTAAACCCGAAAATTATAATGGCCACAGTCCTTGATAAACAACAAGGGCTCATTGATTATGTTTTTGGTCCCAGTTTTTATTACCAACTACCTAATGAGAAGAATCCTCTCCCAATTATTCTAGGTGATGTTGAAGATTCCAAAAACAAGCCTGTCTCGTACGTAGATGTATTTATGTAATCAAAGTCACATCGCACATCTTGGTTTCTCTAAAACTAGAAGCAGTGTGCAAAGGTTTGGATACTGCCTGAATAACAAAAATGGACCAATAGCAACTGCCAATAAAAAAAGTAAATGGAGGAAACAAACCACAGCAAACTTATGAGTAGTATGATTATACATATGCAAAGTAAACAGGCCTTTCATAAGGGAGGTAAAGCAACAAGTTTATAGATCTAATTGGCAGCTAATACAGGAGATAGAGAGGATTTAGGGAAATCTGGGTTTTAGTTAAAAGGGGCTCATTATAATCAAATTTGCTCCCTTGCGGTGTGCTCATTTAATAAGTCTTCACGACTTGTGAGGCAATACTTGCAATTTACCACCCTTTTTAAAGCTGCATAAATAAGTGAACGATTAACCTTAAATTCAATTACACCATCAAATCATTCAATTAATTTGATTAGAGCCGCAGAACAAGATAATCTCCTGGCAGTTATTCTGAAAATGAAAGGTGAAATGACTGGTTCAAAAACGACTCGCAGTTTTTCGTTAGGTGTTTAGAACAGGGAATATTCCCTTTTAACACCATCAGTGCTGCAGCAATTCCCCCTCTGTGCTGGCTCTCATTTATTCCCATTGTTCATGACGAGCTCAGCTCGTCATGAGCACACGAGCAGTGTACTGCATACTGAGCTCGTCATGAGCATCGAAGGGGTTAAAGGCGGGTAAACTATTAAAATGTCCTTGTCCAATGGTGTTTAAACTAAAATTTCATGCAGATCTTAGGAGATACAAAAGTCTGAGATGTTGTGCCAAACAAATTTTAAGCTAAATACATTATTCCAGCAGGTCACCATCGGAGGGGTTTAAGAATGGATCCCTTTATTTCCAGGCAGAATTTGAAACATTCACCTTAGCACATATCATTGGGGAAACACAAGCAATGTTTTGAAATTACATCGGGGGAAACCTGAAAAGTTTATTTATATAAATAAATTGGAAGAACAGCGAATGAGGGATGATTTACAGAGAGTAAGATTTGGAGTAAACTCTTTTCCATTGCAGGCATGGCATCCAATTTGGAACTAAGAGAGGGGCAATGTCTGTGTTCTTTAACTGCAAGGTGTTTTTAGGTTTCGCCTATTATCATTCGCTTGTGAATGTAATAGGCGAAAATTCGAGTGCTCGATTCGACTGGTAAAATCACTGCGGTTTTTCCACAGTGCATGTGAGTCACGTGACCACAAAGCGGGTCACGTGACCACACAAGCACGCACATCTCCCTAATCCGCCTGCCACACTTCTCCTCCCCTCGCTCGCATTCCCGCCCCCCCACCAGGCTCTCCCGCCCCCCATCCGGCTTCCCTCCGCGCATCTGCCTGCCACACTTCTCCTCCCCTCGCTCGCACTCCGCTTCTCCCTCCCTCGTCGTCTCTTTCTCTCTATGCCCCGCTTTTTCTGTCCTGTGTCTCTTCCACTTGCTCTCCTGCTTTTTTTCACTCTTTCTTTCTCTCTCTACTCTCAGCGCGCCAGTCTAGCTCGATCTGTTTCTCGATCTTATTCTTCCCTTGTCGCAATGTGTCTTTCTCTCTACTTCTCTCTCTCTCTCCATTTTCCCACCACTGTCCTTCCTCTCTTTGTCTCTAATTGTCTTTCGTGTTCTCCCCTCGCTCGCATTCTTCTTATCCAGTGGTTTAGTGTCTTTCTACCCCCAAAATTCTGCCTCTTCATTGTTCCAGCTCGTGTCCTAGACTGCCCGTGGCCCCTGCTGCCACCTTTCATCAGCTGTATCATTATCTGCAGACTGCATTTGGTACGAGCGGGGTCTGATGTCTCTTTCAGTTCTCCAAGGGCCAGTGGTCACATTGCGGGTTTCAAAGCCGATAAAACTACCCCACCCACCCCCACCCCCACCCCCCACCACCACCACCACCACCGGCCTCCCTCTAGGGGTAGTAGCGCGGCGTAACAACTCACACAACCCTGGTTACTAGCACGCTACGGTGAGACCACCAAACCGACGATAATAAAGATAGCGCCATTGCTCGCTGCCATCTTCACACTTCTCGAACGTACAGCTTCTGCAGTCGAGGTCGCCACCAACGTAAATCTGGCATCTAAATGCCATTGTTTAAGAGCTTTGAGAGGTATTACACACCCAAACTCGCATTGATTGCAATTCATTTTAATAGAGGTTTATGCAGATTACTTGCTTGGAGCCTGATTGTCATTCGTTAGTGGACGTGTCAGGTTTGTATTCTTGGAATTTTTTTTTATCATTATGCAGGGCGGGCGAGAAGATGCATGTCTGAATGAAAACAGCTCTGGTGCTCCAGTACGGGGACCCCCCATGTCATCGTATTTCACATATTTCTGGGTCTGTGTCCCATGTGGAACCCTTATTTTACATCACCCTGTTGTCACATGCATGACTGACGCAGACGTCATTGGGCAGTCACCCTGAAGCATTAAAGGAATTAGCGAAAACGATCCTAATTAAGTCAGATTTGTGAATGTGAAAAACCTTCATCAGACGCTTCACATGTATCACTTGGGAAAAAAGAAACCTCCGTTTATAAAATCTGAGTCAGTGTGTAAAAATCATTAAATTACATTCACTAAGAAACGTCCCACTGATGCACTAATTTAAGTAGCACGCTTCCTCTGCTCCATCATTAAATCTTAATGGCACTGTTTTAATCTACGCTGCACTTTTTCATAAACACGGCATGCTCGGATTCTAGACCTCTGGACAGGGAGAAAAAAAAAGCAAGGGCTTAGCAGTGAACACGGAAAATTAGGAACAGATTTTGGCGCTGGTGTTATTCACAAAAGATGTTTCACCCGTGCACAGCACCGCAATGGTCTCTCCCCTTCTCCTAGATCCCTTGAACAACCCCTCCCCCCGCCCACCATCCCCATCACCAATCACAAAAAAAGCGAACGTGCACAAAACATTTGCTTGACATCTGGGTAGAAGTACTGAGTCAGGGAGCCTTTCAAAACAAGACAGGAGCACGTGACTCCGGGGGAGGCACCCACTTCTAGGGAAAGTCCATCCCTGCCTTCCCATGTATTGTAATGTCCAGGCTGGAAGACAGAGCAAAGTCAAGGTATGTCCCTCTGTCCAAAACACACATGACGGGACTAACAGAGCTGACCGATGTCTTATTACAAACGCGTTTGTTGCATGCGTGCACCAGTCTTCTTGCGAGAAAAAGCACGCGCAGATATTTGTTGCAAAGAGATATTGACTGACCAGCCGGAGCGGCACTGGTCGATATGGAGAATCATTAGGGTAAAAGGGGGGAGGAGACGTAATTAAAGGAATATAGAGGTCATTGCCAGCAATGTGTATCAGATACAGGCTAAACACGAGGCGTCAAAGACAGGCATTCAGGTAACAGGCAGACCATCTGCTTGTCCCCAGCCACGAAGGCAGTGACCGCCCCTGTGCGAGGGGAGCTGTTTGATGTCACCGCATAAATACGTTTGATGTTACCGCAAAAGTGCAATATTTGATGTTACCGCATGAATACAAACTGTGACTGAATGGCGCGTGACTCGTTTTAAACAAGCACTGGCGTTGCCAATAGGTTTCGCATTTGGAAAGTTGGAGCTATTGGTTTTGTAAATGACATTTTATATTTATATATCGTTATTGGCATTGTCAATAACAATATATAAAAATAAAATTTCATTTACAAAACCAATAGCTCCAACTTACCAAACACGAAACCTATTGGCAACGCCAGTGCTTGTTAAAACCTCTCTTTGTAAAGTATGAAACAGACTCATCCAGCAGAAATGACTAACAGCAGAATTGTATTTATCTGTACCCCTATTTACAAAGAAATTCTCGCATTTTGAACTTTGCAATCAAATTCAAATTCAAATACTTTATTCGGTTTTCTTTGTTAGAAACCATAAAAGTCACATTAAAAAACAACACATGCACTTTAAAACCATGATACAATAGCTAAAATCAATTATTGTATAGTAACGACAATATTGATGCACAAGGCAGGGAGGGCTAAACATCAGTGGGCCCAAGTAAAATGCCATGATATTAAAAGTCCAAACATTTTCTATATTTCATTGCGCATTTAAAAAAGCCGGCCACTAATTGAATACAATCAAAGTTAAGCAGTTGCAAATATAAAAGAGCGGGGCGTACTTGGACAAAATTAAGTCTTTTTAAAAAAGGTAATAAATAAATAGTCCTGGGCGTTGTATAATGTTTACAGAAGAAAAGAAAGTGGAGCAGGTCCTGTGGAGACAAATTGTCGCAGCCACAGGGTGCTAACACCGTCCCACTGTTACTGCCCCTTGGTACTGCCAGTAAAAAGTGAACAAGCATTGGAAATGCAATAGGTCTCGCAGTAGTAAAGTTTGAGCTATAGGTGTTATTTATTTTTTTGTTTTTTATTTATGTGTTGTTTTTTCTAAATAGCGAAATTAATAGCTTTCTTCTTTACAAAGCCAATAGTTATAATGTTTGTAAATGTGACACCTCTAGCATTTGTAAAGCAACATGTGTTGTATTAACGGGACTTATATGTGACTTATATGTATTGAAATAAAAAAAATCAATGGCTTTAAAAGAAATTAATTAATACGTAAATAAAATGGATTTTATTTTATATTGCCAATAGCTTAAAGTTTATTAAATATATTTAGTTTAAGATGCTGTGGTTGCGCTGAGTGAGGGTGAGTGAGGGTGAGGTGAGGGTGAGGGTGAGTGTGAGTGAGGGGGTGAGGGGTGAGGGTGAGTGAGGGGGTGAGGTGAGTGAGGGGGTGAGGGTGAGTGAGGGGGTGAGGGTGAGTGAGGGGGTGAGGGTGAGTGAGGGGGTGAGGGTGAGTGAGGGGGTGAGGGTGAGTGAGGGTGAGGGGTTGAGGGTGGGTGAGGGGTTGAGGGGAGGGTGAGGGTGAGTGAGGGGGTGAGGGTGAGTGAGGGGGTGAGGGTGAGTGAGGGGGTGAGGGTGTGAGTGAGGGGGTGAGGGTGAGTGAGGGTGGGTGAGGGGTTGAGGGTGGTTGAGGGTGGTTGAGGGTGAGTGAGTGAGGGGGAGTGAGTGAGGGTGAGTGAGTGAGGGTGAGTGAGTGAGGGTGAGTGAGTGAGGGTGAGTGAGTGAGGGTGAGTGAGTGAGGGGTGAGTGAGTGAGGGTGAGTGAGTGAGGGTGAGTGAGTGAGGGAGTGAGTGAGGGAGTGAGTGAGGGTGAGTGAGTGAGGGTGAGTGAGTGAGGGTGAGTGAGTGAGGGGTGAGTGAGTGAGTGAGGGT